>NC_037343.1:32016353-32319384 GCF_002263795.3 Bos taurus
ACATCTTTTACGTCTCCTGTATTGGCAGGCAGGTTCTTAACCACTGGCACCGCCTGGGAGGGCTACAGTCTATGGGGTCACAAAAGAGTCGGACACGACTTAGTAACAGACTTTCACTTTTTTTCACTTATCAGTTTAACCTTGGTACCCTAGGCCTGTTTCTAAATCACACAATGACCAGTCGGTTCAGGCAGTTGATGGTTCGGTTTTACTAAGAATCAATTAGGAAGTTGGCTGAATTGACCATTTGTTGAACTGAAGTGCCTAATTAATTCAGTTAAACTGTTAAATCAATGGTGTGTAGAGACATTTCCCTGGTATATACAGAGTTGTATCTAATGTTTGAAAAGGGATAATATCACTGCATTCACAACAAAGGTTTTTAATGTCTATGCTCCATTATTTTTGTCTTGATTGGTATGACATATGACTCTGGGCCCAGATCTCTGCCATCTTTCCCCATGAGTTGAAGCAGACCTGGATATATTTAAGAAAATATCAGAGCAGTCAAAACTGGAGTATCCATAGAACTCAAACTTGGCTTCCCTAAGAACATTTCCTTTAGGAACTGGTTTCACCCCTTTTCCTTGTCTCCTCTCTCTATTCCCAACAAAAGTAGAGCAGAAAGAGAAATTCAATCATTTAGATGAAAAAGCAAAAGCCTGCATTATACCTGATGCAGGGTTATGCTATTCAAGGGCAGCCTTGTTAACCCTGACTCCTTTAGAAGACAAGTCAGTTCATGATGTATGAAGAAGTTCAAAAAAAGGAAAACTGTAAAATCTGAGATGGGAGTTACCCTGCTCCTTCAAAGATGTAAGATGAGGATTAATTGTTGGAAGGATCCTCATGTACAGTTAGTCTCTGATCCTTTGGTTCATTCCTTGAGAACAGAGTGAGAGGGAGGGGGAGGGGAAGGAAAGCTTACAGATCCTCTCTATGACCTACACTGAAATGAAAGTCTGGGGACGGAGGGTTCCCAGCACAACTGTACTGCCTCACATTTCTATGGCTCCTTTCTCTGAGAAAACTAAACATTCTACGAACTTTACCATAGACTTCCCATTCACAGCCCCTCAGGATACAAAACAGGGCCACCATTATGGTCTATATTCCTTACAGGAAGAACTAAAAACAGTCTAACTGCCTTCCTTCTCCAGGGGAATCTGCCGTGGGAAATCAGTTTTAACTTGCAAATTCGAATTTATAGTGATGCTCCTTCCAAAAAGACAGGTCGGAATAACTAAATTCAATTTTAAGCATATTCCTAAGCAGAAAAATATAAAGAAAGAAATTTTCCTTCTTTATTGTCACACTTTGTTACCCCAAGAATCCCTTCACCACAAAGAGCCATCCGTCTGCTGTGAAGCTAAGTTCTGTTTGGGAAAGCCCCCCAGAGACACTCAGGCTCAGAGGAATCAGTAAGATTATCCAGACGACGTAGGCACGTGGTTCATCTGCAGCCAGAGCAAAGACCAGCCCTGACTCTACTTCTGCCGCCAACCCCTACTCACACAGCGCAGAGCTGGCTCAGAACATGGTCATCCTCAGCATCACCTCTCCCTCCAGCTGCCCACACTCAGGAAGCATCACCCAGACCATCAGGAACAAAAAAAAGACACAGCCCAAGCAGAAGGCAGCGAGAAAACAAGGTTTTTCTTAGCCCTGGGGACGGGATTAAGAAAGATTAAACAGACACACACAGGTAAGGTTTGAGTCCAAAGCCTGTCTAAATTACATTTCTTGGATTTTATTATATTATCTTTGTGGCACAGTTATTAAACATTAAAGGTAATAACTCCATTCTCCAAGTAACCTGATACTGAACGTGATTGATAAGCAGAAATCATGGGCTTTGAAGAAAACTCCAAATGTTGAAAATTCACGAGCACAAACAAGACAGGAGTGGCATTTGGGCCTCCTGGTGAATAAACTGCTGGCCAGAGGGGGACCATTAGTATTTCATTAGGCAGAAACTGGCTGGTTTACACGTTGCTTCTGTGACCGCTGCCCCCTGCCCCACCACCCCAGGACTGAATGGACCTGGAAGACACAAAGTTGGTTTACTCCATCCATTGACAAAGGTCCATCAGCTACTCCCAGAGTAGCAAAGCTGGTAACACGGGGCCTAGAGACCCTCCCATGACAAGCTATGCCTGCTTTACCCTGAAAACCAGGTACCCTAAGGTAGCAAAGTTTTTTAAATGACCCCCAATAAAAAGGATAGGGAAAAAAAGGAGCAGCCTCTTGCACCCATTTAAGGCCTTATACAGCTATGCAGCCCCTCCAGGCAGAGCAGCCAGGGGAACAGCCCCCTACTGGCCCTTCCCAGTCCCCTCCCTTCCAATACCCACAGGCTAAGAAGTTCAGGAAAGGACAACTCTAAAAATGCATGTTAAATATGTCTTTGAACAAGCACTTAAGGACAAGGTTATCATAACTAGTGTGGATTAAGGTTAGTCCTTCTGCTTTCTTCCCAAGCCCATGATGGTGGGGAAGGGAGTGGGTTTCATAACCAGTCTGGCACTCCTCTAATTTTCTATGCAGCCTAGGAAGAGTTTGTTTGTTTTTTTAATCTCTCCCTTGCTTAAAACCCTTCAACAGCTCCTCCTATCTCTTGGGAAAGAGCCTTCTAGGCCTGGGAGCCTGGGAGACCTTGCACGCTCCTCCCTGGACCCAGGGCCCCAGTCATCCAGTCCCCCTCCCCTTCCCGGATCCTCCCCTGCCCTCTCTCCCGGGAAAGTGCTTCACATCGCCTTCTCTGTCTGTAAGAGCCTCTGGGTCAGCCATCTCCAACTGTCCCTTTCAGTCTCATCTCAAACATCACTTCTCCAACAGGCCAGCTGTTATCTGTTCTCTTCAACTCCACATGTCTTTGTAACTAATTGCTCTTGTAACTTCTACTCACAGGACAAGAATTATGTTTCACCTGCACACTGCTGTGTGTAGAGTTGGACTATAAAGAAAGCTGAGCGCCAAAGAATTGATACTTTTGAAATGTGGTGTTGGAGAAGACTCTTGAGAGTCCCTTGGTGCAAGAAGATCCAACCAGTCCATCCTAAAGGAAATCACTCTTGAATATTCATTGGAAGGACTGACGCTGAAGCTGAAACTCCAATAGTTTGGCCACCTGATGTGAAGAACTGACTCATTGGAAAAGACCCTGGTGCTGGGAAAGATTGAAGGCAGGAGAAGAAGGCGACGACAGAGGATGAGATGGTTGGATGGCATCACCAACTTAATGGATGTGAGTTTGAGCAAGCTCCGGGAGTTGGTGATAGACAGGGAAGCCTGGCGTGCACCAGTCCATGGGGTCGAAGAGTTGGACACGACTGAGCGACTGGACTGAACACACTGCTGTATTCGCAGTATAGAGTCTGGCTTACACTAGGCACTCAGTGGGGCCCAACACATAGTCTGCCAATTGCCTAGGAGGACTTGGGCACTGACGGGGCAGCACATAGGCCTGAGTCCTTGTAAAAGTGGAGTGGAGCCACGGAAGAGGGAAAATGATGACAAAAGCCACATGGAATGGAACCAAAGGGAAAAGTTTTCTTCTTTGAAAGATCTTCCCAGATTTTGGCTAAATCTAATACTTCTCAGATGTAATTCAAATATTTTATTTGTACATTTATTCTCTGCCAAGTGTGGTAGATTGCTTGCAAAAATGTCCTCGATTAGTCTCTTCCCTGTATCCCTGCCGTCCACAGTAAGACTTTGCAGCTCCCCCAGCCCCCATTAAAATGTGAAGTCTATTTCCCTTCCCTTTAAATCTAGACTGGCCTTGTAGTTTCTTTAGCCAATAAAATACAGCAGAGGTGGCACCATGCCGATTCTAAGCTCAGGCTTCTAGGGACCATACGGACTCCTGCTCACTCTCTTGGAACCCTGCCCAGTTGCCTCCTGAATGAGCCCAGGTTGGCATTTTGGAAGATAAAAGATCACAACCCCCAGCTGACCTGAAAGCTGATCACAGACACATGAGGGAGTCCAGCTAAAAGCAGAACTGCCCAGAATCACAGCTAGATAAATGATGGTCACTTTAAGTCCCTACGTTTTGGAGCAGTTGGTTGTGCAGCAGTAGGTAACTGACACACCAAAGAGCACCGGGGATGCAGAAATGACCGTGGTGCAGAAAAGTCCAGCACCTCGGCGAGACAGACGCCACTTCCATTCACTCCTTTACTCAATACAGGTTTTATTGAGCACCTAAATGAATGCCAGGCTCTGTATTAAAGCTGGATATATAAGGGTAACAAGACACAGTCCCATAACCCAAATTAAATGAGAATATAGACAGACAATTCCAAAATAGAGTGTATTAGCACAGGGATAAGGAAACCTAGGGCTTCCCTCCTCTGCTCCCCACCCGCCACCATAGGTGGCTCAAGTAGTGAAGAATCCACTTGCAATGCAGGAGACTCAGGTTCTATCCCCAGGTGGGGAGGATCCCCCGGAGAAGGAAATGGCAACCTGCTGCTGTAGTCTTGCCTGGGAAATCCCCCATGGACAGAGGAGTCTGGCGGGCTACAGTCCATGGGGTGGCAAAAGAGTCCAACCCAACTTAGTGACTAAGCAACAACAAAGGAGACCTAACCGAGTTGGAAGTAGGATTGTGGGTAGAGAAGAGTGGTTTGGGGAGACTTCCTAGAGAAAAGGATATCTAAGCAGAGCCCTAAGGAATGAGCAAACTTAGCCATGAAACAGAGAAGGCAATGGCACCCCACTCCAGTACTCTTGCTTGGAAAATCCCATGGACGGAGGAGCCTGGTAGGCTGCAGTCCATGGGGTCGCTAAGAGTCAGACACGACTAAGCGACTTCACTTTCACCTTTCACTTTCATGCACTGGAGAAGGAAATGGCAACCCACTCCAGTGTTCTTGCCTGGAGAATCCCAGGGACGGCGGAGCCTGGTGGGCTGCCGTCTATGGGGTCGCACAGAGTCGGACATGATTGAAGCGACTTAGCAGCAGCAGCCAGGAAAAGAAGACTGATACGTATATTTCCAATCCATACTACTTATTGTTGAAAGGAGGATAACGTGTATTGTGTTATTCCCATTACATCTCCTGATGCTATTCCACTCTTTACTGGTATTTTGAAAGAACTGAGAAAACTCAGAGATTAAACTCCCAACTCTCCTGCAAATAATTGGCAATTTGGAACCTATTACTCCGTAAAAAGAGTTTTAATTGAACACCCTCCCACCCTCCAAAAAGAAGAAAATTTTTCCAATAGATGGGAAATAAAAACATAGAGGCTCTAAATATTCAAGGAGAAGAAAAAGAACACTTTGAGACTGCAAAAACTCATTTGAGCCACAAACCCACAATTTAAGTTAGCAATTTTCACCCTTGATGTTGCATACCACTCCTGATTACACCAATTAATTAAAGTGGGTGCATCTGGTTCCTTCTAATTTTCTGCTATCAGGCATACAGCAGCTACTAATAAATGTTTATTAGATTATTTTTTCAAGTCCATATACTTGCTGAGTAGAAAATCACAATAATATTTGAAAGGGGTAATAGGGTTCTACAATGTCTGGATTCCTATAACTTGTTGGTAATTTTTTCAGTGATAGTCTTCTATTCAACAGACAGAAAATGTGCTCATATTCCACCCTATGAGCATATCTATGATTAAACCAAAATTCAATTTCATTGCACTTTACGAAGAAAGTTGTCTGACTTGATCAATCGGTTATGGTGAGGATTCCCAAATGACTGTCGCTTCAGAGAGAAACATTTTATTTCTGAGCAACTTTTAGCCACCAATTCCAACAACTTTCTTTTTTATGTAAATCACATATTAAAAAGCAGCACAAATCTCAGACATAATCAAATAAGATGGAGCCCATTGCATCAGCTGCCTGCATCTTATACAAGACAGGTACAAAAAAACAGTTGTGTTATTTGGACTGACTTTCCCCTTGTTGCTAAAACCCCCTCCTCTGAAGTAGCAACAGTAAACTAAACAAGTATTCAACTTTCAGGGATGTTACAAGTCTTTGGGCAAGAAATCAAGACCTTTTGGTTATTCTTATTGCTGTTAATTATAGAGAGGTTACAAGTGTTACTGCACAGATCTAGTTCTATGTGCTGTATGCTGCCGCTGCTGCTGCTGCTAAGTCGCTTCAGTCGTGTCCGACTCTGTGCGACCCCATAGACGGCAGCCCATATAGCTCTTTCTTATTGAAACACAGGAAACCAGACATATATTAGAATCAAGTCTTTCAGATTTAGTCGATTCCGAACACCGTCATTCATCTTGTCATGCTCTCTCTTGGAGTCCTACTGGCCAACTGGTCCACCACCATCAGCCAAGACTTCAACTCCAATGGACACAATCCTCATTTTTATGGTACACATTCCTATGTTCTTTCTCCACATGAGTGCCACCTTTTCTGGGTAAATTTGCTCAATACTCTTTCATGCCAGCTATAATTTCTCCCTGAGATTATGTTCTGGAGGTATTGAGAACAGATTATTAAATTGGATGCTGTATTATCCACAATCCATTTATGCCATCCATTTTCCTGTCTTATGTTGGTTGCTAAGGAGACTAGTGTGAAATGGGGTCCCTGTCCTAAGGGGTTAATGATTTTATACTGCTCACTCTCTGCAGAAGTCATAATCTGCTGTGTGTGAAATCACATTTAGTTGCTGTGAAAATGATTACGATGCTTGGAATGGAACATTATAGCTTCAGGTGGGAGATAAGTAGTAAGAGCAGATGGACTCCTAGAAAATACAAAAGTTCTTCCCAGGAATAATGCTCAGTACTAAAAATGAGTGGGAGGAAGGGATGATGCAGTGAAAGAAAGAACTGGGGGACACAGAAATTAACTCTGTCAGTGGATTTTCTGTTTCCTTCTCTTACCATTCTTTTTATCTTTTTAAAAATCTATAATAGTATGATTGGAACTCTCACAAGATAAATTATCAAAATCCAGAAGCTGGTAGAAAAAAAAAAGATGGGGAGATGAAAAGGAACAGCTACTTTTCAACAAAATCCTAAATTACGATCAAAATCAGGAATTCATTCCTCTTCGATGGGCACGCATCAGTAAAGAGACAAGGCACTCAGAGATCCTCAGATTATAGGCTCTAACTAATAATGTGATCTCTGAAATGTGCTAAAAGTACCAGTCCACCAATAATCTCTTAATCAGCCTTAAAAATAGAACCAAATCTCAATAACTGGGGGGGAAAACACATTTGTATAGATTTTGAAAAACTAGAGAAATATGCAAACACTGTTCAATTTTAAAACAGATTCAGAAGACTGAAGACTGGGGTTCAATCCCTGGGTCAGGAAGATCCCCTGGAGAAGGAAATGGCTACCCACTACCCACTCCATTATTCTTGCCTGGATAATCTCACAGGCAGAGGAGCCTAGAGGTCTACAGTCCATGGGGTCACAAAGAGCTGGACACGACTGAGGGACTGAGCATGCACGCCCATTCTTCTTAACATGAAAATCGAATGACTTTAAGTAGTAGAAATTAATGTGTGTAAAATGATCCACATATGATTCCTCAAACATTTTTTTAAAATAAAGATTAAATGTAATAGTTAAAAATATATAGCAATCACCATAGAGGAAAAATATTTCCAGATTTGCAATGATTTTCCTGTTATATGTGATTAAAAAAAAAAAAAAAAACTTCTGAAAAGCTGTAAGAAAATAAAAAAATTTTAATTGAAATTTTACTTTGTTTTAATTTGACATGTTATTTTATCAGCATTTAAACTTTAATATAAGCAAGGTGATATAAACAATGAGTAAAAAGATAAGCTAGAGACTCAGAGAAAATACCAAGAAATGTTAAATGTTTTGAAAAAATTTGCTACTTAGGTTTACTTTGTATTGACTGCTTTAATAAAGTAAAGAATCTTTAATTTATGAATACCATCTAATTTATCTTTTTTATAAATATGCCAAATATCTAGATATGTTAAAAATGGGACAAATATATATCCCAGTAATTTTCTGCAGAATTATGATATGGTTCACCAGGGGCTTAAGGAGCAAAATCCAAAATATATGAGTCTGGGCTTTGTTTCCTGCCCATTCCAGCCTAAGAATCCCCAGGTAATGCGTAGGTATTCCTCAGACCAGGTGACACCCTCTGCCTGTGAGGAGTAAGTTAACTCCCGAGGCTGCCACGTGGATTCTCTTCTCAGGTGCCCTGCCCTCCGGAAGCAGTGAAGGGGGAGGAAGCAGTGGTCTGTTTGAGTTTCCTTCCGCCGATTTTCTTTTTTTTTTAATTTTAGGAAATATTCAATCTGGAATATCCCACCTGAGAGAGCTCAGGGATAAAAATGAACACACCCGAGTGATAAATTCTACCCTCAAAAGATGTAAACTTCGGAGAATAAAACTTAATGAGTGCAGATCCACACACACTAACATGAAGAAGGGTGCTATCCCTGGTGAACTGAATTAGTGTCCCAAATTCTTTACGTGTATCTACTGTGTGGTTCTGCAGTTGCTTCTACTGAAGGCAGAGTATATTTCCTACTCCACTAGAGGCCATATGAATTGCTCTGGCCAGTGGAATGTGGCCAGAGCGTGCAACCTTAAGAGGCATGACATCTTTTGCCCAGCAGTTGTGCCCTTCTGCCCCTGCCATGAGAAGCAAATGCTCTCCTGCTCCATGAGGGACGAGAGCCACAGGGAGCTGACTGCACCCAGGGCTCCCCTGGATACCAGGCTGAGCCGAGCCCAGCTGGATCAATAGAGACCCTAGCCAACTTCCCCAGCACAGGAGCAAGAACAAATGGCCATTATTTTAAGCCACTAAGTTCTGTGGTAGCTTGTCAGTGTAGTAGCATCCCAACAACAGATAGCCAGTATCTGTTTTCCTGTTCTATTGCTGTATGTATGCTGCTGAGTGCCTGTGCTCCATGCTTTGCCCAGTCGTGTTTGACTCTTTGGGACCCTTGGGACTGAGTAGCCTGCCAGGCTCCTCTGTCCATGGGATTTTTCAGGCAAGAATATTGGAGTGGGTTGCCATTTCCTCCTCCAGGGGATCTTCCCAACCCAGGGATCAAACCTGAGTCTTCTGTGTCTCCTGCATAGCAGGAAGATTTTTTTTTTTTTTTACTGCTGAGCCATCAGGGAAGCCCCAGAGAGACAGTCAGTCTCCATTTTACAGGGAAAAATACAGAAAGACAAGTTAACTAATAGCTCAGGTACGTGGCACCACTGGAGCTGGCCCTCCTAGCCCAGGTACACAGGCGCCCTGCACAAACCCCTGTTCCTTGGAGAAAGAAACAGAGTTTAAGAAGGCACTGCAAGCAGAGTGTCGCAGTTGGAGGCAGAAGCAGATGGAGTTCTCTTACAGGGAGCTCTCATCACCCATTTTCATCTCCATCTTCCCCACGAACAGATTAAGTCATATTAAGCATGCTATTTTCCACAGTGGACTTCTGGAGAGGAAAAGAAATCTCTGATTCAGGAAAGGAATTGCTAATACCAAACAGAGAAAGCAAGGACCTGCCCTTATGTCAGGGCTATTGATGGAGGCCTGAAATTCTGAATACAAAGTAATGAAATAAAGGAGCTCTGAAAATGATAAGTGATGTAAAATAAAAAGTATACTTAATGATGTCCATGACTTGAAAAGAGGACACTTTAGCAGCAAAATCAGTGCAAAGAAATGAACACTCAACAGGACCAGATGATAATGTATGAAATGAGTCCTGCTGACTGATCCACAAGGAAGAGGATGCTGAGGACACAGCGTGAACAATGCAGGTAAATTGTTCTCAAATGTATGCATAGCAGAGAGTCTGAAGTGTGATTTCTATGGCAGTACTTGGGGAAAATTACGGCACTCTAATGTAGGTACGCTTTTCCCTTTTGTTATCACTCCACCTTCCTTTTCCCCTAACCCTTTTAAAACCATTTTCCTGCCTGCCTGCTTTTCCCCACCCTCAGTATTTAATGATTTCTCCCCACCCCCTCAATGGACATGAGTTTGAGCAAGTTCCAGGAGATGGTAAAGGGCAGCAAAGTCTGGCATGCTGCAGTCTATGGGGTCTCAAAGAATTGAACACGACTGAGTGCCTGAACAACAACCCCACCTCCTTCCAACTTTCTACCCTCTGCACTTTGACACAGGCCATCAGTAAGCAGGAGACATCAGCCTTGCATGGGAACACTTGCAGGCTATTGGTCATGACAGGAGGATGGGGGGACAGTCACTCCATGGGATTTTATCTGAAGCACTGGGGGCTCATCAGGAGACTCTGCATCAAGCACTCCCTCCACCTCTGGATCATGGGCTCCGTGGGGCTGTAGGATACAGCACCTTAAAGGGTCTTGCCTGGAAAAGGGTCGAGAAAGGCATTTGAAGAGAAAGGAGAGAGAGGGTGCAACCTGGAGAGATTTCATTCTTTTTCTTTTATTTTCTTAAGTGGTAGAGAGTACCTCCCCACACCAAACAAAATCTAAAAACAGCTCCTCTAAGACAGAGTTGCTTTGGCTCAAGAGGCCAGGAATCTGGAGCCCACAGATTCCACAAAGGCTCCGCCTTTGCTGGCACACTCCTACAACACAGCCCCTAGGGTGCCCCTTGGATCCCCAGGCACTGAGGAATGCAGTCAGACACCACTGAACAGGAGGCCCCACCAAACAGCCACGCAGACAACAGCCACAGACAGGCTGCCCCATGTGGAGCAATGAGGCTAGACTGCCGACGTCTGAAACCATCCTCCCCACCCCAAGCTTTGCTTTCCACAGTAAGAGACCCAAACTCACTTCCCACATTGTATTAGATTCCTAGGGCGACCATAACAAATCACCACTTACTTGTTGGCTTAAAACATGTGCATTCTTTCACAGTGGTGGGGTCCAGAGGTCTGAAAGCAAGGTGTTGGATCCCTCTGAGGACTCCAAACAAGACGGTCCCGTGCCTCTCTTCTACTGCTGGTGGCTGTTGACAATCCTGGGTGTTCGGTAACTTCCAGACACATCACTCCAGTCTCTGCCTTCATCTCCACATGGCCTTCTCCCTGTCTCTATGCATTTCCTTTTCTGTCTCTTGTAAAGAACACTCATCATTGACTGCATTTAGGGCCCACATTGATACACGATGATCTTAAGATTCTTACCTTAATTACGTCTGCAAAGACCCTTATTCCCAATAAGGTCACCTGAGGCTCCAGGGGACAGATGTTTGTTGGCAGGTCACTGTTCAACCCTACAGATAGACACACAGCTATGGCTCACGTGTACCAGGTGTGCAAGGCAGGTGTTGACTGGGCGACTGATAGTCTCAGTTTGCTCAGAACTCTCCCAGTTTTAGGGCTTCCCAGGTAGCGCTAGTGGTAAAGAACCCACCTGCCAATGCAGGATGCATAAGAGACGTGGGTTTGACCCCTGGGTTGGGAAGATTTCCTGGAGAAGAAATGGCAACCCACTCCAGTATTCTTGCTTGGAGAACCCCATGAATGGAGGAGCCTGGTGGGCTATAGTCCATGGGGTCGCACAGAGTCAGACACAGCTAAAGTGACTGAGTACTCCCAGTTTTAGCACTGAAAGCCCTGTGTCCCAGGCAAACTCTCAGTCCCAGGCAAACCAGATGCTTGGTCACTCTAGTGTTAACTCTGACACAAACAGACTTACAAACATGGTGTTTACAAAAGAGTTAAAAATTCAGAGGCTGGAGGACTAGGAAATACCCGGACAGAAGGCCCGGACCAGTTCAGGGGTCAGATCAAATCCTCCTGGGCTCTGACTTCTGTGTGCTGACTTCCACACCTCAACTCAAACAGTGGTCCCAGCAGGGCACTGGAAACATGGCTTCATGGATGGCCCACATTATGAAATAGGAGGAGCACGCAAAGGAACATGCTCTCATCCCCTCTCACTGGGCTGAAGTTCTGCCTTTACTGTCACTCTTTAAGAATCTTCACAATGGCGAGGATGAGCTTTCAAATCTTTGTTAAGCAACAATAAAGCTTAGATATAAGAAAGGCCCTCCAATACGGAGACAACCAGCATAAATCCCCAACTCTCCTGAACTCATTCTTGAAGTTCCCTAAAAATTTCCAAGTCACGAATACTTCTCACTCTGAAACACTTAAGTGATCAAACTATGTACTCTTACCTGAAAGCCTCAATTTAAGAACTCCTCGGAATTTGTCAAGTTCTTGGAATTTGAAACTCACTTGGAATTACTGCCTCTTTATCACTTTTTCCCCATTTCCATGATACTTAAAAGCCACCAGCAGTATCTGTTCTTTGTTGTTATTTAGTCACTAAGTTGTGTCAAACTCTTTTGTGACCCCATGAACTACAATCCTCCAGGTTCCTCTGTCCATGGGATTTCCCAGGCAAGAATGCTGGAGGGGGTTGCTATTTCCTTCCCCAGGGGATCTTTCCTACCCAGGAATTGAACTCTTGTCTCCTGCATTGGCAGGCAGATTCTTAACCGCCTGAGCCATCATGGTAGATGAGCACACCAATCACATATGCACAAGTTTACAGGTAACTACAGTTGAGATTTCTTGAACAAGCCAATCTAAGAAAGGAGATTTCAAAAAGTAAATTTCTCTCAGAGACTGTTGCATAGAGAGAGGGTCGCAAGGATGTACCTTGACCCCATCCATACACCAGCCCTCTACTCTCCAGTGCTCTTTCCAATGCCCAGGCTGTAACTTTCAAGAAGCATTAAAGGCACCCCGTGATAAAGAAGCAACACATGCTCCCAGAGAATGAACTTTTTGTGGCGATGATTTTTTTCATACAAAATCATTTCTGTTAATAATGACAGTGCTTTTAATTTTTTAAAGAACAATATTTTGAAACCAGATGGCATGAGACCCAAGACCAGTAATTTCCATTAAATAAAACTTTAACAGGACACAGGGAAAGGATTACAATGAATCCAGTTTCTCTACCGGCCCTGAAATTTAAAAAGATGCAGTCACATGGGGCAAGGAACATGCATATTTGACACTAACACATTTGTTAGATTATTGAAAAAGACACTAATCAGAATTAGCGAGCATCCACTACATGCAATGCAGCGCTTTGCCTACATTTGCACATCTAAGAATGTTGGTGACCAAAGAAGAAAGGAAAAGAAAAGAAAACAAAAAAACAAAACTGGAACCTAGTATCTGTTTAAAGCTGTGGTCAAGAGCTGAGAGAGCTCCCCTGGAAACTCAGCTGGTAAAGAATCTGCCTGCAGTGCAGGAGACCCCAGTTTGATTCCTGGGTCAGGAAGATCCCCTGTTGAAGGGATAGGCTACCTACTCCAGTATCCTTGGGCTTCCCTGGTGGCTCAGACAGTAAAGAATACACCTGCAATGTGGGAGACCTGGGTTCGATCCCTGGGATGGAAAGATCCCCTGGAGGAGCACATGGCAACCCACGCCTGTCTTCTTGCCTGGAGAATCCCCATGGACAGAGGAGCCTGCTGGGCTTCAGCCCATAGGGATGCAGTCAGAAATGACTGAGAGAATAAGCACAGCAAGAGCTGAGAGCTCTCTAGAGATAGACACCATAATATAAACACCAGGCACTGCTGTTTTATAACACAAGGATATAATGAAATACATCTTGAAGAGAGAAACAATGCACTATTGTGTCTGGCAAAGTTTGGGCCAAATCTTAGTATTGCATATGTTTGTATTTAGAGAAATAAATCTGCCTTAACAATTCTTTAATCAGTGGCACAATAACGTAGAAGCTGCCATCTGTGAGTCTAATCATCTAAATACTGGAAAAAAACTGATGATGATCCCGAGGGAAAAGCCTCAGCATAAGAAAGCTAGGCAGACGCACACAGACCATGGCTACAAGATGACAAAAGAACTAGTCAGCTCATTCAAGCCGGCCAACCAGTTATTTAGCGTCGTGCCATCTGCTAACTAACTGTGCTTCTCCTTCTTCCAGATGAATGTTTTGGTATCACCCAGACATCAAATGACCAATGCTTGACTCTAGAAAGACAGTCCTCCACCACAATTACAATTTTTTAAGGAAATGGGTCTTACAAGTCACCTCTCTCCCAAAGGGTCTGGGAAATCTGTGGCTCCCGGACCAAACAGCCCGAGCTCCTGAGGGCAGGGTGGGGATGAAATCAGCAGCAGGGTCTGCCTCTCAGCTTCCTGTCCCCAGTCCTATCCCAGAGCCCAGTGTGTGCTAAGGACTCAAGCAGCGTTTGTGAGGTGTATCGGCAAGCCTCTCTGCAAAGGCCCCCATGTATACTCTGAGAGCCATTCGCTCACTAGAGCGTGTCAGTTCATCACTCATGCCTCTGATGTGCCTGGAGAGCAAGGAGGGAGCACTAAAATGCCAGAACCCAGCCAGAGCTGAGGCAGCGAGTGTGACGGAGGCGGAACTTCAGATACACGCATTTGCACCTTCTCTCAGAAGCAACTGGAGACATGACCCGATCATAAAGAAGTGCAATGGATCAGGGAAATGCACAGGTCAGAAGTGTGAGCATATGCCAGAGGGCACAAGCTAAATCCACACATCACTACTAAGGTGGGATCCCCCTGCCATCACAATTCTCCTCCCATCCTCGGGCTACAGAAGTAGACGCTAGTTAGTCTGAAGCAGGACTTCTTTTATTATTATTAATTTATTTATTTGGCTGTGCCAGGTCTTAGTTTCAGCATGAGGGATCTTCAATATTCATTGCAGCATGCAGGATCTCTAGCTGCGGCATGTGGGATCTAATTCCCTGATCAGGGATCGAACCTGGGTCCCCCTGCATTGGGAACGTGGAGTCTTAATCACTGGACTACCAGGGAAGTCCCTGAGACAGACTTTTGAAGTCCTCTTATTGCCCAAAGAATTCCATGGACAGAGGAGCCTGGTGGGCTGCAGTCCATGGGGTCACAAAGAGTTGGATGTGACTGAGTGACTAACTTTCATTTTCACTTTATCGTGACACTCCCCTCTGCTGCCCACCATGAAATGCTGACCAGAAGTAAAAGATGACAATAATATTAATAAGAAGAACAATGAATACTTAAACAGTTTTTATTTTGTGAGAGGTATGGTTCTGAATACTGTCACACACATATACATGAACTCACGGGGATGAAGCTCTCTGACTAAATCCTAAACACTGGCTGAGATATCTGTTGTGGGTGGTACATGTGTACATGAAATGAACATCTGTCTTCCATCCTTCTAAAAACTCCCCTGTGCCTCCAGAGTAAGACTCTTGAGAGGCCCCTTTAGGAAACCATCCCCTCACTGGAGACTCTACCTGGAAAAGAAATGAAAAACTGAAGCACAGACAGATGTCTCTTAAGTCAACAAGAAGAGGGACTTCCCCAGGGGTCCAGACGTTAAGACTCTGCCTTCCAGTACAGAGGATATGGGTTCAATCCCTGGTTGGAGAACTAAGATCTCACAAGCCTTGCAGTGTGGCCAGAAAAAAAAAAAAAAGTCAACAGGGACATAAAATGTATTCAGAGCAAAATTATAACAAGTAATCAAACTCGGCAGCCGTTGGTCTTCTCTTCAGTTGGTTGCTTTGGGAGGTGGTGGTCTCCTGGACGCCTTACAATATTGATCCCAGTGCATTTAGGTGTGTAATTACAAGGAGGAAAGAAAGGCTCTCCAAGGATAAACACACAGACGGGACCAAGCTGTCTGCCAGCGTGGAAGCAGCAGTAATAACGTGCTCCACCTTGAGTATTTCATGCCCCAGTTCAGACAGGATATTTGAAAAATGCCAGCCACACTTAGCAGTAACTAAAACAACACAAGGCAAGAGATGCTGCGGAGAGACGGTTCTAATCTTAGGTCCAGGGATGAGTGATAGCCCCCTAGTTTCAGATTCTGCACACTAAGAACCATCAGGAAATTCAAGGGTTAACCGCTCAGACTGTGCCGTTAGTCAATCAGCCATCGCTGAGCATCTGTAGCTGTTCACGGCCCCGGGTGAGGTGCCACGGAGGATACAAGGCAGGAGCGCAGCAGACAAGATGGCTGCCGAGCCAAAACGCTAACGGCAAAGATGCTGCACCTGAAGGCCATTCATTAAGCGACGTGCACCGCTGGTCAGGAACCTGGGTCTGTGTTTGCTCAGGTGAGCACGTACCCCACCCGGGCCCAGCACAAACGCCAGCGTGACATTCACACTCGGCGGAAGGTAACAGACGGGCGAGAAGCGCTTCCGTCTTCCTGCCATTCAAGGGAAGGACGCTGCACCAGGCCGTGTGACGGGCACCCAAGACCCGAGCTTCGAACGCTGTTAATCCTCTGTTGCTGTTTAGTCGCTAAGTCGTGTAAAACTCTTTTGCGACCCTGTGGATTGTAGCCCACCAAGCTCCTCTGTCCATAGGATTCTCCAGGCAAGAATATTGGAGTGGGTTGCATTTCCTCCTCCAGGGAAGCTTCCCAATCCAAGGATCAAGCCTGAGTCTCTTGCATTGCAGGTGGATTCTTTACCGATGGCCCACCAGGGAAGCACCTGTTAATCCTATAGTCCTCACTGGAAGCCTCATATTAAAAATATTATATTTATAAAGCATCAAAAGAATCTTATTTGACATTCTTTCCAGGCCTCTAGGGAGAGTCCAACATTCTTATTTCCTTTTTTACAGGTACCCAAACCCCAGAGAAGTTAAGCAGCTGCCTTGAACCACACAGCAAGTTGGGAGAAACAATGAGGTAACTTCCAAGCCCCCTAAACGGCCCTTACCCAGAGTCCACATTGCTTTACCATACAGACCTGAATGACATTTCTTCATGACAGAAAGGACCAAGGTTGCTCACACTTACAGAGCAGTGAGCATGGCTTCCTGATTCTGGAGGCCCATCTCCTGAATTGCACGGAAACTCAGCAAGGGGCAGGCAAACAGTCCACCGGGAGTCCAACTCCATCAATACTTTATTCCACCTTCCTGCCTCCCCTGCCTCCACTCCACTGAAAAAGGAAGTCTGTCTCTTCACCTCCAGAGAAGAAATAAACAGCATCCCATCACGCCATGCCATACCCCAGCAGTACCCACTTCAATAAACGCCATAGAGAAGATTCATCCTTCTTAAGCAGATCTTTTTCCAGTTATTATCAATACCCCAAATGGTTTCTTAACATTATGAAAGGTTAGTTTTCAGGTTTCTAGGAAGTGACATTTGCATTTGGTGGTCAGGTACACTGGAAAGAATCTGCCTGTAATTTGGGAGACCCGGGTTCAATCCCTGGGTCAAGAAGATCCCCTGGAGAAAGGAGTGGTAACCCACTCCAGGATTCTTGCCTGGAGAATTCCATGGACAGAGAAGCCTGGTGGGCTACAGTCCATGGGGTCACAAAGAGTTGGACACAACTGAGTGACCCACACTTTCACAATCAAAGCCCAGGGCATTCTTGCCCCATCCTGCAGTCTCCATGTGTTCGCTTCCTGGACCTTATTCTCCAGAATCCAGACACCTAATCTGATGAGGGTGTTTAAGTTTATGGGAACTGACCCTAACATCCCTGCCCAGCAACACCTGTACATCCCAGTGGCCAAGCCCCAGTCTTTTTCCAGCTAGGAGAGATGCAGCAGAGCCCAGCGGGGCTGGGGAGGGAAGGCGGGGGCAGGTATGTGTGGTCTTTTCTAAGCCTCCAGTCCCAACACTGGGTGGCAGCAATCAGGGCTGTGCTCCAAACTGGACACAAAAACAGACCTAAGCTGGGAAAGATTTTAAGAAATCATCCAGTCCAACAGTGCCTCTTCTTTTCAGTGATAAGCAGAGTGAGACTCAGGACAGAGCTTAAAGTTTAAATATCTCCTGATCCATTACTGTTTCTATCACCTAACACACTCTCTAGCCTACCTGCTGCCCCCACAGAGGAGGTGGCTTGTTGTTGTTTAGTCGCTAAGTCATGTCTGACTTTTTGCAACCCCAAGGACTATAGCCTGCCAGGCCCCTGTGTTTAGGGGATTTCCCAGGCAAGAATACTGCTTCCCAGGCAAGAATACTGGAGTGGGTCACTCCAGTATTCCTCATACAGGGGATCTTCCCGACCCAAGGATTGAACCTGTGTCTCCTGCACTGGCAGGCGGATTCTTTACCACTGAGCCACCAGGGAAGCCCCAAGGGGGCAGCTTGGGTTTGGCAATTGAAGGACTCTTGCAAAAGTCTGATTCACACAAATCTGTGGCATAAAATGAGGGGTGCCTGTGGTTTCAACACAACCTCACTTTTACCTTCTATGCCAGCGGGCACATCAACATGCCAAGCACTAAAGTGGGTTCACTCATTGCAGGAGAATGTAGCAGAGAGGGTTGGGGAACCTCCCAGAAGTATAGTGAGTCAGCAAGCACCATGGTGGCCTCTGCCTCAGCCCCTGTCCCCCCAGCTCCCCCCACCGGGGCCACTGGCTCTGATGTCATGCTGCCCTCCCCCTGCCCCACCCCGCCTTGCTGCTGGAGCCGCTTTACACTGTTATCCTTGGCAAACACCAGGGTATTGTTACCCACGGCCCCGGGTCAGACGCTGTGAGAAGACACTTGGAATGAGACACCACAGCGCCACATAGAGCAGGTGGAATCTGGAAAGGAGCCAGCTGCTAATCACAGTGAGACCAACTTTCATTTCAGTCTCCCTCTGCTTTACGGCTCCCGTTTGTTTACCTGCTCACGTCTGCAGGTTAGCCAGGAATGAGCTTTGATCCTGCTCCAAGCCCAGCATCACTGTTTGCCCGTGGCAGTGAGCAAAGGAAATGTGGCGAGCAAGGTGGGTCGGGAGTGCGCCCCCGCTTCAGTCCCAGGGGATCCCGAGACTCCTCCTCGTGCACTTTGGCACCTGAAGTTTGAGTTTCGCTTGGCCCACGTGGCCTAGTGTGTTTTTATCTTCATGTGTTGGTCCTGCCTTCTAGGACTCCAGCCTCCTAGAAGAGGGGACGCTAGCACCTACTGCATAGCACAGGGAACTCAGTGCTTGGTGTGACCTAAATGGAAAGGAAACCCAAAAAAGAGGGGATACATGTATACATATAACTGAGTCACTTCGCTGTACAGTAGAAACTAACACAACATTGTAAAGCAACCACACTCCAATAAAAAATTTTTAAAAGATGGGGTGATGACAGTGCTGAGGAAATGACAATGAAAACAGCACAGAACAGCAGCCACACCAAGGGAGGGCCCCAGGGCTCCAAGTCTGGGCGGCTCCCAACTCACCTCCAGAGAATCAAGCACGACAACCCTCTGACCAACAGCCTTGATCACAAACCTGGAGTCAGTCCTGTGCCACCTGAGACCCTGCCACGTGATGCTTCCAGCCCTGGGCCAGGCCTTTCAGACGATGGGCCCCTGACGAGCCACTCAACCAGGACAAGAATTTGGGGGCAAAGAAAAGAAAGTTCACAAATCTCTTCACATTAGTTGAGAGGTGAGCAGAAAATAGTGTTTCAGAGACTCACCCATGTACTGGCCGGATGTGGGGGATATAACCTGTGAGGCCACACATGACCTAAAAACCAGCAGCATCACCAAACACTCCTCGGGTGCAAGAGGCTGGGAAGTGCTGGTGAGGAACGACTACTACAGCTGCCCAGAGGTGGCCTGGGCCTGCACAGTGAGACTGCTGGGCCGGGTGAAGCTGACAGTGTCTTCTGAATTTAAGGCTGACACCGGCCTCGTAGTGTCATGACAATGCATGTGTCAGTTTCATGTTTGTGGTTAACAGATGTCACACAGCATATTCATGGAGCCAGATTACATAAAGGCAAATCGGGGTTTTATGTCAAATCCCCAAACGTCAGTAATATTCCTGGCCTATAGCATTGTGATTTAAGGGTTCAAATTTTGTCATAAATTAGTTGGCCATCAGAGGAGGAGGGATCTTAGATTTTACGGATTAGAAAACTGAGACTTTGAGAGGTCAAACAGCTTGTTCAAGGTCATACAACTGGGTCATACACCCAGGTCCAGTGGACTTTCCAGCACAGTCAAGAGGAGGAGGAAAGGGTTTAATTAACAGGGGATCAAGAGAAAACAAAACCAAACAAAATAAAATATGCAGAGAAAACTGTCTTTGGATGACTTTAAGTGACTCATCTAATGCTTTACGCCTCTCTGTTTCTACTTCACAAAGAAATATTTCAACCATTGGCTAACTCTGAGTACCATAAAGACATGGGTTATGCAACACCAAAGAAGCACCATGACTAACAATTTAGAAACTGCTACTCTGGAGGAGAAAAAGAGAGAAGAAAACATTAGAGGTACCATTTTATAAAAAAGGAAAAAGGAATTTTTCCATGCCCCTAGATTTTTAAAAAATGTTAATTTAAAAGAAAAAGGTTAGATTTTTACATATGCAGATCATTCTACATAGCCTTAAAGAATTATGTTGTAAACTAACCAGGACAAGAATGTTTCAAAAGAAGTCAAATTGTTCTTCATAAGAAGGCATGGCAGTACCGTCTTGTGTGCTCTTGGTACAGCATGAAAGACCACTCAGCTCACCTGTGGGCTGCTGCTGCTGCTGCTGCTAAGTTGCTTCAGTCGTGTCCGACTCTGTGCGACCCCATAGATGGCAGCCCACTAGGCTCCTCTTTGGCAGTGGGCTGCAAAATGTGCATCAAACAGAAAACTCTCACAAGACATGGCTTATAAAGCGCTTTTCGGAAAGAATACGTGATTATCAGCCAGGGCTCTTTAAAAGGAGAACTTACAAGCCTGACCATATTTCTGATTTCAACCTAAATGGGTTACACACAGCTCCAATAAGGAACCCTGGTGTGAGTTTTCAGAGACTTCTTCTCTGAAAGACACTGGTTTCAGCAGTTCTGGACACTTAACTGATTTTGAAGGTATGGAAGAAATTTTTTTAGACATCTAAAAACGGGAGGAGTGTTTTCTTTTTGTTAAGAAATGTAATTGCTATATTGTAAAAGCCAAGCACTGGAAGGGTCCAGCAGTTGCAACCTGACACGGGCTTCGCAGAAACCCAGGGGAGGGCAGCTGTCTTTGTAGCTCCATGTGCCCCCTCTCTGAGAATGCACTCTCAGCAGCGGTGCTGGCCCCACGTGTGGCCTCAAGAATAGCTCCGTGAGCCGCAACTACTGAGCCCATACATCGCAACTGCTGAAGCCCACGCACCCCCGAGCCTGTGCTCCACAACAAGAGGAGCCACGGCAATGAGAAGCCCACACACCACAACTACACAGTAGCCCCTACTAGCCACAACTAGAGGAAGCCCATGTGGCAACAAAGACCCAGCACAGCCAAAAATGAATAAATAATTTTTTTTTAAAAAAGAACAGTTCTATGAAAAATTACTAAACTGAAATCAATAAAAGGGGGGGAAATGTCCTCCCCAGGTTACTCTTCCCCCAGAACTAAGAACCCGCCACCTGTATATGTACTTATGGAAATCTCTATGAAGTGTCTTTCAACAAAAATTGCCCAGGCCTAGAAATCTGAGCTCATCAGTTCAGGCAGGATGTGTTTTAAAGATAAGTCATCATTTAAAAAGAATGTGCTATTTTTCCTTTCACAAAAAGGAAACTGACTCCCTCCCTTTGTTAATTTTCGTAGAATTACCATTACCCTCTCTCTGTAAAGCATGAAGAAATTCTAGCTTTTTGCTCTGGAAAGTTCCAATACCTGGTTAATTCTGAGTGCAATGTCTAACAGAAATTATTGTGTGTCTACTATATGCCAAGCATTGTAGTTATGCTACTTTATGTATGCTACCTATATAATCTTAAGAAATTCTAGAAATAAAGTTAACCATAAAAAAACAACTGCTAAAGTAAATGCTTTAAAAGTCACCTTCTTGATGAATATTTAGTGACATGGGAAATGCCCATAATATTAAAGGAAAAAAGTAGGACTTAAAATTCCATATACAATATAATCAAAAAATTTTTAATCTGTATACAATTTAATAAGTAGAAAAACTGAACAGTCTTATAATCATTTTTAAAAATTAAATGAGTAGTTAAAATTGACACAATCCCAATGTCAAAACAGTTTTATAGGCAAAGTCTACCAAATTTTATCAATCCAATCTTATAGCAAACTCTTCCAGAGAAGAGAAAAAAAAAGGAACCATTCCCACAACTCATTCAACAAAGCCACTATAACTTTGAAACCAAACCATATAAGGACAGGACAAGGAAAGAAAATTATAGGCCACATTCACTCATGAACACAGATGTGAAACCCTTAAACAAAATTTTAGCACATCAAATCCAGCAAAATAATTTTTAAAATAATAATGATGATAACCAAAGCATCTTTAGCACAAATACTATAAGAATAGCTGAACATTAGAAAATATCTTAAAGTTGCTCTCCCATTAAATATTGAGAATAAAAATTATAATCACCTCAACAGATGTAGAAAGCCACTTTATAAATTCAATTCTCATTCACAAAAGTTTAAAAATATTAGCAAACTGGAACAAAAGCTTCCTTACCTTGGAAAAGGATATCGACCCACACCACACAGCAAATATCATGGTTAATGGTTGAATGTGAGATGCAGTTCTTTAAAAACTTTAGAACAAGGATGCTATCACTACCCCCATTCAACATGATACTACAGAACCTAATAACTAGAAGATATGACAAGAAAAATCAATAAGAGCCACAAAGAAAAGATGGTCAAAACTATAGGCAATATGATTATCTACACAGAGAATTCAAGAGAATCCACGAAGTTTTAGGCTGAATAAGAGTTTAGCCAATTTGCTGCATATTTCATTAATATGTAAAATATATTAGAGAAACAGGTAAGGAACTACCTTTATGAATGAGGTAGGCAAGGATATATTTTTAGGTACAACATTAAAATTATAAAGCATTGAAGAAGAAATAGATACTACTGCTTTATGATGAAAGACAATATAAACATAAGTTAGGGGAAGATATTTGAAATGAATATAATTAGTATAGCATACCTGAGACTAGTGTCCTTAGAAAGGACTCTTTTAAAACTGGCCCTTGGTTGGCCTCTGGAAACCTGGATTTCAGGAAGTTTCCCATCATTTCCAGAACTGTTATGAGTGGCTCCCTGCCCAACCTGTTTGTTCACACACTGTGGTTTAGGCTGAATATCAGCTTTCCCTCTGGGAGTCTGGAATTCTGCATGGGCTTGCCAGAGGGTGCCTCTCCAAACAGCACCTCCAGAAAACCTTGGGCATGGAGTCTCTAATAAGCTTCCCTGTACAGTTCATATTAATTGCCACAATTTGTTATTAGAGGAAGTAAGTGCATCCCTGTGACTCCACAGGAATGGATTCCCAGAAGCTTGTGCTTAGTTTCCTCTGAACTTCACCTTATGCTCCTTCTCACTTTGATAGTTTTGCTTTGTATCCTTTCGCTGTAATAATCTTTGCTGTAAGACTTTGTCCTGAGCTCTCTGAGTTCCTGGTTATTGTGTCACAGGGGATCCTGGACACAATAACCATCAAAGACATACACTGAAACCTCCTAAAATTCAGCTGTACCAATGGATGTGAAAAAGATGAGCAATACTATGAGAAAAATAGACAAAAGAAATGAACAGGCTATTTTTAGAAGAGAGAAGTCCCGTGGCTAATAAAACTAGAAAAGATAGCAACCTCACCAGGAATCAGGGAAATGCAAGTTAAAATCACAAAACACCCTTTCACACTCATTCACTGTAGACAAATGTCTTTGGAGAACAGTCTAGCGACATCTGGTAAAGCTGAAGTTGTGTGCACCCTGTGAGCCTGCAAATTATGTGAGCAACATATATGTGAAATACTAACACACATGCATGTATATTAAGCTTTGCTTGTAATAGTGAAAAGCTGGAAGCAACCTCAGTGTCCATCAAAAGAGGAATGGCTAAGTAAACTATGGTGTAGTCATTCATTAGAAAGTTAAACAGTTAAAGAAACTAAATCAGTAGATAAATCCTGAAGCTATCATGGATTGAAATAGTAAGTTCTCAAAGGATATGTAGAGTATGTTACCATTATGAATGACTTTAAAATACACGGAAACATACAGCAAGCTCTGTTACTATACAGTACTCCACATAGAAAGCTAAGGAATTATCCATGAAAGCGCAGATGAGGCTAATTTCCATTATCTCTAGGGAAGAAAACAGGGCAATAAAAGGGGGAGCCTTTGACAATGTTTTATTACACTAAAAATGCATGAATTCGCCTTGCAATGCGGGGTCAGGGAACTAGGATCCACATGCCTTTCGGCAGCAGGGGCCAGGAGCTCCAACTACCGAACCCATGGGCTCCAGAGTCTGTGTGCCACAACTAGAGAGTCCCGGCACTGCAACAAAAGTTCCCACATGATGCAACAAAGATCCCACCTGCTGCAACTAAGACCCAACGCACCTAAGCAAATAAATAAAAGAGAGAGAGAGAATATAGCAACATGTAATGGTAACATTAAAAAATGCTTCTGAAGCAAATACGGCAATGCTAAATATGGATGAAAGCTCCATGGATCATATAATAGCATTTCCTATAGACTCAAACCAGTCAATCCTAAAGAAAATCAACTCTGAATATTCACTGGAAGGATTGATGCTAAAGCTGAAGCTCCAATACTTTGGCCACCTGATGTGAAGAGCCGATTCATTAGAAAAGATCCTGATGCTGGGAAAGACTGAAGGCAGGAGGAGAAGGGGATGACAGAGGATGAGATGGTTGGATGGCATCACCGACTCAATGGACATGAGTCTGAGCAAACTCCAGGAGATGGTGAAGGACAGGGAGGCCTGGCGTGCTATAGTCCATGGAGTTGCAAAGAGTCAGACATCAATTAGTGACTGAACAACAACAATAGAATTAAATATTTGAACATTTCTCAACCTTTTTAAAAAAATGGTAAATAGGGACTTCCCTGGCGGTCCAGTGGTTAAGAATCTGCCTTGTAATGTGGGGGACATAGTTTTGATCCCTGGTGGAGGGACTAAGATCCCACATGCCTTGGGGCAACTAAGCCTGTGTACCGCAACTACTGAGCCCTCACACCACAACTAGAGAGACGCCTTCACATCACAACAAAGAGCTCACAAGCTGCAAGGAAAGATCCCACATTCTGCAATGAAGATTCAAAGCAGCCAAATAAAATTTTTTGAAGCAAAAAAATGGTAAACATTTGGAGGATCACATTCAAAACAGATAGTATAGGACCTTCTGAAAGTGAAGTTTCTCAGTCGTGGCCGACTCTTTGAGACCCCATGGACTGTAGCCTACCAGGCTCCTCTGTCCATGGGATTTTCCGGGCAAGGCTACTGGAGTGGGTTGCCATTTCCTTCTCCAGGGGATCTTCCCAACCCAGGAGTAGAGCCAGGGTCTCCTGCATTACAGGGGGATTCTTTACCAACTGAGTTAGGACCTTCTACTAGGTGGGAAAATAGAATTTCTGCAGTTGCTCAGTATATCAATTTACAGATACGCTAGTTAACGTTACCGTCAGATCAAATGTTGGTATTGTTCTAACCTGTCCTGTACAAACCCAAAAACAAAGTGATCCTTCCCAGATGAGTTCTGTGGATTGACTGTCTAAATTAAATCATGTTAACCTATACCCACAAAGCAGGAAGCTGACACACATTATTTACACCGCAGGACTTCCACTTGGCCATTGGAACCCACCCTGAGTTATGGATGCCCCTGTGCTTCTCCCTTCACTGCCCTCCCTGCCCTCCTAGCTTACTCAGCTAAAGCAAAATCACTTTCTTTGTCCTAAATTCAAGCATCTCTCTCCACAGTAATCTACAGAAGTTGTTTCAGAGATACTAAATCTCCACAAAGCCTTCAATGAAAAAAAAAATGAATAGATTATTTTTATTCACATCCCAACATCTGATTTCTGCTTGGGGTATAAACTGATTTACACTTACTTCTTTGACGTGTCATTTAGTGTTTATTTCCACAGAATAAGCTATGTCAGATGTTGACAAATATCTCAAACAGAAAAGAAAGGGAAAAAAAAGCAAATCCACAAATCAAGTTCAGTTTAAACGACTGTGGGGGATAATCACGTGTTAGCTTAAAGAGAGATTTTATGAGAGAATTTAACCATAAAAACCACAAAGTGTTATCTAAGCCTAGATCCCTGCTGTGATGCACACATGAACATTTCAAGCTCATTAGCATTTAGTTCTTGGCACTTACAACTTTCACGATGGTGGAGCATTCAAAAGCAAGTCTACTTCTTTGGCAGTCATTAAACATGAGTGATTTGGGTTAAGTATTATTCCCGAGTTCAGGAAGTAACCTTAGTTTAGTCTTTGGCCAAATAACATGCATCTTCATATGTAAAAGCTACTCTAAAACAGTCATGGAAACACAGTGAGAATCTGGAGCAATCTGAGTAACCTAAGAGATCCTTCTTCCCTCCTGCAGATGCGAAGAAGGTAGTGATGAATACTGGCTCTCAGATCTCTGAAGGCAGCCCCCGCAGAGGCTCCTTCCACTACCAAGCCAGCCAGCGCTCCGAGTCATATTGCTGATGGTCCTAAGTTGGTCTCACCATCTTCATCAAGGCACTCAGGTATTTGGGGTATAAAAGTACACTATCAGCATGTTTATCCCGGAGACCAAAAAAGCAATGTATCTTAGCTGTAAGCCTCAGACTCACCCAGGATGTTAAGAGGATAATGAAGCCATTTGAATGTTCACAGCAGTGTGTGCACCGCTGGTGGTGTGACTATTAGAAGACGCTTTGCCTTATCTTCTGGTCCTGCAGTGAGACCGAGCACTGGAACCAGGGCTAATGTGGGCTCTGCTGAGCTGCGAACATCTGCCGTGACATCTCAGTGCAGAAGGGGTCAGAAAAGTACACAGAGCAAAAGAAAAGAGGGCAAAGCTCTCTGCAGGCTGTGAATGTATGTGGTTGAGGTGGGGGCTCCTCCTTCTGCATCCTCATGCCTTCAAAAAGGTGAGTTGTAACTGTTCCGGAGCAAGGAGCCCACCTGCTAATTTAAGCTGTGGCTGGTATTTCTTCATCATGGAATTCTTACTGTTTTTCATATTAAATGCAAAATTCCATGTCCAGCCTTCAGAGTCCTGCCAACCCCCTCTGCCTCCCCCAGGCCCACTGATCACGACTCCCACAAACCCACCTCCCAGCCAAGCTCACCACTGTGATGGCCAACAGCAGCATCCCCTGCCCAGGCCCTTCTCATTTACAATGTTCGCCTCTCTTCTCTCCCCATCAACCCACTCTGCCTTAAAAATTCACTGACTTGATATTCCTCCAATCAATTACATTTTAAAATAATTACTAAAATCCTAGGGCTTCCCAGGTGGCGCAAGAGATACAAGAGATGTGGGTTCGATCCCTGAGTCAGGAAGATCCCCTGGAATAGGAAATGGCAACCAACTCCAGCATTCTTGCTTGGAGAATCCCAAGGACAGAGGAGCCTGGCGGGCTACAGTCCATGGGCCTGCAAAGAGTCAGACACGACTGAGTATGCACATCACACTAAAATCCTATGTAGCCACAGTGGCAGGCACTGTAAGAATCACAGGAAGATTATCGTTTACGCCCTAGAGCAGTCTGGCTCTGTCTTACTCTCAGACTCCTCAGCACTTTGTGCTCTACATCCATGTCATGTGGTGATGCGCTGCTTCTTTAAGCTGTGTGTGTTCGTGTGTGTGTGTTCCGCCCCGACTTGCCAGCTTTTCATGCACCATCTATTATTATAGTGTCTCTAAAAAACCCAGCACATAGCTCTGCATACAGCAGAATTCTTTTGTCTTCTAACCACAGAAAAGGCCCACATTTTGTTTCATGATGTTTTGATATTCACAATATTTAACAACTATTGTGGCATGGACACCTGTCAATCAAAATAGATTTCTCAATGACTCTATATGAGCATGTGTGGGGAGGTGAGATTGTGTCTGCCTGCCTGCCTTTCTCCTAGTATATAAACCAGCCAGAGTCATGAGCAGGGTCCTAGAGACTGCCTGCTGTATCAGGTGTTAACCATTTAGTTGCTGATTGTGAGGAGGTCCTAGACATCCTAGAGGAGTAGCTTGGGTGGTGGGGTGAACTTGGACTCAGATACTGTGTGATGGCATTCCAGTATTTTAACAACCAGTGTGGTCATACATATGCCTACCAGCTAAATAGCAGTCCTGCTGTTGATGCTACTGAAGAGGAGGGTGATGAGGAAATAATGGAATCACCACCCAGAAGGATCAATGATTCCAAAGAGCAGAGCCTTGATTCAGGTGGCATCAGGTGACCTGGATTAGGTGGAACTTCCTTTTAACAAATAATGCAATTAAAAAATATCCAGAAGAGCTGAATAGACATTTTTTCCAAAGAAGACATACAGATGGCCGAAAGACACGTGAAAATATACTCAACATTATTAAGCATCAGAGAAATATGTTATCAAAACCACAATGAGGTATCACCTCACACCTATCAGAACAGCCATCATCAAAAAGCATACAAATAATAAATGTGCACAAGGATGTGGAAAAAAGTAAACTCTTGTGCACTGCTGGTGGGAATGTAAATTGGTGCAGCCACTATGAAAAACAGTATGGAAATATCTTGGGTTATCTTTCACAGACAAATGAAATACATAGGCTTTTAGAAGAAAATATGGAAAAAATTTTAAGGAAGAATTTTTCTTAGATAAGACATTCAAAAAGCAAAAACAATACAGAAGAATATGGGTAAATGTGACTATATTGAAGTTTAAAACTTCTGTAGAACAGAAGACGGAACATGGTGAACAGACCACAGACTGGAAGTAAAAACATGCCATAGACAACAAAAGACTATTACTTAGAATATATATAAACTCCTAAATCAACAAGGACAAAACAAGCATCAGGTTAAAAAAAAAAAAATAGGCAAAGGAGATAACAGGCAGTTTATAGAAGGGGAAATTCCAAAGAGCTAATAAGTATTCACCATGATGATAATCTTACCAGGAATTAGGGAAAGGCTAATTAAAACAACAATGACATATCACTTCTCACTCATATGATTGGCAAGAATTTAAAGTTTAATTTTTTAAAAAAGCATTGGCAAGGGAGAACAGGATGGGAGTGTCATTGGCGCAATCACTTTGGAGAGTAATTTGGCAATAATGAGTAAAACTGAAGACATGTATAACCTATGACCTGAAAATTCCTCCCTCCTTTCTCTTTCTGTTCTTCCTTGTCTCTCCCCTCTTCTCTTTCCCTATCTTTCTCTCTCTCTGTCTCTCTCTTTCTCAGTATACAAACAGAAACTTCCACATAGGTGCCAAAAAAGACGTATACAAGAATACACACAGCAGCAATGGAGGTAACAGAGGGCAAAAACCCTAAATCAGAGACTTGTGAATACACCAGATTACACAACAAAATATTGCACAGCAGCTAATATATCAAAAATAACAATATTGAATGAAAAAGCAAATGTAGAATGCCACACACAACATGATACCATTTAATATGCAACTTTTTTATAGGTCAAGGTACTCTGTGTCCTAATACTTGTTATATAAACGTGTATCTAGAATATAAACACCAAACATGGGAAGAGTAACCACAAGTTACTTGCAAAGCTATCACTTCTAAGGAAGACAATCAGGAGCAGGAAAAAACACAAACAGCCTTAGCTCTGTCTTTATCATCTCAAGTCTATAGATTTAAGGGACTAGATCTGATAGAGTGCCTGATGAACTATGGATGGAGGTTCATGACACTGTACAGGAAACAGGGATCAAGACCACCATCCCCAAGAAAAAGAAATGCAAAAAAGCAAAATGGCTGTCTGAGGAGGCCTTAAAAATAGCTGTGAAAAGAAGAGAAACAAAAAGCAAAGGAGAAAAGGAAAGATAAATCCATTTGAATGCAGAGTTCCAAAGACTACCAAGGAGAGATAAGAAAGCCTTCCTCAGTGATCAATGCAAAGACATAGAGAAAAACAATAGAATGGGAAAGACTAGGGATCTCTTCAAGAAAATTAGAGATACCAAAGGAACATTTCATGCAAATAAGAGCTCAATAAAGGGCAGAAATGGTATGGACCTAACAGAAGCAAAAGATACTAAGAGGTGGCAAGAATACACAGAAGAACTGTACAAAAAAGATCTCCACAACCCAGACATTCACAATGGTGTGATCACTCACCTAGAGCCAAACATCCTGGAATGTGAAGTCAAGTGGACCTTAGGAAGCATCACTACAAAGCTAGTGGAGGTGATGGAATTCCAGTTGAGCTATTTCAAATCCTAAAAGATGATGCTGTGAAAGTGCTGCACTCAATATGTCAGCAAATTGGGAAAATGTGGCAGTGGCCACAGGACTGGAAAAGGTCAGTTTTCATTCCAATCCCTAAGAAAGGCAATGCCAAAGAATGCTCAAACTACCGCACAATTCCACTCATCTCACACGCCAGTAAAGTAATGCTCAAAATTCTCTAAGCCAGGCTTCAGCAACACATGAACTGTGAACTTCCAGATGTTCAAGCTGGTTTTAGAAAAGGCAGAGGAACCAGAAATCAAATTGCCAATATCTGCTGGATCATGGAAAAAGCAAGAGAGTTCCAGAAAAACATCTATTTCTGCTTTATTGACTATGCCAAAGCCTTTGACTGTGTGGATCACAATAAACTGTAGAAAATTCTTCAGGAGATGGGAATACCAGACCACCTGACCTGCCTCTTGAGAAACCTATATGCAGGTCAGGAAGCAACAGTTAGAACTGGACATGGAACAACAGACTGGTTCCAAATAGGAAAAGGAGTACGTCAAGGCTGTATACTGTCACCCTGCTTATTTAACTGATATGCAGAGTACATCATGAGAAATGCTGGGCTGGAAGAAGCACAGGCTGGAATCAAGATTGCTGGGAGAAATATCAATAACCTCAGATATGCAGATGACACCACCCTTATGGAGAAAGTGAAGAACTAAAAAGCCTCTTGATGAAAGTGAAAGAGGAGAGTGAAAAAGTTGACTTAAAGCTCAACATTCAGAAAACTAAAATCATGGCATCCGGTTCCATCACTTCATGGCAAATAGATGGGGAAATAGTGGAAACAGTGGCAGACTTTATTTTGGGGGCTCCAAAATCACTGCAGATGGTGACTGCAGCCATGAAATTAAAAGACGCTTGCTCCTTGGGAGAAAAGCTACAACAAACCTAGACAGCATATTAAAAAGCAGAGACATTACTTTATCAACAAAGGTCCATCTAGCCAAGGCTATGGTTTTTCCAGTAGTCATGTATGGATGTGAGAGTTGGACTATAAAGAAAGCTGATCGCCAAGAATTGATGCTTTTGAACTGTGGTGTTGGAGAAGACTCTTGAGAGTCCCTTGGACTGCAAGGAGATCCAACCAGTCCATCCTACAGGAAATCAGTCCTGAATATTCATTGGAAGAACTGATGTTGAAGCTGAAACTCCAACACTTTGGCCACCTGATGCGAAGAGCTGACTCATTTGAAAAGAACCTGATGCTGGGAAAGACTGAAGGCGGGAGGAGAAGGGGACGACAGTGGATGAGATGGTTGGATGGCATCACTGACTCAATGGACATGAGTTTGAGTAAACTCCGGGAGTTGGTGATGGACAGGGAGGTCTGGCATGCTGCAGTCCATAGAGTCACAAACAGTCAGACACAACTAAGCGACTGAACTGAACTGAGTGAACTGAAGCAAATGTGGCCGCAAGCTGAGATCTGATAAAGTTGTTGATGGACATTCAACATGTGATTCTCTAATAATCTACAGTTTGCATTATTTAAAGATAACCATGAACGTCATGATGCTATTTTAACTCTCACAGGCATTTTTCTCTCTTTTGATTCCCTAGCAGGGAAAGACATTACAGGCAGAGGGAAAGGCAAGTCGAAAAGTACAGAGGTTCTGGAAAACCTGGGAAATCCAAGGGACACCAATTAAGCCCCTGCATCTCCAGTGGCCACAGATGAGGCTGCCAGGTCAGGAATGAGCCCTGAAGGCCATGTGAGGAGTGTGGCCAGTGCTCATGAGACGGGCTAAGGGGAGCCACCAGGGCCAACCCCCAAAGCAAATACTGATCAGACTCGACTCCTGTTGCCATGGCTGCTGTGAGTGCCTGCCCTGGGCTCCGGAGTCTGCCATGGCCACTGTCCCCACAGCCCTGTGGCAGTCCCGTGCACCAAACAGGAGGACGCAGGTGGGTTAGCATCTCCCAAGGCCCTCACCCTGCAAGGTAGGGAAAAATGAACGTGAGGGCCAGCACTGATCCCCGCCCTGGACTGTGACCTCGAGGGACCTGGGAGCCCTGCTCCTGCCCAAGGGCCTGGGATTCTGTATCTCTGCACGACATCTGGTCTGCTGGCTCCCTTTGGCCAAACAAGCATCTCAAGCCTGCCTGCCCACTGCCTCCCCTCTGCCTGGGCGTTCTCAGGCTTTGTCTTCATCCCCAGCTGCCCCTTCCCGGCTCTGGCTACCATCATCTTTTCACCTCTGGCTCCTTGCTTCTCTCGGTAGCAAAGACATCCCCTAAGTGCTTTGGAGCCACTCAGGAAATACTGACACTAATTGGGGTCAAGGGAAGACATTCCTTACTCCTGATTATTATTCCTCCAACAGCAAAGTTCTGAGACCAGGAAGAGCTGGCCAGTAAGATTCGGGGATATTCTCAATGCCCTGAGGGACCCAAGAACAGGAAGCGGTGAAGATCCAGGGTTCAGGGGAGGTAAATTGGGGCAGGTCCCCAGGGCCGGGACACAGTCCTCCAGCTCCATCTGGGCAAAGTTCTCTTCTCTGGGTTCTCTGTGTTCCCTGGGGCTCTTTCCCACAAAGCTCTGACCGGCCTCTGCCCTCCCTGTGCCACTAGGCCACATCCTCCACCCTCCCCCAGCAGCTCCCCGGGACTTTCTGGCATCCTCCCCATGGCGTCCTCTTCTCTTGGCTCCTCTGAGCACATTCCTGCGTCCACCGATGTGCCGAACTGACAGGACCGTCTCAGCCAAACTGCCCTGCTGCTCCTCTTCCCTGCTGGCTGCTCACTCACCTCCAGCCCTAATGAAGCTCTTGGTAGAAGCATTAATATACTGTGAGCCCCTTTTGCTTCTGAAAGCTTCCCCTAGAAGGGAAAAGACTAAATAGAACCACAGGAGTCTGAGCAGAATGGTGTTTCTTCACGGTAACCTTAAGCACAGGTTTCCCCAGTGGCTCAGGGATAAAGAATCTGCCTGTGATGCAGGAGATGTGGTTCAATCCCTGGGTCAGGAAGTTCCCTTGAGGACGGCATGGCAGCCCACTCCAGTATTCTTGCCTGGAGAATTCCATGGACAGACAGCCTGGCGGGCTGCAGTCCATCGGGTCACACAGAGCTGGACACAGCTGACGCAACTGAGCACGCACAGCACAATCTTATGCACACATGTGTGTTATATGTGCATTTACGCACATTATTCTGAACATGCTCAGAATAATTCAGATTTTAAATTCCAGAATTTTATGACATTAGAACATTAATTCTACCAACCCCAAAATACAGTTTTCAGGAATTTCAACATTACAGCACATAGTAATACGGTGATGTTGCAACTCCACTCTCCTGGTTACCTTCACCCCCCTCTCCCCAAGAAAAGAAAAACAAAGCAAATGTGGTAATGGACACTGCAAAAGTGGACTCAGGAAGACACCAGGCATCAGAAAAATTCCTAGGTTTCACAGAGGATGGTGTGACTTTCACAGGAAGGAACTCTTGATGTGACAAAGAAAAGTACACTGTCATGAAAGATAACTTTTGGATGGAAAAACACAAAAAAATTCAGAAGATCATCGTACTCACCATAATCCTAATGCATGGATCCAAAATCGGTCCCACTCACCTGTTATGGCATTTCTGATACTTTTTTTTTTAATGTGGGCCATTTTTAAAGTCTTTATTGAATTTGTCACAGTATTAATTCTGTTTTACATTTCTTGGTTTTTGGCCCTGAAGCATGTGGGATCCTACCTCCCCGACCAGGGATCAAACCCATAGCCCCCTACATTGGAAGGCAAAGTTTTAAAACACTGGACAGCCAGGGAAGTTTCCTCTGATAAGTTTTTGATAGAAGTCAATGCAAATACAGAATTCATATCCCAGTATAGCACTAAAATGTCACACTTCTGGAAAATGAATCAGATGACCTTTTTTCTCGGCCTCAGAGCAATAGCTCCCTTTTTTGCTATATGCAGTATCATTATTTTCTGTGGGATTTTAGCTAAATACCTGTATAGATGCAAGAAGAACAGGAATTCATTCTCAGGGGGAACGAGCCAACTGCCGCAGGAAGCAGCGGCATTTCCTCCCTCCCCACTTCCATCTTCCACTAAGCACCATAGGCTTCCAGGTCACACAGGCCATTCTAAGATCAGGGAAGTAAAATCAGCGGAATGGGAGGGCGTGGGGGAAGTGAGGCAGAAAATAAAACTTTTAGCATATGTGGAAAAAAAAACACTGAGATAAGAAGCCGTATCTCCCATTAAGGGCTACTCAAAGTTATGACTGCAGACAGCCTACTGATTCCCAGAGAAAAGTACAGCCATTAAAAGGAAGCATTTAGAATCTTCTGTAGCAAATTGAATATAAGATATATCTTGTTTCCAATCATAAAAATGAGGGTTTGTATTTTCTATGAATTTAGGTTTCTTACTTAATTTTTGTAGTAATTCATTTGTACTGTATTTTAGAAACCTATCAATATGCAGCATACTGGAAATTATTGAAACTGATCCTTGACCACAGAGAATTTAGGCAGTTCTGTCCTCTATGACTGATGAACGTTTACAAAGACTGGTGTTTTGCAACTTGCAAGTAATGATTTTCCTATTCGTACAGAAAGTTGCAGATTCCCTCAAATAATCCAAAGAAAAGCACTCTGTTCGAAAGACAGCCAGCAAAAGACTCCAGCAGCAAAGAAGTGGAGGAAATGTTTTTATTTCCAAAAAAGTTGAAAGCTGTAAAACTGGGGAGTCCCATCCTGGCTTTTGCCATGATGTTCACGGGCCCCTTCCCTAGTGGCTCAGACGGTAAAGCATCTGCCTACAATGCGGGAGACCTGGGTTTGATCCCTGGGTCGGGAAGATCCCCTGGAGAAGAAAATGGCAACCCACCCCAGTACTCTTGCTTGGAAAATCCCATGGACAGAGGAGCCTGGTAGGCTACAGTCCACAGGGTCACAACAAGTCAGACACAACTGAGCGACTTCACCTCTCTTCTTCACGGGCCCCTGGGCCCCAGTTTCAGCATCACAGCTCACCAGGGTAAGTTTCCCGAAGCCAGGGACATAGGCTTCACCACAGCCACATGATCGCTGGCACCATTACCCACTCCAGGCTTCCTGGGTGCTGGAGAAGCACATTCCCCATCATGAAACCTCCATCCAGATGGCCTCCAGGAACCGACGGCACCTTGAAATCAGGAGCAGGAGAGCAGACTTGCTATCAGAGAAATGGGAATGTGCCATCTGTCTGTACAGAAGGGAGGTAACACGCCCACGTCTGCCACAGTCTTAGTCCAAGGATGGACTTCAGAGGCGTGTGGTAGGGGATCCAATCTGTAGGTCACAGCTGTCTTTGTCCAAGTCCTGGTGTTGGTAAAGGATACACCACCCGGGGTGATGGCATGGGAGGAAGAAGGAAGTTGGGAAGGAGGGAGGGCAGAAGGGAGGAAGCTAAGCATCCAGGCATGGTGCTGCTTAAGGCATCACAATCTTCATTCCCAAGGAATTCAGCTGCTCTGTGGGTCATAGATACATTTATGATCATCACCAACCAGAGGCGCCAGTCCCAGCTCTGTCTTACATAATACCGAGCGGTCCTTCACGCCTCTGTACCCCATCTTTCCATCTGCAAAATGAGAGCTTTGACCTATGTGATCTTGAGAGTTTAATCAAGCAACACTAAGTTATTAGGTATCTACCATGTGCTCTGAGCCAAACAGGAAGGCTCCCTGGCAGGCTCACAGCCAGGGAAACGCGCTAGTCCCTTCCATTACCTCTAGCATTAGAGGACTCTCTATCATGTACTTGTATTTCTACCCTCTAGTGTTTTTAGTGGAGAAGGCAATGGTGACCCACTCCAGTGCTCTTGCCTGGAAACTCCCATGGACAGAGGAGCCTGGTAGGCTGCAGACCATGGTGTCTCGAAGAGTCGGACACAACTGAGCAACTTCACATTCACTTCACTTTCATGCATCGGAGAAGGAACTGGCAACCCACTCCAGTGTTCTTGCCTTGAGAATCCCAGGGATGGGGGAGCCTGATGGGCTGCCATCCATGGGATCACATAAAGTCGGACATGACTGAAGTGACTTAGCAGCAGCAACAGTTTTTAGGGTCTTCCCTGGTGGCTCAGCTGGTAAAGAATCTTCCTACAGTTTGGGAGACCTGGGTTCAATCCCTGGGTTGGGAAGATCCCCTGGAGAAGGGAAAGGCTATCCACTCCAGTATTCTAGCCTGGATAATTCCACAGACAGTATAGTCAATGGGGTTGCAAAGAGGCAGACAGGACTGAGCAACTTTCACATTCTATTCAGATTTTTTTACCAAAAGTAAGAAAGTACAAGGAAAAACCAAGTATCATGCATTACACAAAGAAGACAGATATTCTTGAAGAAAACTCACTATATCGAACTCTAATTTAGAAAACAAATATAATTCAGAACTGATTAGTAACATTATAAATTTATAAAGGAATTCATTACAACGTTCTCCCAAATAACAAATCTTATAGTTCCCATATTAACGATTATAGTATTTATTGAGCACCAATTATGTCCCAGGTACTGTGCCAAGCTATGTCATATGCAATATCCTTTATAAGCTTGTGATGCAGGTAACAACTCATTCCTGTCTTACAGGAATGAAAAGGATGGAAAAAGATGAGACTCAATATGCTTAAGACTAAAGTGCCCAGAGAGCCACAGTGGGTAAATGATGGAACCAAGATAAGAAGGTAGCACTTACATGCTTGACTTTCTTACCTGTTCACAATCTGCCCATCAAAACATAAATTATATACTGTATGCGGGCAACTTGTGGTGGTGGTGGTGTTTGGGGAAGGCAGTTGGCATTTTCTTAGCTACTCAGAAACCTGCTGAGAAACCAAATGACAAGCCCTGTATGTCATTTACATGTCTTAAAATTGCACACACAGCTCCCAGCTCACACAGGGACACTGCAGGATCTTTATACTGTCCTCCAGCATTACAATACTGAGTCTTTCAATGCTCTGTGGACTCTTCCTTTCTATCCCCTACTTTAATGGGAATTAAAAAGCAAATCTGATTTAACTGATAACAAACTTTCGCTTTGAATGGCAAAGGACATCAACCTCTAATAAACATGGCCTTCAAAATACAACCTTAAAATAAGACAGTAATGATCTAATTTACTGAATTCCAATGTATACTTATTTTCCTTGAACACCTCACCTCTGCAAAACTAAGTACAGCAGTTGCCCCTCCACAGATGACTAAATGCCATGCAGCGAGCCGAGGAGGGAGACGGAAAAGTTCCTCGCGGCTACGTCACCACACAGGTGCCTATGGAAGCCCATTCACCTCTTCGGAAGACTCTGCCTTCTGAAAGGCAGGAAGGCCATGGCCACCCCCGCCGAGTGGGCCTGAGGGCCACCAGGCGCCGGACAGATTGGCCGCCAGGCTGGTGCAGGGCACAGCATTTTAACACAACAGGCTTTCACTCTCTCAGAGACACTCCAGAGAAGGCTGATGTTGCAGAGGCCTGGAAGGGAGCCCCCTATTGAGTTCATACAAGTTCAAAGCTTACCATCAAACCCACAGACCCATGCATTCACAGCTGAATAAATCAGCCCTTTGCCCCCACGTTTCCTCTTTTCATTGGAATCCCCCAGGAAGCACCAAAACTCTGGGCTGTCCTCCACCTAGGCGTGCTCACACGTGGCCCAGGAAACACTGCTTCTCACCAGCAGTGCCGGGAAAACTCCAGCCTGGTTCTCTAGCTCCCGGGAACAAGTAGGGGTGGCCAGGTAGCAGTGGGACCTGGGAGACCTCCATAAAGGGCAAGACAGAGCTCCCCACTCAAGTTCCGGAGCCAGGGATGGTCTCCCTTGGCACACGTGTGGGGTGTGTGTGTGTGTGTGTGTGTGATTGGGAGTCTGCATGCAAGTGTGGGTACATCCCAGCCCTGCAGGGGTGCTTTTGGTACCATACTATTGGCTGTTTACTTAAAAGTATCAAACAAGGGGCCAAGAGTTCTGAAGTTCCTACACTGAGCAAAAGATTAGGGTACTGAAAGGCGATTTTTAAATCTCCAATTTTCCATTAAACTAATATTAATTATGTCATTCACAAACTTCTACTGAGCCAGGCAGTATATTGAATTCACACATGTATTACACCTCAGTAAATCTTCACCACCTAACAGAACAGATCCTAACAGCAATGAGATTTTATAATGGTATCTCCTTTGGACAAATAATAAAACTATAGCAAAGAAAGAAGCTGATATTTGGAGTACACGCCTATGGTTGGTTACAAGATTTTTTTTAATTTGAATTTGTCGTTGATGGTAACAAGTGATAAATCTTGGCTCTATTTAAACACACTCCGCAATGCTTCTCAAACTTTAATGTCTAAATCACCTTGAATCATTTGAATCACCTTGCTATCTTAATAAAATGCAATTTCTGCCTCAGTAGGTTTGGTGTAAGGCTTGGGATTCTGCATTCTGCATTTTTAAGCCGCCAGGTGATATCATGCTGTCCTTAGACCACACTTTGAGTAACAAGGTACAACAGAATGAGAACAAGGGCTTCCGCTTTAATAAGCTGTGCATAATATTTTGCCCCAAACTTGAGATCTGTCTGACTCCATGATTTTTCTACAAAGTATTCTGTCATCATTACAATGCTGGCTATAACTTAACAGTAACATATGTACCAAGCAAGCTCTCCAGAGTCATTCATTCCTTCTGGGAACCTCGTGCAGATGTGTCTTGATCATTTGTGTTATGACCAGCACCTAAAATGGTGCTTGACATTTACAAAGTGACTAACAAATGCTGGCTGAGGGGATGTCTTTAATCCCATAAGTGTCCACAGACGAGATGAAGATGCTAACTCAGGAAACTACAAACCCTACAAATTGGGCAGCAAGTGTATCTCCACTTCTAACAGATGCCGATAGGATGATGATGGCTGCCTGGTGTGCTATGGAGAGTACACTTCTGAGGCTTCACTAGGGTTCAGTGAAAAAGAGAACCATGGCCAAGATCAATTAGTAATGCTTACAACTTGGAAGGAACACAGTAAAAGCACATGTGTCATATATTTGCCACCATTTCAAGATCAGGATCTTCCCATGTCTAGATAACAAAGGAAGGCAGTAGTATACATAGATTTGCTCTGTAATGTACACAAATTACAACTAAAGAGTATTGTCACCTTAATACCATAAAATATTTTTGTTAAGAACTACATTTTCAAATGTCCTTGATGCCTTCTCTCAGAACAATTTACCAAATTCAAACTTTCTGCTTCTTTTCCTAGAAAACTCTTTCATCTCTTCCCACCATAGTGCTTCTGGTCCATTAATCACCTCCAAGTTCTCTCTTTTCCCTGCTTTTCACATTTGGAATACAGGACCTTCAAAGCCTTGTTGGAAACTCTCCTCAGAGATTCTAGACTTGGTGAAAACACCGCAACCTGGCTCCATGAGGTTTTTAAACTTTCTCAGCAAGGATCTTACGGATGCTTACATCCAGCTAATCTCAGAAATCCGAGGTCCTGTTTCAAGTAGCTTTGCCACTTGTTTTATTAAATCACCAGGTAATTAGTTAAATTTCTCTAGTTATCTCTTAGTTGGTTGATACCAATCCTCTAGTACCTTCTTCAGGAAGAATTTGCTAGTACAATACTCCCTGAGTTTTTGTATGATTAAAATGTCTTATCATGTTGATACTTTAAGGACAGATTAACTGGAAATAAAATCCCTGGCTCACATTTTCCCTAAGTTTCTTGACAATATTGTCTCACTGGTGTCATGTTCTGCCTCATCAGCTGACAATCCTGATACCAACCTAACTTTCTCCCTTTGTTAAGTGACCTGGTGTGCTTGGGTTTTATTTTTATTTATTTATTTTTGGCTGTGCTGGGTCTTCGTTGCTGTTCAGTCTTTTCTCTAGTCGCAGTGTTCAGGCTTCTCACTACCGTGGCTTCTCTTGTTGCAGAACACAGGCAGTTGGCGCCTGAGCTCAGTGGTCACAGTTCCTGGGCTCTAGACCACAGGTTCAATAGTTGTGACACACAGGCTTAGTTGCTCTGAGCAATGTCAGATCTTGCTGGATCCGGGATCAAATCTGTGTCTCCTATATTGGCAGGCAGGTTCTTTATTACTGAGTCACCAGGGAAGCCCTGGTGTTTTGCTTTGTTGGATCAGGGGAAAGTTTTTGTTTTAATTGGAGAATAATTAAAATATTGTGATGGTTTTTGCCATATATCAACATGAATCGGCCACAGGTATACATGTGTCTCCTCCATTTTGAACCCCACCACCACCACCCTCCACACCCCATACCTCTAGGTTGTCACAGAGCACCAGCTTTGGGTTCTCTGCATCATACATCAAACTCCCACTGGCTGTCTATTTTACATATGGCAGTGTTTATATTTCAACACTATCCTCTCAAATCATCCCACCCTCTCTTTCCCCCACTGTATCCAAAAGTCTGTTCCTTATGTCTGTGTCTCCTTTGCCACCCTGCACATCAGATCATCGGTATTATCTTTCTAGATTCCATATTTATGTGTTAATATATAATACTTGTCTTTCTCTTTCTGACTTACTTCACTCTGTATAATAGGCTCTAGCTTCATCCACCTCATTAGAACTGACTCAAATGCATTTCTTTTTATAGCTGAGTAATAGTCCATTTTGAATATGTACCACAATTTCCTTATTCATTCATCTGTTGATGAACATCTAGGTTGCTTCCATGTCCTAGCTACGGTAAACAGTGCTGCAATTAACACCGGAGGCCAGAGAGCTGTTTTCATCGACCTCCTCCCCTCTCTACTCCTCCTCCTCCTCCTCTTCCTCCTCCGTATTATCACCTCCTTATCATTTGCAACCTCTACATATTTTAAGATATGTCTAGACTTCAAGCATTCTCAGTAAACTTTCCCCAATACATGTAAAATTTTTCAGTATACAGATTCTCATCTTTTTTTTTCCTGGAAAGTATTCTTGGATTGCAATTTTTAAAGCTTGTATTATTCCATTCATCTGCTTTTTCTTCAAATATTTGTGTGTTGGATGTTCCTTGCCTGTCTTCTGTATATCACTTTGTCTCTGATCCGTTTCAGCGCTTTACCTTATTTTTGTTGTCTTGACTGATTTTTCTCCTCATCTCAATATTTTCAGTAGAATCTGAATTGTCCTCTTGTAACTCTGTCTTCAATTCTGAGATGACTTTGTCTTTTTCTTCAATTTCTCTCTTGCATGTCACAATCTCTAGTTTTACACCTTCCACTTCTTTTGTTTCTATTCTGAGATTTTCAATTTCCTGATTTGAGGTTTTTTCCTATTTCTTCAAATGCTTGTTCAATGATAATCAGTTTGTGTTGGAGGTAGTGTTACAGTTTTCATTTGAGTTGTGGTTGTTTTTAGAAGGAGCATTTTATTCCTTCCACTGAAAAGGTTTTATTCTCGATTTCTGTTTGCTTCTTATAGTCAACTTTTATGCATGTTACTTGTCATTTTCTAGTCACTCTTAAATAATCTGGATGGTCATCATTTGGGTAGCTTGCTAAATTACTTAATTCAAGAATGCCTCTTCTGTTGCTAAAGTGTGTATCTTAACAAAGGCACATTGGAGAGTGAATGGAGGAGGGGACTGAGAAGTTGGCTCTGCTGGTTTTGGACGTTTATTTCCCCACTTACACATGTCTGGTTTATAGTATTCTTTATCTCCTAGTTACACTTGAGAAGTAGATAATGAGTGCTTTTATTCGCTCTTCTTGTTGATCTTTATACACACCAATAGGAAAATGAATAGAGAAATTTGGAAAACAATAGAAATTGAGATACAGATGGCAGGTCCTTTATTTTAAGTCCAGAGTAACACTTCCTTTAAACAATAATCAAACACTTCCTTCAACAGCACTTTCAACAATCACTGTGCCCATCACTTACAGACTATGATGAGGCTGATAATGTTGGTAAAGTATATATGAACACAAAAAGTATACAACAAATTATTATTAAAAAAAAAAAGTATACAACAAATTAATGAAAAACAGAATGGCCAAGACCAAAGTTCTTGTGTACCATCAGTGAACAGACTAAATTTTGCTCTAGAGTATGGCTCTATTCTTGGGCTTCCCAGGTGGCTCAGGGGTTAAGAATCCACCTGCAATAGAGGAGACACAGGAGACTCAGGCTAGATCCCTGGGTTAGGAAGATTCCCTGGAGGAGGAAATAGCAATGCACTCCAGTATTCTTGCCTGGAAAATCCCACTGATAGAGAAGGCTGGCAGGCTATAGTCCATAGGGTTGCAAAGAGTAGGACAGGACTAAAACAACCGACTACACACACACACAGCTCTATTCTTAACTATGAAAATCCACAAGTTGAAAGTTAGTAAGTACTCAGCTCCTGACCATCAGGGATTGGGAACTGTATCTATATCATTCTAGGCAGAGAGAGTATACTGCTGTTAAAAGATCATTTGGAAGAAAAATTTGAAACTTCCCCTAAAAATACAATTTGGGAATTTGACATTATATTCATTCACAGAGGTATGGGTAAAAAAAAAAAAAAAAAAAAAATTCCTGTAGCTGGAATGTAACCTTATTTACTTTTGTCAAAGCCCTCAGGCTACTTTTAGCAGATGGTATCAAGTCATGGTTGGAGGATAAGCTCTGGAGCCAGGCAAACCTGGGCTCTGTCTCCCTTCCACCACTGCTAAGTGTGTGACCTCCAGTGCTAAGTCCCAGCTGTAAAATGAGGATGACACTATCTCCTAGGACTACTGTGAGGATTAAGTGAGATAACAGATGTTAATCTTGAGCAGTATTTCCCACACATAGTAAGCAATTCAACAACTGTGTGTGCTTTGTTGCCGTTATTAATACTATTACTCTTTCCTCTAGTCCTAATTATGAAGGAAACTATAATTAAAAAGGAGAAACTGACCTTTGTTTCTTAAATCAGAATACATGGGAAGATAAGGACCTAGAGATAGCTCTTATAAATATCTAGACACAGAGGTCATTTCAGTTATGGAAATAGTTAAGTGTAGAAATTAAAGAGGGCCACGAAGGAGCTGCTAAGACAGTAAAAGAAGCAGTGGAAAGTGAAGAGAGATGTCTTCCCAGTCTCCCCATTTTCTGTAGAATCCATGTGTAGGGACTTCACTGGTGGTCCAGTGGCTAAGACACTGAGCTCCCAATTCAGGGGGCCCAGGTTCAATCCCTGGTCAGGGAACTAGATCCCCCAAGCCACAACTGAGAGTTCAAGTGCCACAGCTGAAGATTCCATACATCCAATAAAGACTGAAGATCCTGAGAGCTACAGCTAAGACCCAGAGCAGCCAAATAAACAAATAAATATTTCCTTAAAAAAAGAATCTGTATACTTTATATGACCCTGCTAGTACAGATGGCTTTTGAAGGAAGGTCTACAAATTTTACATCATGGATAAATACAGTCAGCATTTTAAAAGAAAAAACTACAAAAGGATTTTTGGGAAAAAACCCAAATACATCAAAGCCTACAATAGTTAGCGGTTCAGGAAACAATGTGTCTAAAACTCTAACATGTTCATCCCATTCTCCTGTTGTTATTGATTTTAAATTCCACACGCTGGAACAAAGCAGGGAGCAGGGCGAGACGGCAGTGGATCTGCACACGAGGAGCCCAAGATGCACAAGTATCATGGAAGTGCCACATGAGCGGGGTACAAAGGAAAGAAGAGAGAGAGAAAGGAGGAGGAGGGAGGCCACAGCCTTAGGCCTGGGTACAGAGCCACTGCTGGGCTTCCCATCATGTCGGTGTACCCGGTGCCTCGTGCCAACGGCGGCATAGGCAAGGCTTTGTCACGCTGTTGATTTTAGCAGACTTGAAATCCTCTGGCTGTGGAATAAAAGGGCTTCTTCTTTCCTTTACCATACAGGGAAGTAAACAGGGACTCATCTCATCACGGGGACATCCACCCTTCCTTTCAGACCTGTATCCATGGCTCAGTTCAACCAGAAGGCAAGCCCCTCAGCAACTGGCTCTTGGTAATAATGTCACCTGGTACTGGAAAAGAAGTTGCCCTAGAACACGTTAAAGGTGACACAGGGCTGACCTAACTCTAGGGGTACTGAGTTCACAGCTTGCCATTCTCTACAGTTCATTCAGAGAAAACTGCCTGAATTTCAAGAATCTGAAACACACCACCTGACAAACCAGTGATATGGAACCAGATGTCTGTGGAACAGCCTAACAGAGAACAAAAACAAACTTCTTTCCTTAGACCACCGTTACAGACAGAGGGTGAGTCTCTGGGCTTTCTTAGGGCAAATTAGAAGCTTAAACGCATGACATCATCACGGTAACTACAGGGCAGCCTGTGACTCTGCAACAACACCCTTTTCTCTCCAGAACTCCAAGAGATGCATGCTCCCCAGGAATACACACTGAAGGCTGAGATACCCAGGCAAGTGTGGCCAACACAGAAAACGAGCCCCCAGATGGTTGGGAAGACCCCACTTTTAGTCTTAGCTGGGAAAGTCAAAGTCACTCAGTTGTGTCGGACTCTTTGTGACTCCGTGGACTGTAGCCTGCCAGGCCCCTCTGTCCATGGAATTCTTCAGGCAAGAAAACTGCAGTTGGTTGCCATTTCCTTCTCCAGGGGATCTTCCCAACTCAGGGATCGAACCTGGGTCTCCTGCATCAGAGGCAGATTCTTTACCATCTGAGCCACCAGGGAAAACCCTAGGCTGGGCGGAGCTCATTAAATAAAGAGAATGTGTGTTGGCTGTGGGATCTGAGGAATCCAACTGATCTGTAGATCCTCATTTTTTTCGTTCCACTGTCAGGGGATTTTAGGAGGAAAAGCTGTCACTGTTGAACAAAGCCTGGATTCCAGATCTTCCCCATTTTGTCCAAAATTCCTACAGGCAATAAGGACCCTGGGCTCAGAACTGTTGACCTGGTAGGGAATGCGCTCCACTCCCCACCCCCTCCCCACCACCCAGACTGCCTGGATTGTGGTGAAGATTGAGATAACGGGTGTGAATCTCTAGGCACCACTTCCTGCACGCAGTGAGCACTCAACAATTGTGAGAACAGTAGTTGAGCACCAACAGCATCCTTGTTCTATTTTTTTTAACACAACATGTTCAGTGAAACACAAAACAAATTTGCCAAGTGCCTGTTCCCTTAATCTCGAACTCCTTGTGCGTTTTAAGGGAAACTAGACCATATGGTTCAGATTTCACTCACAAATAAATCAGCATAATGTTTGTTCAGTAAAAGCTGTTTTATGCTCTCATTTTTATGGGCCTTTTTATCCCAAGTCCTAAAATAATAATAATAAAAGCTCGTTCTGTTTTGCTAAGGGCAAATAAACTCTGGCTTAAACCTTTCTGTCCCCTATGGACTAGGGGTGTGGGGGGGTGCCTCCGAGCATAGCTAAATGAGGCCTCGCTTTGGCTTCAAGCCAACTTCATAGGACTTGGAAGCCAGGGGAAGAAGCTACAGCAAGGGACTCCAGGACTTAGACAGGTGAGGGAAGCCCAACAGAAAAGTAGCTGCTGATTCCTAAAAGAAACTGTTGAATAGCGGGAGCCACAGGCACATCCATTCCTCTTTCCTGATGCAGCCAGTATAAGCAGCAGACGTCTGTTTTCCCCATTACCCTCCTGCATAAGGTCAGAGATGTTCTTCACAGACAACTGGAGCCTCAGAAGACTTAGATGCAAAGAGACTGGACAGTAAAATGTTGCTGCCACAAATAGTGATGTTCTAGGAAGTGTTTTACTATTAGAAAGAACCCCCTGTGTGGTACTGCTCTCCTGGTTTTATAAAACAGTGCTTTTTAACATTAATTAATTAATTAATTTTTGTTGGGTCATGCAGGATCTTTGCTGATGCACGCGGGCTCAGCAGTTGCACTGCACAGGCTTAATTGCCCTGCAACATGTGGGATCTTAATTCCCCGATCAGGGATCGACCCTGTGTCCCCTGAACACAGGGCAGACTCTTAACCACTGGGCCACCAAGGAAGCCCCCAAAAAACAGAGCTGTAATAGAGCTCTCCGCACCTTATATCTAGCAGTGCAGTCCTCCTCGTTCCAGTTCCCTGCCACCCCCAAGAGCATCACTGTCATTTTGAACCTTGCACTCATTACTCACTTCTTTGCCTATTCATATAGTATTATTTACTCTATATGCATTCTGAAATCGAGTGTGTGTGAGAGACAGAGATTGCTGTTTTGACCTTATAGAAAGGCTAAAATACTCTTATACACTGTGTTGGGGATTTAAATAATAAAGTACTTTGGCAAACCATCTGGAAGTTTCTTACGCACTAAACATATACACCCACACTATGACTAGCCCAATTCAATGCCCAGGTATTTACCCCAGAGAAATAAAAACATGCTCACCAAAAAGATCTGGAAACCATACCCTATGACTATACACTCAAGGCCCATATGGTAAAAACAAAATGATTAGCCAAGAGCCAGAAGCTCGTTTTGCAGAGGACCAGGGAAACTGCAGATACAGAGATAACCTCTGACAGCCCCTTTGCCTGAGCATCACACAGGAGCATTGAGGGACTACAATGACCACTGGTGAACTCTGGATATCACAGGATGAAAATCCACTGCATGTAATATATAGAACCTGCTGCTGCTGCTAAGTCGCTTCAGTCGTGTCTGACTCTGTGCGACCCCATAGACGGCAGCCCACCAGGCTCCCCCATCCCTGGGATTCTCCAGGCAAGAGTATTGGAGTGGGGTGCCATTTCCTTCTCCAATGCATGAAAGTGAAAACTGAAAGTGAAGTCGCTCAGTTGTGTCCAGCTCTTAGCAACCCCATGGCCTGCAGCCTACCAGGCTCTTCCATCCATGGGATTTTCCAGGCAAGAGTACTGGAGTGGGGTGCCACTGCCTTCTCCGATATAGAACCTGCCCACCTCCAAAATTGCACATGTGATCCACACATAGATATGAAGGACAGTCATGCCTGTGCAAAGAACTCTTGAAACTTCCCTTTACTTCCCACCAATCACCTCCAATCCCCTTTCCCTCTTACTCCCTACTTTCACTATAAATACCCCCCTCAAAAGTCATGGGAACACAGATCTGAGCATTGCCTCCTATCCTCTTGCTTGGCCAACTTGCAATAAAACCTTTCTCTCTGCAAAAGACAGTCATCTTGGTATTTGCAATAAAACCTTTCTGCAAAAGACAGTCAATTTGTGCTCAAAAGACAGTTGAGCACACGGTAACAAGTCTTGCTCGGTTACAATTGATACAAGAATGTACATAACAGCTTTACTCATAAGAGCCAAAATTTGGAAGGAGCCAGATGTCCATCAGGAGAATAAACAACCTGTGGTATATTCATACAATGAGATATAAAAAGGAATAAGCAACCCATACAGTAACATGGTATATCTTAAATGCAGAGTCAGCTGTGTTCAAAGGTTTTGGTCTCAGGATCACTTTACACTCTAAAGTACTGAGGACTTTCCAAAGCTTTTGTTTATGGGGGTTATATTTTATAGCAACAAAAATTAAAATGAGAAAAGTCTAATATTTGTATCAATTTATTTAAATATAATAAAATAAGCCTATTATAAATTATACTTTTAAGAAAAATAATTCTATTTTCCTAAGCACAAAACCAAGAATGGCCCATTCCTTTTTTTTCTTTTACATTTTTGCAAATCTCTTTAATGTTGGACTTAATAGGATATAGTTCAGGTCTCAAGTCTTCTTCTGTACTCAATCTCTTGTGGTAAGTTTTTGTGGTTAAATATCTAAAGGAAATTCAGCCTCACACAGAGACACAGCTGGAAAATGGAGGAGTATTTTAATAGTCTTTTCAGATAAGTATGGCTATCATCTTTGATACAAACCAAAACCTCACAAGTGGTTCTATCTTAAAGGTTAGTTGTAATGTGGAACCTGAAACCATATCAAAAAGCTTTTTGCTCTGTTATTAAATACATGAGAACTCATTGGTCTATTGACACTTGGAGTGGAACTTCTACCCATGTCTGATGTAACATCATACACAGGACATCTGGAAAATAAGAATTCACTGAGTTATGCAGAATTCCCAAATGTTGACACACATCCTGACACACTATTTCAAAAACCACATTTATTAAAATCACCACCAATCTCATCAGAAAAGCCTGTAGTTGTTGCGAAGCTCTCGAGTTCATCATGACACAAGTTTCCAAAGTCTTAATTTTTATATGAAAGTTCAAGTTCTATCAATAGTAACAAAGGCCGTTAGTTACTTCAAGTGACGGGTTCACTCTGCCACATACTCAAGTCCAAACCAGAGCTTGTCTGCCATTTGTTCTTCCAGGTGCAGATGATGTCCCATTGGCAAAACTAATACAATTATGTAAAGTTTAAAAATAAAATTAAATTAAAAAAAAAACTATTAAAAAAAAAAGTCACCAAATTCTTAAATTTATTATTGCATTAAAAAAAAAAAAACCAGAAAGCTAGTTCAGCTGCAAATCAAACAACGGGGCACAGGCCGTCCCTGGAGACACAGCAGCAGCACTGCGTGCGTGCGGGCCTCCCATTCTGTCGCTAAATACTTAGAGGACACGTACTCTGGGGCCAAGATTTAATAAAAGTCATTGTTTTTACAGCTTCAGCAGGGGCATTCTTAGGTCATTCAGGTTTCTTCTTCTACAAGTGGAGGTGAAGAACAATAACTATGAGCAGTTTGATGTCGCTGCTTCCATTCTCAGAAACCAGCAGCTTTCCTCCCATCTCCATTGCCTCATCAACGTGAACATCAACCACAGTATAAAGAGTGAAAAAAGTTTCCATGTTATTATGAAATTACTATGACATCCAGACCCCCTGAAAGGATTTTAGATGCTCCCAGAGATCCATAAAACACTTTAAGGTCTGCTGTGCTATGTACCTGAAAGAAGGCTCGCGAAGAAGGATATTTATTTTACGACTTCATTTATATGTAATTCTAGGGCAGATAAAAGTAATCTATGGTGGAAACAATCTGAACAGAGGTTGCCTTGACGGGGCAGTCTCAGAAGCTTGGCCAAGGAGGGACCATGAGAGAGCCTTCTAAGGCAATGATCTATGAAATGCATCAAGAAATAAGATAGATTGACGCAGGGCTTCTCAACTTCCACTAAGGAACGCTGGAGCTGGATAACTCTTTGTGGTGGCGCCTGTCCTGTGCAACGTAAGATGCTGAGCAGCATTTGGTCTCTCCCCTCTAGAGGCAAATTGCACTCTTCCTCAGATGCAGTCAGATGTTCCCTGAGGGCAGTCAGCCCCCACTGGGAACCACTGCATTGACGGGAAGGACGGATGGATACCGTATATGTAAAGCAAATACAGTAGAAGGTTAAAGGTGGAAACTAGATAGTGAGTGTACAGGTGTTCACTGTGAGTGAAATTCTTTCAACTTTAATGTGTGAAATGTTTCATATTAAAACTTGGAGCAAACATGCTATCATTTTTGTTGTATACCTGAAACTAAAATAATATTATTATGTTGTGCGTACGTGCTAAGTCACCTCAGTCATGTCTGATTCTTTGTGACCCTATGGACTGCAGCCTACCAGGCTCCTCCGTCCATGGGATTCTCCAGGCAAGAATCCTGAAGTGCATTGCCATGTCCTCCTCCAAGGGATCTTCCCCACCCCAGGGATCGAACCAGCATCTCTTATGTCTCCTGCGTTGACAGGTGGGTTCTTTACCACTAGCACCACCCGGGAAGCCCATATACCTCAACTTAAAAATAATTTTCAAATGCTACTGTGTTGTGAGCAACCTTTTTTGCACTTAATATTATATTGTTAAAATGTACACATATTATTGCATGTCATTGTAGTTATTAATTTTGGCTGTTCACAAAAATTCCACTGGGTGAAAAATTCTATAGCTTATCCATCATCCTCTCAATAGACGTGTGGGTTGTTTCAAGGTCCTGCTGCTGTGCTCCTGTGAATACACTTGTGTGTGTAATTTATAACTCAATCTATCAGTTTTGCTTGCTCATTGATTTTTCTTCCTTTGCTGTCATAGTCAGATAAGGCTTCCCCACTCTGAGATCAGATAGAAATTCACCTATATTTTCTCCTCATCCTTTCAGAGTTTCATTTTCTATGATCAACCATTTAATTCCTCTGAAGTCTATGCTGGTATTTAGCATTATTCATTCCAGGACCATTTGTTGAGAGATTCTATCTCCCCTTACTAAGTTGGCATGTAATAGTTCTTAACCATTACAACATAGCTCTTCCTGCAAATAAAAGAACTGAGAAAATCCTCCAGAATGACACCCTTACAACTTGGAAGAATCACTATTCACCTTCTCTGCGCCCCCCACAGCCTTCGCCGCATTCTGCCTTTTGTATGTGCTCTTCGTGTATATATGTCTGATTACACCGATAGGCCATAAATTTCAATTAACTCATCAAACAGCCAGACCTAGAACTGAGGGCTCCTGACTTCCTTGTGCTTCCAAGGATAATAAAGGCATTATTAAGATTTTACTTGAAAGCCCAACACTGACCCTCACAACTGTTGAGCTATTTGGTCAGGCTGCCTGAGCTAGTCAACTGAAAAGGCGAATGTAAACACAGCATGTAAAGCAGGAGTCATTAAGAGTAGAGGCAGATCAAGAAGAGCTTGTTTCACTTCCCTTCAGCCTTCAGAGGAAGTAGGGCCACCCCTGACCCGAGGGCCAGCGGACTTGTTATCAATATTGCTGAGAGCTTTCAGGAATGTGGAAATGGTTTCCGAAGATGCTACTGTTTGATACTGCTTGTTTATTCCTTTTCTTTCTTGGGTTTGACCCCACAAGACTTGCTGGTGACATCAGCTCCCTTGCTTACCATTAATATTGGTGCTATTTTGAAAATATTTGGATACAGACTGCATATTTTTTTTTTTAATTGGGGAGAGGAAAATTAATTTCCCATGAACAAACTTACACATACAAATGTCCCTTTGGAGCTTCCATGGACACCAGTTAATGGGAAGGCAGGCCAAATGGTCCTGTCCTGGCTGATGTTTGGTTTTTACGGCCTCCCCTATTCCCTGGAGCCTATTCCTTCCTCATTCCCTTCTTTCCCAGGCTTAAATTTGAGCATCCTGCAGACAAACTCAAGGATGGTGAAGCTGCGTGAAATTCATTACCAAGGAAGGACAAAACGGCTCCGGCTGTGGTCTTTCCTCCCCACGTGTGTCCACACCCACCCCAGGCCCCAAAACCCCCACCCTACACTCCTGGAATTTTCATTGTATTTGGAAATTCTGCGGCTCCCTGAAACAATGCTGGTGTTGCTGGTAGTTAAAGAAAACCAGCTGTAAAATCTCAATCCCCTTTTTATTTTTTGGCAAGAGACAGTAATTGCGCCTCAGAGAACATATCTCAACCCTGCCCACAGCCCCCACCACACACACACACACACACACACACACATTTTATTGGAATAGCACACAGTCAGGCATCTCACCCCTTCAAGATGCCTCACTAATGAGAGAGATGCTCTATCTTGGCCTGCGGGTCAGTGAGGAATCCTCATTCTCCAGCAACCAACACAGATGACCAAACTGCAATGAGATTTATACCAGCCTCCTGACCACCCCCTACTCTCCACTCTAAAACAATGGGCCTACCTGTCAAGCATGGGAGATGAGGCTTCCCAAACCCAAAGCTAGAGGAGAAATGAAAAGAGAAGAGGATGTGAAGACGTTGGGCCCTGTGTTCCAATCCTTTGGTCACTTAACCTCTCTGAGCCTCAGTTCCTGCATCTGTGAAAAATGGAGCCAGGAACAAAAATTCTCATCTTAAACCCCCACCGGGTTACTGGGAGAAAGGTGAACATACATGAAAGACTTAAATGGATCAGTATACCTTAATACTGGTGGTCATTAGTGCTGTTTGTATAAACTGTCAAAGGAAAAACAAAGATTTTTCTTTTAACTTTTTATTTTGTATTGGAGTATAGCCAATTTCCAGGTGGCGGTAGTGGTAAAGAACCCATCTGCCAATGCAGGGGACTCAGGTTTGATCCCTGGGTCGGGAAGACCCCTTCGAGGAGGGCATGGCAACCCATTCCAGTATTCTTGCCTGAAGCCCAATGGACAGAGGAGCCTGGTGGGCTACAGTCCATAGCGTCACAAATAGTCGAACACGACTGAAGCGACTTGGCCGATTAACAATGTTGTGATAGTTTCAGGGGGACAGCAAAGGGACTCAGCCATACATATACAAGTATTCATTCTCCCCCAAACTCCGCTCCCATCCAGGCTGCCACGTAACACCGAGCAGAGTTCTCTGTGCTGCACAGTAGGAGACAAAGAATTCTTACGGAGGAAAACACTGCCCTGTTCTTATATGCTGGTCCCACCTTCTAAACTGCGCGCTGGCCTTCAGTGCAAAATAGACAACATGCTGCTGAGAGAGACGACAGAAGCTCCACGGGAGAAACCCGGTCTCTGAAAGGCCACCCTCTCCAGGCCTCTTGCACAGGCAGGTGAAGAAGCATGGCGGAGTCTGGGCGGATCAGAGCTGTCCAGAGGAGTTAAAGAAAGTGGAATCCACTCCAACCTCAAAAGCCTTCTGAGACCTACACAGGGCCATCCCAGTGGCCTGGGTGGGGGTTGCCGCCCTCTTCCATCACAACCACCTTGGAAAAAGGAGAGTGACAGGAAATGGCAACGATCAGGGTGAAAACTGCAAAGACACAGCTGGTGCTCGGGTTTCTAATACAAGTAGACGTAATGGTGTCTCCTGTGGTGACAGCACTTTCGCCTCTTACAAGACATAAAGAAACCCAAGGTCAGACATTCGCCACTCTCAGGAAAGGGCACCTTCCCAGAAAACAGGGGTGGATGCAGGATGGTCCCTCCCAGAACATGCAGTCTTGGGAGGATTCCAGCAAAAGGCAGAAACGTCAGCAGGAGCTGGGAAAAGGGTCCCAGGCCTGGCCGAGAGGAGCTGGTCAGATGTGCAAAACAGGAGTTAAGAGTCAATAACTTTTTGGTGGTTCATTCTGCCCCAAGCTTTCTTTTGAAAAAGACTCATTTATTTATTAATTCATCAGTTGGGGAATATAAACCCTCTCCCTATGGCAAGGCACAAGGCCTATTTGCTCATTAATTCTTAGCTAGAGCCCGCACACGAAGTACACAGTAAGACTGTCCCCTCCCGGGCAGCCCCATCTCCAGGAACCCCACATGGCGCACTGTGGTGCTCCTGGGCTCACCCAGACCAGAAATGGGGCCGAAGGGGAACCTGGGTCTTGTTCTCCCTTAGACAGGTAACACACAGATCGCCCACTGGCTACGTGGAAGCCATCAGGCCCCACACCCAACTCCATCCTGCTTTTTCTCACTCGCCCTCTTATGGTCTTCTGTCTTTCAGATAGGCTAAAAGGTAAACAGGAGAAAGAAAGCCTTGGAGCGTCTTCTGTTTTCACCTGAGCTGCCCGGGGGAGGCAGCTGCCTAACCCGCACCTGCTCACCTTACGCAAACCAGACCAAGGGCCTGGGGTGGCCGGCATGCACCGCACTGAGAAGCCACAGGCTCGGGCTGCCCCTGGGGCCTGACTGCACTACTCAGATGACACAAACACACAGATGGGAAGCTGGACTCGGCCTCAGAGTCCTGGGGGTCCCAGCCATGGCCTCTGCCCTCTGTCCCCTGCGCCAGATACATGAGTACTCAACTACAGCGGGGCTCTCTTCAGAAGAGACAGACAAGGGCGCCCAAACACTGTGTCACCAAACTGGGAGTGGGGGAAGAATGCGGGACTAAGTCTGAGTTCTGCCACCAGTCAGCTAATCTCCAGCAGTTCACTTATTCTTCCAGTGCCTTCTGGTCTTCATTGTATAACTGGAGCGATATTAAAACCTAATTGGCAAGATGGTGATAACCAAGAGAGGTAGGAAAAAGGTAAATGACGACAGCCATTACTATTCATAGTGAGGTGTGGGGAAGTGGGTCTGCAGGTGTGCAATGCTCGCCAGCCATTATTATTTATAATAAAGTGTGGGGCAGTGCATATGCAGGTGTGCAATGACAGGGAGCCATTACCATCATTACTATTAAGATCTTGAGCAAGTCACAAAGCTGCTCTGAGCTTCAGTTTCCTCATCTGAAAATGGAAGTCATAATCTTTACCAGGCAACCACTTAGGATTCTTGGGAGGCCAGGGGGTGTCATGAGATTATACACAGAAATAATATGTGTGCTGCAATGTTATGAGGAAAAACAACAACTAAACAGAAGGTAAGAAAAATTTCAGAACTAAAAATCTCTTTACTCAAAACAAAATGTCCTCGTTTCATTGCTAAATTATCAAAGCCGGTGCTCTGGGACAACCCAGAGGGACGATGTAGGGAGAGAGTTGGGGGAGGAGTTCAGGAGCTGGGGACACATGTACACCTGTGGCTGATTCATGTCAATGTATGGCAAAAACCACCACAATATTGTAAAGTAATTAGCCTCCAATTAAAATAAATAAATTTATTTAAAAATAAAAGATTGCTATGGTTAAAAAAAAAGTGTCCCTTGTTTCACTGCTAAATTGTCAGACTTTTTTGGTCCTTTTAAGCACTTACACCTTTGTCTGCTTTTGAATTCCACCAGTTTAGAGCAAATGGGTCCTCAGTCAGAGGGGAACTGGCCATCACATCCCAGGTGAGCAGACAGCAGTGGGTGACCTCCCTGCAGAGACAGACACACTTCCCCATGGCAGGGATGCCTCTGGGCTGGAACCACAAAGCCTCAGCCCCTCCCAGAACCACCAAAGACACAGTGATATAATGGTCTCAGATATGAAATAAGGCAAAAGTGAACATTTTCATATTAAACAGTTTAAGAAAACTGTAGTTGCAACGGAGGCAGGAACATAGCCTCCCTTGAAGATCACTGAGCCTCTTTAAATCGTTCAACACCCTGACTTGGTCCAAATGAACCAATCCGCCAAAGAACAAAGGTCAACCACTGCATTACCGGCTGCAGAGCTGGCTTGTGTATGTATCCAGGGGCCAGACTCCCCATCCAACTCAATGAGCTCTTCTTCATTTAAAATCCAAAGATAATTCCTGAGAACATAAAGCATGCTCTCTGAAAGGCTACAATAAATCAATTTTTCCCGCCTGCATACAATCTAGATTTAGCCACTTAGTTCATCTTAATAAACAAGTTACTCATTCAAAGGAAAATAAATGAAATGTTTTGCCTTGAGGGACAGTTTTATTTTTAATGGTTCGGTGCTATGGTGACAGAACTAATATTCTGCAACATGAATTGCCTTTTGTTCTTCAGGAGCTCTTGAGGACGGGGTGGGGGCAGGGTGGGGTAAAGGGTTGTCACTTTCTGAGTCCACCCCACTGGTGAGCGTAAGAGTCAGATCTTTCTCCTGTTCCTCGCTCTTGTCACAGATACATCCACTCTTGCAAGGAACTTCATGAAAAGAAATGATGGTTGATCTTTCTAAGCCATCAGTGTGATGTGGGGTGGTTATATTCCTTATTAATACTTTTAAGCAAGTAATGACAATAAAATTGGAACTCGGGGAGAAAGGATATCTCTTTTAAAGCATAATGAGCAAAAAAAGAAAGAAAAAACATAATGAGCAGTGTAACTATGATGAGGGGGGTCTGACTCCTTTCATTATGATTATCTTGAAAGGAAGATTAGGGCATGCCAAAATTATGCCATTCTAAATGCTGAAGAAGGTTAGGGCACATTTTCAAATTACCTAAGGAACTAACATTATTAGTACAAAAAGGACACTGATTATGTTCAGTCTCTAAAGAAACACAAAGATATAGAGACGATACACAGAGAGCCAATTTCTACGATCCCAGCTTCCCAGGTCCAAAGTACATCCTCAAAGGACTATAAGACTGTAAGACTCTAAAGAGTAGAAACCAGGCCCGATTACCTCTTGCATCCTGGAGCGCAGCTAGCTTAACGCCTGGGAGGAAGCAGACACTGAATGAGTGTGTTTTGAAGAAATGAACAAGCAAGTGAGTGGGTGAGTAAGTGAGTGAGTGAGTGACAGTGAGTGAGTGAGTGTGAGTGAGTGAACTAACAAATGAAATGAATCTGCAGAGAAGGAAAAGCCTCCATGGCTTTTGGAGCAAAGTTCTGTCTCCACACGTCATAAAGAGAAGTATCTCCTTTATGACTAGCACCGTCACCTCTCTAGTCTCAAAGAGGGCTGTTCAATAATCAGGGAGCTCTGTTTGCCTCAGGAACTGAATCCTCTTCACAGAACTTTTCCCAAACACCCACACAACATTCCTCGGACCATGTCACAGTGGGGTATCCGGTGGGTCAGCGAGAAGCCTTCCACCGGTGCCAACAACCAGCACCAGCATAAGCCAAACCTGAGCACATCACAGCCTGAGGCTAGTAGGTATACACAGCAGGTGGAGAGCGTTGGTCTGGGAAAAGGAGGAGAAATGAAAGGGAAAAATTTAAGCAGAAGAACATAGGCAATCCTAGCAGCCTCACTGTGGTCCAATACGAAATCACCCTCTCAATGAAGCCCTTCCAAATTCAAACCCAGCAGACAGGAGGCATTCTGCCTCCCTCTTCTTAACAGAATTTTGTTCTTCAGCATTTCTCATTTGTGCATACATACTAAGTCGCTTCATTTGTGTCTGACTCTGTATGACCCTATGGACTGAAGCCTGCAAGGCTCCTCTGTTCATGAGATTCTCCAGGCAAGAATACTGGAGTGGGTTGCTACACCCTCCTCCAGGGGATCTTTCTGACCCAGGATCGAACCCACATCTCTTAGGTGTCCTGCGTTGGCAGGTAGGTTCCTTACCAATAGTGAAACCTGGGAAGCCCCATTTCTCACTTCAGTTCAGTTCAGTTCAGTCACTCAGTCGTGTCCAACTCTTTGCAACCCCATGAATTGCAGTACGCCAGGCCTCCCTGTCCATCACCAACTCCCAGAGTTCACTCAGACTCACGTCCATCGAGTCGGTGATACCATCCAGCCATCTCATCCTCTGTCGTCCCCTACTCCTCCTGCCCCCAATCCCTCCCAGCATCAGAATCTTTTCCAATGAGTCAACTCTTCGCATGAGGTGGCCAAAGTACTGGAGTTTCACTTTAGTATCAGCCCTTCCAAAGAAATCCCAGGGCTGATCTCCTTCAGAATGGACTGGTTGGATCTCCTTGCAGTCCAAGGGACTCTCAAGAGTCTTCTCCAACCCCACAGTTCAAAAGCATCAATTCTTCGGCGCTCAGCTTTCTTCACAGTCCAACTCTCACATCCATACATGACCACTGGAAAAACTATAGCCTTGACTAGACGGACCTTTGTTGGCAAAGTAATGTCTCTGCTTTACAATATGCTATCTAGGTTGATCATAACTTTCCTTCCAAGGAGTAAGCGTCTTTTAATTTCATGGCTGCAGTCACCATCTGCAGTGATTTTGGAGCCAAAAAAATAAAGTCTGACACTGTTTCCACTGTTTCCCCATCTATTTCCCATGAAGTGATGGGACCAGATGCCATTTCTCACTTAGCATCTACCAAATTCTGTCTTCCTGTTATTTATGTACTTGCTTTCTTCTTCCATATCACAATAAACCACAAGCTTCACAGGGACAGAACTATATCTTACTCATCTTTTTATTTTTTTAGGTCATGCAGAAACATGATGGGCACTTAGAAAATACTTACTGGTTTAGATTAAGCTGAAATTGAGAGTAAAAATCAGAAATAAATTGGAAACTATGGGAGTCTTAAAAATTCTAGGAAAATAGAACTAAAGCCATACGTTGACCATTTAAGAAAAGAAAAAGAGGGAGATGGAACAAAAAAAAAAAAAAAAATCAATGCAAGATTCACCCAAAGAAGACGAGAATGATCAAACCAGAGAGTGGAGGAAAGAAAAAATGCTAATTTTCTCATAAATTTTCACGTCAGAAAAGTATAGCAGCCCATATACACCAATATCAAAGACTTCTATTCCACATGACCTCAGAGGCTAGAGAAGAGAGATCTTAATTAACATCTGACATTCAAAGAAGCAGAACAGTATCAGCCATTTCAGTAGAAACGAGATTATTCTGGTCACCTAATAGCAACACACATTTATGGTGGGAAAAGGCTCTTCTCTTAAAATTTCCTTTAAGCTTCTAGTCAATTCTGTTCAAATGCAACTTGTTTATGGAGTTCTACCAGGCAGGAAAAACATAATATACTTTGCTTAGAACAAAATGACATATACATCGGTGTGAATACAAAAAGGGTTTGTGACCATATTCTTTGAGTCCTCACCTTACTAAGAGAAGGTTAAAGAGTTGTCTTTGTTGGGTGTTCTCTTTCCTTAATACAGGACATTAGCCACCATACGAGGCATGGACAATGCTAGGCCAATCCCCTGGAGACAGAGACTGGGAAACAGAAACTGCGCTCCTAAAACAAACTGTGCTTCTAACTCAGGCCCAAGCTGTGCAGACCTGTCGGCAGGTAAGCAGAGGAGGCACCAATCTCCAGAAGGAACATGCCCAGACCTTGGGGGAGACTACAAATCAACTTCAGAGAGAACAGTTTTCTGGGTGTGGGCATTTCTGTGATGCCTGTGGTCCAGATACCACACACAAGAACACAAGGATCTGTCTACTAGTGGGGAGACTGGGGTGTGCAGTAGGCAGTGTTAAACCCAGGTGGCCTGGGGACTCTCAGCTACTGAGGATCTGTCTTAAAGTCCTCTCCCATCCATCAAGTATCCACCCAATTATAAACTCAGATGTGTAGGTACCATCTATACATCCTTCATTCCTCTGAAACAGATTTCCCTGCTAACAAAATTTTAGCTTCTGGTCCCTCTGAAGGAAAATCAAGGTCATAGGAAGGGATACAGAAGTACCGTATGAGTCATACTGTATGAACAGGAGGAAACTGCACTGTAGATTTCAAATTCTAGGAAAATTCACATTCTGTCATAATGCTGCTGCTGCTGCTAAGTCACTTCAGTCGTGTTTGACTCTGTGCGACCCCATAGATGGCAGCCCAACAGGCTCCCCCGTCCCTGGGATTCTCCAGGCAAGAACACTGGAGTGGGTTGCCATTGCCTTCTCCAGTGCGTGAAAGTGAAAAGTGAAAGTGAAGTCACTCAGTCGCATCCGACATAATGACTATGCCACAATTACCTCCAGGTGGCCCCAAGCTCCATCCCCAGTCAGGAAGCCCTGAGCTCCAGTGGAACTAAGGTTGAGGCGTCTTCCATCATCTAAACAAGGAATGAGGCTGCAGGTCCAGTGTGGGGCCACACGCACATCCACACTGTAGTAAATGCATCTGAATAAGGAAGAAGTCATGCAAACCCAGCCGGTGATCATCAGCCCAGGATCCAGTGATCCTCCTCCTAACAAGGAAGGCAGCCTGGCTCTGCCATCCACCCCTGGTCCCTTTCTTTCCCCCTACTTCTCTGTCCCTTCTCCTTGGCACCACTTTAGGACTGCCCCAGGCAGTCTCTTTTATTCCTGAACCCCATCAGTGGTCCCTGGGAGAAAGAAGTTTGCTGAGCCCTCTACTCAGGAGATGAGAGAACACGGTTTACTCTAAAAGCAGAAAAAGCATGAGAAATGTGCACCCCTCAGAGGCGTTATAACATGCAGTGTTTATTTAACCAGGCAGTCAGCAGGAAAAGAGGACGCCCCACCAGGGTCTCCACAGAGGAGATGGCCTGAAGTGGTCGGATGGCCCCTCTCCAAGCCCCCCATCAGCCTGTCTTTTGGGGTTAATTGTGGTAACAGAGCCCCCGTCGGGCTTACTTAATTTCTTTTGCTCCAGAGGTTCATTCGTAAAAATCTGAGATTGACCCAAATTGTTTTGAACCAAAACAAAGAAAAGTCCAAATAGAAGTAGGTTAATTGAAAAAAATAATGCCTGGCTACATCAGGGGTTCTCCCCGCCTTGGAAATCCACACTGAGTTAAAATTGGCCAGTAGACCTTAAAATGCATTAATGTTGTTTATTAACTTGAGTTTTAAACAAACTGGGTCAACTTATCACTCAGTTCTTAGCTCCAGGGAGAACACCCATAAATGATGACTGGAATCCTTTTGTAATTATAGTCATGGAAAATGTCAGCTGTAGAATAATTGTATTCAATTCGTGGGTGTTAAGTACTCATTAAGTGGCCGGTACTCCACTGAAGAGCAACCCATGAGGAGCAGTAACAGGGGTAAAGGGGGATGGTGCAAGCCTAGCAGCGGGGTCCCGCCACAGGGACACCTCTCTGGTTATTTCACGCAGTTACACCAAGCGTGCAGACTTCAGTTCCAAAACCAGGACAAATTCTGAATTCACACTGGCAGGACAGTCAAATACAGCCCACTGGGCTGCTGCTCTTCAATGCAACAGAGAAGAAAGGCAAAGCCAGGCCACCCAGTAGGATCTGGGGCAATGCTGAGTCCTAGGGGGAGGAAGGGAGAGAAAACCAGGATTCGTTTTGCCCTCTAACCTCACTCCGGGCATCACAATCTCTTTGTCAAGAGCAGGGAGAACGGGAAGGGACCCTAGAATTGTGGGGGACGAAGCAGAAGATAGAAAGGACCTGAAGGATGTGTATTCATCACAGAGGAGAGAGCAGGACTGGAGAGGAGGCAGGATGCCACACAAGAACTCAGCATTTCCAGTTCCAGCTCCACCACTTCCTATGTTATCATGAGCAAGCCACTTAACCTCTCTAGGCCCCAATTCTCACCCTTACAATGGAGACAAACAGGACACCTCTCTCCCAAATGGGATGCTGGGGAGGGCTTCCATGATAGAAGGCTCCAAATACACCATCACCAGGCACTGACCCAGAGGATGCATCACCTCCCACTTTGACTCAAAACTCCCAGGCAGACAATCTTCTCTGGGGGTGTGTGTGGCGGGGGAGGGGCAATGAGTGACCTTGGGTCATGGCTGAGATGTGACACCCATGTGCTCCCCAGGCCTTGGGCTCTCTCCTGGGTACCCCATCTCCAGGGTGCACACTGAAGGGAAGGCAAAAGTGATGTGGCTTGGTGCCAACAAGGCAGACCACATTTTCTAAGGAATAGAGGAGAAAAGATTGCTCCCAAGAGAGAACCTAACAGTTAGTTCCCGATAGAGAATTCTTTCTCTGTTTGTGGGCAAAGAAAGGGAATGCCTTCCCAGGTAGCGCTAGTGGTAAAGAACTCACCTGCCAACACAGGAGATGTAAGAGATATGGGTTCAATCGCTGGGTCAGAAAGATCCCTTGGAAGAGGGCATGGCAACCCACTCCAGTATTCTTGCCTGGAGAATCCCATGGACAGAGGAGCCTGGTGGGCTACGATCCAGGGTTGTAAAGAGTCGGATACAACTGAAGGGACTTAGGACTAGCACAGAGAAAGGAAGAGGAAAAGAGAAAAGAGAAATTTTTCTTTACGAAAAGTTATCATGAACTGCACCAGAGATACAAAGGAGTGTAAAAGTAGAATCTGATGAACAACATGTGTCCATAACCTGGTGTAAGGAATAAAACATGACCATCACATAAGAAGGCCTTTGCCAGAGGATGCATCCCTGGGCAGGCCCCATTCAGGTGTGCAGGGAAGAGCCCCACCTCAGACCAGAAATGGGATTCCACAGTCCTCCTCCCCAGGTTACCATGTCTTTCAGCTGCCCTGGGTTTAAGGCTGCTAGCCTTCAGAGCCAGATCATTGTAGCATATTAAAAAGCAGAGACATCACTTTGCCAACAAAGGTCCGTATAGCCAAAGCTATGGTTTTCCCAGTGGTCATGTATGGATGTGAGAGTTGGACCATAAAGAAGAAAGAGCGCCAAAGAATTGATGCTTTTGAACTGTGGTGTTGGAGAAGACTCTTGAGAGTCCCTTGGACTGCAAGGAAATCAAAACAGTCAAACCTAAAGGAAATCAACCCTGAATATTCATTGGAAGTACTGATGCTGAAGCTGAAACTCCAATACTTTGGCCACCTGATGCAAAAAGCTGACTCATTGGAAAAGACCCTGATGCTGGGAAAGATTGAGGGCAGAAGGGGATGACAGAGGATGAGACGATTGGATGGCATCAATAGACATGAGTTTGAGCAAACTCCAGGAGATGGTGAAAGACAGGGAAGCCTGGCATACTGCAGCCCATGGGGTCACAAAGAGTAGGACACAACTGAGTGACTGAACAAGAGGCAGAAAGCTAGACGGCTGTGGGGAAGGGAGATGGCTCCATGCCTTTGGATGGAGGCCCTTAGCAGGGAGAGGCTTTCCACCGCATCACTGATGGGACAGCCTCAGGCCACACAGGAGCCCAGACAGCCATCTGGGGATCCTGTGGTGACTGCTCCCCCTCCACGCCCAGCTGAGCGCCCCCGGTCTGGCTGGAAGCCTTTTCAGTCACAAGGGAATACTGCGTTTATAAACAGTTGGCTAGCCTTTTTCTTTCAGGCCCATCGCTGGGAAACATTACCACAAGAAAACACAAAGCCCCTACAAACATTCCCTTAGTGTGAGCTTTTAAAACTGCCATGCTTCCCCAGGCTATATTTTTGGTCTCGAAAAATAAATAGGGTTGTGGTATCCGGAGGAGAACTGAGCATCACAGTGGTGAAGAACAGAAGGTGTGGCTGTGGGATGAAGATGTGTCTGACGAAAGGATGTCCTCGGTCTGGAAGGTTTCTCTGGGGAAGAAAAAAGCTACAGACCAGGCTGCTCCAAACACCTCTTCTTCAGGACAAGCCTTGTTCCTGCAGTGAACTGAAGCTCCTGAGAAGGGCTGTGGGGACCGCCCCGGGGCCCTGCTCTGCAACCTGCCAAGCTCCCCACCAGCACCAGGACGGAGGTAAGAGCGGACGTGTCCTGAGAGGCTCCCAGGCTCCAGAAGCCCAGCTTCTCCTCCCTCGTGATAACTTCCTCCAGCTTCAGTTCTGACCTGACCCTGGCCCTCGGAACTGAAGGGAGATCACACTGAACTCTGCTGAGGAAGAAAACAAAATGCCCCGAACAAGAGAATGTTGGCTCCTCATTCCAGATATTTCTCTAAGGGTCATTTTCCTGTGCTTTGCCTAATGGTTATCCTCCTTCCTGGGGCTCCAGCATATTCTGAAACACTTCAAGGGCCAGAGCTCTAACCTCCTCCCATCTTCCACAAAGCTCCCAGGCTCTACCACACTATATGAAGGATCGCATGACCTGACATTCAAAACTCTTTTAAAAACCTCATGGGCAATAAATCAAGTCCATCTTTAGCCTGACATTCAAGACCCCCATGACCTGCCTACAGCCTGCATTTCCCCCTGTGACCTGCAACTATCTCCCTGCTGCCATTTAGTCACTGAGTCGTATCCGACTCTTTGTGACCCCATGAACCATAGCCCACCAGGCTCCTCTGTCCATGGGATTCTCCAGGCAAGAGTACAGGAGTGAGTTGCCATTTCCTTCTCCAGGGGATCTTCCCAACTCCGGGATTGAACTCAGGCCTTCTCCATTGCAGGTGGATTCTTTACCCCCCACCCCTGAGCCACCGGGGAAGCCCCCCCCAACTATCTCCCTGCACATATCTAACACTCATTCAAAGCCAGGGCACGCCTTGCATTGCTTCTTACATGTACATATGTTCTCTGAATCTATTCCTGCAATGACCAGCCTCCACTTTCCCTCAACATCTCGCGCATCCTACAGGTGGCATTGCCACGAAGCCTTCCTGGCTCACCCCGGACAAAAGGGGCACCTTCATTGTCTGAGTCCTAATGTCCCTTCTGTACCCTCCGGAGGCCTTACGATGTACTTTTGCTTTTCCAGTTTATCATATACCTCTGTACTTGTCTTCTCTCCTCTATTAATCCACTTGCTAATAACATCCTCTAAGTGTCTACTGTGTTCTAGGCTCTGGAGAAGATCCAAAGACAGGACAGGAAAGACAACATCCTTGACCTCAAGGGGCTCACGTTCTGGCTGTGAAATGAACAGCAACAACTGGTCCTTTCTTCACACTCCTTGTGTGCCCAGCACATAGCAGATGGCCACAACAAAGCACGTGAGAGTAGTCACAGGTTTCAGTTGTAAGATATTGAAAGGAAGGAGTTGGCTCAGCTGAGCTCATGGTGACCTGTGGCGGTGACCCACACATGTCATATTTTTCTATGTGACACTGAGGGGAACTGTAGTCTATAGCTGCTCCAGCAAACCCTCCCCTCACCTTACCTCTACCCCTAACCCAGAAAACTTACCGTGCACCTTAAAAATCAGCTCCACTTGCAGATGCTGGACCCTGGGTAAGAGGAAGCAAAGCAAAGAAGTATCTTTTGTAGACAGAGATTTTCCCTTGCCTCCCTCTCTAGCCCCTTCCTCAATTACACTAAGCCGAGGGCTTTCTGTGCCCACGTCACCTCTCCCCAGCAAAAAAAAATAAGCTCCAGCAGAAGCAGCCAACTGGCCCTCTGGAGGAGGCTAAATCAATGCAGCTCTCCAACAAGTCTGTTTGTTTTATATCCTTAGAGAGAGAACCAACCCCTGAAAATGACCAACTTGTGTCAATTACAGAATACAAGGGCCTGGTGCTGTCAATGGGGGAAGATAAATGTAAATTACAGCTCGCTGAACTCCAGTGAATTGGCTGTTAAGTGGGACAATGGGCTAAAAGATGTTGTTTGGAGCACCTCATTAATAAAATTCAAAATTGTTTTCTGCAATTATGTGCAATCATTGGTTATTTTACCCCTCGCCAAGCAGACGCCCACTGCCAATCTATCGCTTCAGTTTCAAGTGCCAAGAAAATGTCCCTGGCACAGAGGTGAGACTAGACGCGGGAGTTCCATCCCAGGAGCCCTGGATTAGCTGACAGAGAATTATCTGTTGAGAAAAGGAAACAGCTGAAAAAGGAAACCAGCGAGGGGTCGCCAAGGCAGTGTTCCAGCTGCAGAGCCCACCTCCCACGATTGCTCCATCAGCTTCCCAGATGGTTTTGCAGCCAGAAAGTGGAGAGAAGGGGCTGCTCCCTCCCACTGCAGCCCCTTCTTGCTTTACATTTTCCAGCAGATCTGATGCTGTTTGTATATCTGGTGAGGAACTGATTAATACAGGGCAGAAATGTATACTTTTCTTGATAAAAGGATGATAAAAAATGTGATCTGTGAAAAACCTCGGTGTGTGTGTGTGTGTGTGTGTGTGCATGTGTGTGTGTGTGTGCATGCACACGTGCTCTGAAGGAATTGTGGGAAGGTGGGCAATGAGAAGTGAAAACGACTAACTTAGCACCGAGGAGAGACAAGCTCCCAAGTGGATTAATCTAATGATGGAAAGAAGACAAGTACAGAAATATGTGTGAAACTGGAAAAGAAAACACCTGCTAGAATACAGCCCATTCTACGGTTTCATTCCACATGAATGCCCCAGAAATTCTATCACATTTCTTCTGGTGAATCCTGCCTTAATTCCACGCTTTCATTGGCTTCATTCATTCGCTCAGCCTGTTCTATCCTTGCCTCCCCTTCTCCACGCCAGCACTGATCCTAAAGGCCATGGGCTCCTCCCTCCGAGAAACTGAGCTGAGATCCATTTTATTTACTTAGGTTTAGCTGGGCTGGGTCTTTGTTGCTGTGCTCAGGCCTTCTCTAGTTGCGGTGAGCAGGGGCTACTCTCTAGTGGTGGTGGTGGTGCACAGGTGTCTCATTGTGGTGGCTTCTCTCGCTGCAAAGCACAGGCTCTAGAGCCTGTGGGCTCAGTTGCTATGGCGCGTGGGCTTAGTAGCTCCGTGGCATGTGGGATCTCTCTGGAATAGGGATTGAACTCGTGTCCCCTGCATTGGAGGGTGGATTCTTAACCACTGGACCACCAAGGAAGTCCCCTGAGATCCCATTTAAATGTCATCATGCTGATTTAGACTTGATCATTCTAGCCAGTCGAAATCACCCAGACTCTTAATTCTGTGGTCTCTGTCTGGTGTTATTATAGATGATTTTATGTACTTGGTATCTTTTCTACATTTTCCACATTCTCTATTATGGGAATATATCACTTTTATGGGCTTCCCTGGTAGCTTAGCTGGTACAGCATCCACCAGCAATGCAGGAGACCCCGGTTTGATTCCCAGGCCACGATGATCCCCTGGAGAAGGGATAGGTTACCCACTCCAGTATTCATAGGCTTCCCTGGTGGCTCAGATGGTAAAGAATCCACCTGCAATGCAGGAGACCTGGGTTCAATCCTTGGGTTGGGAAGATCCCCTGAAGGAGGGCATGGCAACCCACTCCAGTATTCTTGCCTGGAGAATCCCCATGGACAGAGGAGCCTGGCAGGCTGCAATCCATGGGGTTGCAAAGAGTCAGACACGACTAAGCGACTAAGCATGGCACACAGCACCACATCACTTTTATAAATAGAGATTTTAATTTCCTACTTAAATATAATTTTTTATAAATTATGAAATTTACTTTTTAAAGAGCAAAGCATGAGGGAGCAGAAGTGGCCTGCGGTCAAAGGGCTCATGGGAATTGGCCAGTCCTACCTCGTGATGGTCTTATCAGAGGGACAACCGACTGACACAGCTGCAGTGGACAGCACCACCCCGATCCAGGGTTAGAGCCCACGTGTCCGGACAGTCTCCAGGATTCTCCCGGCCTCCTTCAGTAGAGATGCATCTTATTTCTTGAAGCGGCCATTGAGGTTAATTCTTCAGATCAATAACTGCCTATATCACTATGTGCAACAGTGCCTTAGGCTACTCCCCAGCCTGAAGTTGGCCTTTTAATGTCAAGAATGTATCATTGCATGAAGAAAACACATGATTTGATTCAACAAATGTCTTCTATTCCCACACCCCTTCCCCGCTCACCAGGAATGTTGATTTAAGACATATCACATGGGATTTCCCTGGTGGTACAGTGGATAGGAATCCACCTGCCAGCGCAGGGGACAGGGGTTCAAGCCCCAGTCCGGGAAGATACCACATGCTGTGGGCAACTAAAGCCTGTACCCCACAACTCCTGGAGTCTGTGAGCTCTAGGGCCTGTGAGCCACAACTAATGAGCCCCTGTGCTACAATTACCGAAGCCCGTGTGCTCTAGAGCCCGTGCTCCGTAACAAGAGAAGCCACCGCAATGAGAAAACTGGGCACCACAATTAAGAGTAGCCCCTGCCTGCTCTCTGCAACTAGAGAAAGCCTGGGCACAGCAATGAAGACCCAGTGCAGCCAAAAATACAATAATAAATATTTTTAATTAAAAAGCCCCATCACATGAAATGTGTCCAATGATGCGAGGTCAGTTCCAGGGACAGAGGCAAACAGAGGAAGAAGTGGGGACTACACTGGGTGCGGGTACAGCGAAGGTTCCAGGCTTCACACCCCATTTCTCTACCCAGTGCCCCCATTTCTTCCCACCTGAGTGAAAGATTTCCACCGAGTTATGCCTTCAGTCTGTCCAGGGAGCTGCAGAGTGAGCGGGGGCTTCAGATGCACTGGGGCACTGAGTTGGAGTAAAAAGGGGGTGCCCACAGTAGCACTCGACAGGGACAGACTCGGGCCGCTTCGCCTGGTTCCCTGAGTGCAGCCAAGTCTGGATTCAGAAGCGTTTCCATGGGAAGGCTGCTCTGTGAGTCCAGACGAGATATAGTGCTAGGGCCATCTTAGAAGTAGATCTACACGGGAAGACTTGCTGGCTAGTCTTCCAGCAACGTCACAGGACTATTTCACTTTCCCAGCGGAATGCAGCAGTTGTCTGATTACTGAGGAAATGTAGCTTGCAACCACATCATTCTTGTGGTATTTGGTGTTGCTGGTTGTGCATATTATTGCTATTATTCTTGTGTACTTCAAGCACTATTTCCCCGAGATTCTTATAAGAAGATTCAATAAAGCAGCCATGAGTTCTAAGCCTTAGTTGTTTCATTCTATAGGATAAACAGGAATTAGCAAGCTTTCCACACACCTTAACAGCGATAATCACCATGAATTATAGAAATAATTCTGGTGTACTCTAAGAATAAACTGCATTATAAAACAATTAACTATAGTAATGTTCTTTTTAACAGACTCCAGTAACTCTGGCAGACACACTAGCTGGTGAGGTAGGGAGGCTGGGAGCTAGAAGGTATGCCAGTGGCCTGAACTTACAGCAGATGCTACACAAACATCGACTCCTTTTATTACCCCATCTTAAACAATTAAGAAACACCTCACCAAGTAAAGTCCTATAGAAAAAAAAATAGATAAAAACCTGAAATTTTAAAGGGAACCAGTTGTTGTGAGGTTGAAACAGAACATAAAAGGAATTTAAGAGATCCTGACAACACATAAGATGGCATTTCACTACAATTTCAAATGAATAGTTTCCAAGGTGATACTCCAAGTAGCATTTATACTTAGGACTCTAGTTGAAATATTCCATATGTGAATTATTATCATTCATGAAGCTCCAGGGTGGCTCTTGTTTGTCTCTCCTTCCTAGACCTTAAAAGTATCTTCCAGGCCCCTCATGAGACTCCTCTTCAAGCCCCCACCCATCAGTTTTCCCAGCTTCCCTGGCATCCAAGCCTGGCATGACAATAATTGCAGGAGGATATACGAATTAAACCTAAAATATCTCTGTGTAACGAGGTAGGCTAATTGCCGACTCCCTGCAAGCTATTCGTGCACTGGCACGACCAGCATGGGGATTTACACTTCTCTCAGGAACTGGACCCAGTTCTTAACTACAGTCAAGAAGCTCTGGTTGACATCAGTTCCCATGAAAGCTTTATCCATAAGCTCTTTAACCACTTAAGTTCACGCGGGAGCACCAACCCTCCTCTGCCTCTTTTGGGCTCCAGCCATTGGCATATGAATGTGGCCACAGAGCATTCAGAACATTCTCAGATTCATAGGAATAAATACACCAGTGGAGATGCCAAGACACTGGCTGCCAGCAGTCAGAATCTGGACAGGGAGGCCAGACCCTCAGGGAAAGGGGCCCTCCGGCTGCACCTCCAGGGGGAGGCAGGAGGAAATGCATCGTGGAAAACAGTGCCGGCAAGAAAAAATCCACTTCCTGATTCAAGATAAAATGAAAGTAAGAAAATGTTTCCAATCTTTAAAAGTGAACGAACGCTAGTTGTGCAGTAACTGAGGATCCCATAATGCATTCCACACACAACCATAAACATCTGCCTCCTGGTCTATTGTGACAGCTTGAAATCCTTGCTGTTAGGGCATTCTCCCAGTTAAAATTCAAAGGCACCCATCTTGAACCACCATAGGATGATCAACAAATATCTGTTGGGTAAAAATCTATGAAAAAAGGAGGGGGAGGGGAAATGAAAGTGAACTGAAAAGTTGCTCAGTCATGTCCAACTCTTTGCAACCCCATGGACTATAGCCCATCAGGCTTCTCTGTCCATGGGGATTCTCCAGGCCAGAATACTGGAGTGGGTAGCTGTTTCCTTCTCCAGGGGATCTTCCCAACCCAGGGATCCAACCCAGGTCTCCTGCATTGCAGGCGGATTCTTTACTGTCTGAGCCGCCAGGAAAGTCATCAGGGAAATAATGTATATGTATTCACTTTCACTTTCATTCAACATCGGGGGTTTCCCAGGTGGTGCTAGCAGTAAAGAACCCACCTGCCAATGCAGGACATGTAAGAGACATGGGTTGGATCCCTGGGTTGTGAAGACTCCCTGGAGGAGGGCATGGCAGCCCACTCTAGTATTCTTACCTAGAGAATCCTACGGACAGAGAAGCCTGGGGTACTATGGTCTACTGGCTCACAAGGCGTTGGACACGACTAAAGTGACTTAACATGCATGAATGTGGCAGAAACCATCCTGACGACAATTCACGCAAGAAGCAACTATCTTCTTAAGGGCACCACAATCAGTTTCCTTGTCACTTCGACCCACTTTCAAACAGAGAAACTGATGTTCAAAAGAGTTACAAAACTTTTCCCAAGCTCAGACAGCTAGGTCAGAATCTGGAGCTTGATCTGTTAGACTTCAAAGCCCATATTCTTTCCAGCAAACCCTATTAGTCCGTGTCCTCCAGCGTAAGTGAATTTTTTATTTTCTTGGAGTACATTTAGTACAGACAGAGGTGCACAAGAGCTTGCCTTCTGCAGTGAGGATGCTAGAGTGTTGCAAGGGACCAGTGACATAAATTTGAGCTCTCCCTGCCGACAACAGTTCCCAGGTCTTACTGAAGGTGTATAGTGACAGTGAGTGGCAGCCTGCACGGAAGGGCTTGGGGGGAGACGTGGTACAAAGGACCAAGTCGTTCAAAATGGCATAATTGAGTACATATGGCCTGCCTAGCAATCCTAAATAAAGCTGCTCTGTAATTCTAATGCCCCAAGGCCAACATAACACAGACCAACAGGCCTCCTGCCTTTCAATATTCAGGCAGACTTATAAAACAGCAGCCACCTAAACAAGAGCAACTTTAAAACCCCGACAGGAAATAAAAGGCTTCTCCCTGAAGCAGAAAGTCAAGCTGCCTTCTCAGATACAATCATACCCCTGTCGTGAAAAATAGCTGGGGGTAAAAATTCTCCCTATTAAAAAAATCCCTACAGAAGCCTGGCAAAATTAGAAATGGATCCCGTTACCCGACTCCCCCCTAAAAAGGAGGCTTGTTTTCATTTTAGAACTTGCTTTAAATAGTAGATAATGACTTCTGGTAATGTTTAGCTTTGATTTCTTCAGGTTGTGAATCTAAGGAAGTGGAAAGCTGGTTTTATGTGAAAGCAAAGATCTAAGACCTAGAATTACAAGTCATTTATTGTAGCTATCCTCTGCCTCTAGGTGGTTGTCTTAAAAGTTATAAAGGTGCAATTATCCAGATGGCTAATAACCTTTCTGAATTCAGAATTCCCATGGTCATGGAAGAAACCACAGGCAGAGCTGAACGTTAGAAGGCAAATGGGACCAATCTGAAAATGCCAAGAATTCAGAACCCAGGAACAAAACAACCCCTGGCAGGCACCCAAAGACTTCTGCACCCTCTCTCCTAACGCATCTTAAGGCAGGTAACTGTGCTGCTTCTGTGGCCAGAATTGTTTCGTCTTAAGCAAAATATTATCTACATTCTAATAGCTGTTATTTCAAAATGGAACTGACCTGGGCTGCTTGTATATATAACTTGTAATAACTTGAAAATCAGAAGGTGAAGCAGTGGTGATTTTGAGATTGTATTTTACTCATGTAGATAATCCAACCCAAGAGCTCCAATCTCAAGCCCAACTCCAATTCCTAGCCATATGGGTTTGAGCATGGCCCTTAATTGCTATAATCCTTAGCTGCCTCACATGTAAAAATGAAGATAAGCCTCCATCTCAGGTTTGATACTGGGCACACAGTATGGGATTAATTCACCTTTTACTAAAACACTGTTACCTTTTCCACAAAATAAGTAAAAAGAAGCATCAACACAACGCATCATATAAATACGCCTCTTAAATAAAGAGGCAACAGCACAGTGGTCTTAACTCTATTTGAAAAATTCTCAGCACTGTAGCTTCACCATTGCAAACAGCATGATGCCTGTACACACACACTGTGATTTCAAGACTGCTTGGAAAATCCTACTACCCCCAAACCAGACCTGCACATATCTAACTTTAACAATTAGGGGGTCATTCCTTTGGATTAGATTTGATTTCTATGAAAGAGCAAGTTCCCCTAGAAAAACGAACAATAAAAATTCAAGTCTCTGTCAGTCATTTACAGTGACAATTTTTCATGCTTTTCTGAAAATGAATATTAAAATGTATATTAATTGCCAGTCCAGGTTTGATGCATGAGACAGGGCGCTCAGGGCGGGTGCACTGGGATGACCCTGAGGGATGGGATGGGGAGGGAGGCGGGAGGGAGGGTCAGGATGGGGAACACATCAACCCATGGCTGATTCATGTCAATGTATGGCAGGAACCACCACAATATTGTGAAGTAATTAGCCTCCAATTAAAATAAATTTTTTAAAATGTATATTAAGGTAACCAGGGGCTGCAGGAGAAACATAGGTAGCCCCAAAGAGGAAAGGAAGACATATTTGGGAGACTGTAGAAAGTTATGAGTATACATATACATTTCCATATACAAAGATATTGACACATTCTCTTGGGATAAAGATTGTGCTGAACAGCATCTGCTGTGTAACACATGCATTACTTATATTGAAAAAACTTAGGATTTCAGCCATGATATTCCTTCCTCAAAGTCCCTAGAGCTACAGAAGATTTAAATATTTTGTCTCAGAGATTATCAGGGCTCTAGACAAGATCAACCAGACTCAAGAGATCAGAAGGGAAATAAAAAAATGGTTCACGAAATTCTATTCCTCATTGAATGCCATGTGCTGCTACAATAGTCTCCCAGTCCTTCACTGAGCATCTGTGAAAATGAGATTTAGGAAAGAAATGAGATTTGGGACCATCACTGCCCCTATCCTTGAAATTAAAAATAAGCCAGTGAAAAAACAGCCCAGTGGCATCAACAAGACTGTGATCTTGTGGGTCTGTGTGGATCACAACAAACTGTGGAAAATTCTTCAAGAGATGAGAATAACAGACCACCTGACCTGCCTCTTGAGAAACCTGTATGCAGGTCAAGAAGCAATAGTTAGAAACAGATATGGAACAACAGTCTGATTCAAAATTGGGAAAGGAATACGTCAAGGCAATATATTGTCACCCTGTTTACTTATATGCAGAGTACATGCGTAATGCCGGGCTGGATGAAGCACAGCTGGAATCAAGATTGCTGGGAGAAATATCAATAACCATGGATATGCAGATGATACCACCCTTATAACAGAAAGTGAAGAGGAACTAAAAAGCCTCTTGATGAAAGTGAAAGAGGAGAGTGAAAAAGCTGCCTTAAAACTCAACATTCAAAAAACGAAGATCATGGCATCTGGTCCCATCACTTAATAGCAAATAGATGGGGGGAAAGTGGAAACAGTGACAGACTCTATTTTCTTGGGCTCCAAAATCACTGCAGATGGTGACTACAGCCATGAAATTAAAAGATGCTTGCTCCTTGGAAGAAAAGCTATGACCAACCTAGACAGCATATTAAAAAACAGAGATATCACTTTGCTGACAAAGGTCTATATAGTCTATGGTTTTTCCAGTAGTCATGTACAGATGTGAGAGTTGGACCACAAAGAAGGCTAAATGCCAAAGAATTGATGCTTTTGAATTGTGATGCTAGAGAAGACTCTTGAGAGTCCCTTGGACAGTAAGGAGATCAAACCAGTCAATCCTGAAGGAAATCAGTCCTGAATATTCATTGGAAGGACTGATGCTTAAGCTCCACTACTTTGGCTACCTGATGCAAGAGCTGACACATTAGAAAACACCCTGATGTTGAGAAAGATTGAGGGCAGAAAAAGGGCATGACAGAGGATGAGATGGCTGGATGGCATCACCAACTCAATGGACATGAGTTTGGGCAAACTCTCGGAGACAGTGAAGGACTGGGAGGCCTGGCATGCAGTCCGTGGGGTTGCAAACAGTCAACTTAACAATTGAACAACATGAAGTGAACTAGCTGCCCTTGGGCCCTGCATGGTCTGTCCTACCTGAGATTCCAGCCTTAGCTCACACACTCTCCCTCCTCACCCCTCCTCAGGCCTCCTTCCCACCCCTCGATGCTCATCATGCTTCCTTGACCTCCCAGTCTAACTTGGAGCCCCATTAGTCTCTCTCACAGCATCCTTCATCTCTCCATTACAAAACATATCTCAGTTTATAACTTCATATTTATTATTTTTTTAATGTCTGCCCTACTCTGATTACAAATAATAACTTGTGTTTATTGAATATTTACCAAAAATTGGGCTCTGCTCTAATTGTTTTACAAGTGTTGTGCTCACTCAATTGTGTCTTTGTGACCCTATGGCTCTTCTGTCCAGGCTCTTCTGTCCATGGGATTTTTCCTAGGCAATAATACTGGAGTGGGTTGCCATTTCCTACTCCAGGAGATCTTCCTGACCCAAGGATCAAACTTGAATGTCCTGGATTTGTAGGCCGATTCTTTACCACTGAGCCACCTGGGAAGCCCTTACAAGAAATATTTATCTTACCCAAGGGGCTTCCCTGGTGGCTTAGAGGGTAAAGCCTCTGCCTGCAATGCGGGAGACCCGGGTTCAATCCGAACCTTCCCAAAAAGCAGACATTGGGTCTCTTGCTCACCACTGTATTCCTGATGCTGAGCTCAGTGCCTGAGACCAAGGCAGCACAGAGTAAGTACTCAGCAATAGTCTACAGGAAGAAGGATAAAGGCGGGGAGGGGGAAGTCACAAAACAGGATTTCATTCCTCAGCGTTTTCTTCGGAGAAGGCAATGGCACCCCACTCCAGTACGCTTGCCTGGAAAATCCCATGGACAGAGGAGCCTGGTAGGCTGCAGTCCATGGGGTTGCTAAGAGTCGGACACAACTGAGCAACTTCACTTTCACTTTTCACTTTCATGCATTGGAGAAGGAAATGGCAACCCACTCCAGTGTTCTTGCCAGGAGAAACCCAGGGACAGGGGAGCCTGGTGGGCTGCCGTCTATGGGGTCGCACAGAGTCGGACACGACTGAAGTGACTTAGCAGCAGCAGCAGCAGTGTTTTCTTTCCCACAATTTGATTAAGGGCATCTGTGTGAGAGAATGCTGGCTGAGGCTGGAACCACTGGGAAATAATCAAATGTGAAACTGAAACATACTTGTGAAATTCAGCTATGTACAGGAGTGCTAATAAATTTGAGGATATCAGAAAAAAACATAGTGATTATTCTGGATAACAAAACTATAGCTGGTTGTTGTCTATATTATAAACATCATTTATTTTACTTTTGAGGCATTAGCATGCCTATATATATATGTCAGTTTAAATTATAAAAATATACTTCCTCACAGGTACTTTAACTTTTGGCTCTATTTTTGTCCTGTTTTCATTGTTTACAATGAACATTTGTAATGTAAAGAATTACAAGGAACATTTTATAAATTTTTAAAGTCAAAAACTTTTTTTTAATCTTTAAAAATATATAGACCTCTTCTCACTTGCATGTCCCTGATTCTCCAGTCTTCTCAATGGGTAGGTACACAGCTACCATCACTGGCTGTAAGCAGCTTCTGAACTGTGTGTGTTTTAAAGAACAAGGTTATTATAATTATACTGTGCTGAAATAAAAGATCAGTCTTCACTGCCCTCTTCAAAGCGCTCTCCTCTGGAAAAGTAATAACCTGAGGATAAAGCCTGCCCCACCCCTCCTCAGATCTTTCTAGCTGATGGATACTATTCAAGGCTAAGGGATGAAGGATAATAAATAGGTTTAAACTATGTCACACACCAGTTCATTAAAAATAATAAATGTTCTTCAAGAAGACCCATAGTTCCTAAGAGGATTACAGGCATAAAAGCACGACGGCTATGGAGAACTTCCTCCTGGTTTCTCAGGCCTGCATCATCTTGAGTATTTAAGCTTGTTATTCATTCAACAAGTATTTGTTATGGGCCTACTATGGGGCAAGGAATTGGGTGCTGCAGGGGATTCAAATATGAGTAAGATATAATCCCTGCCCTTTAGGAGTCTCAAAGCACTTGCCAGAATCTTTAAACATAGAAAAGAATCAACTCATAGTAACATTTCTTATTTCAAAAATTGTTTTTCCACCAAACACTGAAGGAATCATATTCTGTTCCTCTCAAAGAGTTTACCATTCAGGCAGGGAAAACAAGGTGGAACATAAGTAATTGGGTGCGTGGTCGGTTCCGGCGGCAGAGTGACAGGATTACGGTCAGTCAAGGGAGGATGCACGCAGAGCCACTTGGAGGACTTGGCAATTACTTCCTTAAGACAGTGGCATTAGGAAAAGTTCTGAGGGAAGTGGAGGATCTGGGCAGGTAGAATGGGCCAAAGACAGTATTCAAAGTGAAGAAAGAAGCACTGAAATGAAATTCAAGGGAGAATTCTGAGATCTGTTAAACTACAACTCTAGTTTGGCTAGTGCAGTCGTTCTCAAAGCATCACCTGGCGACCTGTTAGAAACAAGTTCCCAGACCCATCCTAGACCTACTCTGGGTCTGGGGTCCTGCAGTCTACATATTTTTCAATTTAATTAATTAATTTATTAATTTGACCTCAGTGTGTGGCATGCAGGATCTTAGTTCCCCAACCAGGGATTGAACCCATGCCACCTGCATTGGGAGCAGGGGCTTAACCACTGGACAGCCAGGAAAGTCCCTTCTGCAATCTGCACTTTAACAAGTCTTCCAAGTGATCCTAGAGCAAGCTAAAGTTGAAAAATGACTGGTTTAGAGTATAGTACACCTGAGGGACTAAATCTTGGAAAGGTAGGTAGGAGACCTGGAGGTCTAAGGAGTTTATATGAAGTTTACCATTCAACGGAAAGCCAATGCAGGTTTTTAGGAAGAGAAATGATATTTTAAGAGCTATACTTGAAAATATACTTGAAAAGCATGGTGAGAGTTGTATTTAAAGACATTAGGAACAGAAAGACAATGGAATTTGGGAGACCAGGTAGGAGGCTGGGGTGCCACCAAGCTAAGAGACAGGTACTGACATACTGATTGTTGCAAAGTGGAAATCAATGGCATTTGGATTTGGCCACAGAGTAACTGCTAGGGAGGAGACCAAAAAAAGCCACAAATATTATATTTGAAATCTTACTGACTGGGAGAATAGTGGTTTGGGTAAATCACTACTTGGCCCATCTACACGGTTTTGCCATGGGGACAGCATGCAATCATTGTTGCCTTATCTGTAGACCTAATACCTAAGGTCGTAAAATGTGACGAAAGAACACTAGAAGCAAATGCTTCTAAGAATCTCTTCCCATAGAAAGGGGACCTCAAAGGACCTGGAAGACAAATTCAGGTTCCAAGCAAGGGTTCCAGTCCATCCGTGTTCCCTAAGGGAGAGTAACAAGCCAATGACTCTTCCCCAAGGCACCCTACACAGGTCTGCCTCCTCCCCTCTGCACTGAGGAGGCACTCCGGAGGCACAGAAGATTCACCTGGGAAGATGAAAGGCAAGGATGGAAAAGTAGAAATGTAGATACCCAATCCTTAAAAAAAAAAAAAATCACAGGTTCATGTTTATGTGACCTATTTCTCCTAAGGAATTCAAGAAATGTGCAGCTTAAAGACTGTAACCACCCAGCACGTCTCCCACCCTCAGGTGGGATCAAGGCTGCCCCCCACGGCTGCTGCACACCCCCTACTAAAGGATGGTGCGTGGACGCAGAGCCAAAGAAGAATGTCATTCCCAGCTTAGAAAGAGGAAGACTCCCCTGACTGGGAGCCAAATAAACAGCAGGAAAATACAGGCATAATCTGGAGATGCTGCTGGACCAAGTTATGTTCACTTGAGCAAAAGCGGTGTGTAACAGTGGACTCTGCCTAGACTGTCAGTGGACGAAGGAGACTTCTGGGTCTACATGTCAACAGTAACTATGTAGGAACAAAATGCTGGCTTTTTAGAGGCAGTCTGTTAAGAAATCCCACCCACTCCCAGATCACCTTGCTTCCTACATAAAATCCTCGAGGGGCCCATACAGAGCAACAATCATTGAGGCCTCCTGAGCAGCTGTCTTTAATACCAGTCTCTCCTTCACTTTTCTCCACATGCTAAGTGCTTTGGAGCCTGACATGTTTGAATAAGATAATAACCATTTTTACAATGGTCAATTGTAAAAATCTACAGCCCTCTCTAAACACAACACACACACACACACACACACACACACACAAACAGAGTGAGGAAATTACTGACATCTCTATTACGAGCAGCTTTTGGCTCTTCAAGAAAACACTATTACTTGATTACAAGCATCTCTGTTTTTCTCAGTATACAGGCACCCAGGCCAGTGTTTTTCGTCTGAGTGAGTTAAGCCTTGTTAACACCCTCAGGCTAAAATGTCAGTTTCTAAAGTGCAAAATGAAATAGTCTGTGATTTCCATACACTGAGTTTGCAGTGTCACAATTTTACCGGAGTCTACACAACTCTAATCCTGTGCAGCTTTCCCAGACATAACCATCTCCTGCATCAAGCCATCTATGAAAAATGAAACTCCGAATCAATTCCAAAACAAGGTGGGAATTTTCAAAATGCATTTAGCACGAAGATGAGAAATGAGGTCTCCTCCAAAGATCAACTAGGGCAGAAATGAGGCTAGAAGAGGAGACCAAAACTTTATATAGAAGGAACTACCTTATTTCTCCTCCTACAAAAATCAAATTACCTGGCATCCTGCATGGTCTGCTTTAACAATTAGGTTAGTATTGGCTGGGTATTCTCAAAAGTCCATGCAAAATTCATAAAAGCTCATTTTAAAGCAAGAAGAAACTTTCAAGTGCAGATGTAATTCTCTATCTTCACAAAGCTCAGTTCCTTGAATAATAATAGCCACAGTCATGTGTATGCCATGTGTGCTAAGTCACTCAGTCGTGTCCAACTCTTTGTGACCTTCTGGACTGTAGCCCACCAGGCTCCTCTGTACATGGGATTCTCCAGGCGAGAATACCGGAGTGGGCTACCATGCCCTCCTCCAGGGGACCTTCCCAACCCAGGGATCGAACCTGCATCTCCTGCAGCTCCTGCATTGCAGGATTCTTGACTGCTGAGCCACCAGGGAAGGACACAGCCATATCTCTGCCCAAAATTTCTCTCTGCCTTCGATTGCCAGATGCTTCATCAGAAGCCAGCCTTGGCCACTCTATGCCAGAATTGATTCCTTCATAAAGTACATGTAAATTACCAATAGACTTGACACAGTGGTGGAAAGACTCTGGGGTTAGATTACCTTGGTTTGAACACGGGCTTCTCTACTTACTTCACCCCTCGTGCCTAAATCCTCATCTACACAACAGGAATAATTACAGTACCATCTTCACAGGACTGCTGTGAAGAGTAAATGATGTAACAACAATGGAGTATTCAGCACAGCCCCTGGCTCTTAATAAACCCTTAATAAGGTCTATATATTGCTTCCCTAAAATAAGGGAAGAAATATGGAATTTTGGAAAAGTTATTTTAAAATGTAAGCATGAGCTTTCTTTTTCCAAAGTCACTTGAAATAGACTTCATCATATCTGACTGTGAGGGCATTGAATATAGTGGCATTAAGAATTCAAATACATCAACACTGCTATATTTAAAATGGATAACCAACAAGGACCTACTTCCCTACTGTACAGCACAGGTAACTTTGCTCAATGTTATGTGGCAGCCTGGATGGAAGGGGAGTTTCGGAAAGAATGGATGCATGTGTATGTATGGCTGAGTCCCTTAGTTCCATCTGAAATATCACAACATCGTTAACTCCAATACAAAATAAAAAGTTTTTTATAAAGGAATTCAAATACATCAGAGATGACAGTTCACAAACTCATGCCTGGTGACTTATCTTTGACCTCATTTTCACAGAAGGAAAGAGTTACTGTGGGCTGTGCAAGCCCCTAAAATAAACATAATCCTTCCCTCTCTTCTGGAAGATTACACTATTTTAAAAAGTCATCAGTATAGACGCTGATTCAGCATGATACAATTTGAAAACTAAGTAACTTCTCATAGGATGGTTTATACAATAGAAAGAAAAATTCCCAGAAAAGGATATGTGAGAATCAAATTTTTACAAAGTGAACCAAAATTTTAAATACTTTGTAAAGTAGTATCTGCTTTTTATGAAAAATTTAGAGAACAGTTTACAGGAGATTAGCAGCCATCCATGGAGAAGGAAATGGCAACCCACTCCAGTGTTCTTGCCTGGAGAATCCCAGGGACGGGGAAGCCTGTTGGGCTGCCGTCTATGGGGTCACACGGAGTCGGACACAACTGAAGCAACTTAGCAGCAGCAGCAGCAGCAGCCATCCATTGCCCTTCCCTGGTGGCTCAGTGGTAAAGAAGCCGCCTATCATGCAGGAAAACAAGTTTCGTCCCTGGGTCGGGAGGTTCCCCTGGAGGAGACAGTGGCTACCCACTCCAGTATCTTGCCTGGAGAATACCATAAACAGAGGCGCCTGGTGGGCTACAGTCCACGGGGTCGAAAAGAGCTGGACATGACTGAGTGGCTAAAACAACAACAAGCCGCCATCCATATTGCTCTTTATTAATATTTTAGCCAACATCACTTTTTTACCTTGATAAGTTTTTAATTATCTAGACTAGGATATACTCCATATGCAATGTCGCATCTTGCTTTTTGTTCACTTAGTGTAATTATAAAGAGCATTTTCCCTGAAACACTGGAAACATTTTATAAATGTCATTTTGAACAACTACATAATATTTGATCAAGTTGATCAGAATTTATGTAATCATTTCCATAATACTGAACATGCAACTTCTTTTCAATGTTTTATAATAGTAATGTCTGAGGAAATATCTTTGTGCATTTTCCTTGCAGTTATGGTTACTTTCTTAAGCTACATTCTGAGAAGTGAAACTATTAGGTCATAGGCTAAGAATAATTCTAAGGCTCATCAAACTGCTTTCTAAAATAGCTGCATTAATTTACTCTGTGCTATACGAAAAAACATCACATTTTTAAAAATCTTCACTAAGCTGGGTCAATTTTTGGTAACTCAGTTCAGTTCACTCGCGCAGTCGTGTCCAACTCTTTGAGACCCCATGGACTGCACCATGCCAGGCTTCCCTGTCCATCACCAACTCCCAGAGCCTACTCAAACTCATGTCCATCGAGTTGGTGATGCCATCCAACCATCTTATCCTCTGTCATCCCCTTCTCCTCCTGCCTTCAATCTTTCCCAGCTCAGGGTCTTTTCCAATGAGTCAGTTCTTCATAGCAGGTGGCCAAAGTATTGGAGTTTGAGCTTCAGCATCAGTCCTTCCAATGAATACTCAGTATGATTTCCTTTAGGATGGACTGGTTGCATCTCCTTGCAGTCCTAGGGACTCTCAAGAGTCTTCTCCAGCACCACAGTTCAAAAGCATCAATTCTTCGGCACTCAGCTTTCTTTATACTCCAACTCTCACATCCATACATGACTACTCTCAAAGTTGTTTTAATTGGCATTTATTTTATTACTAATAAGGCTGAATAATTTGTGTTATATGTGTCAGCCATTGAGTTTCCCCTTTTGCAAAGTCTGTTCATTAACTCTGTCCCTTTGTTAACTGGGATTTTTATAGGCACTTCCCTGGTGGCTCAGTGGTAAAGAATCTGCCTGCAGTGCAGGAGACACAGCAGACCTGGGTTTGATCCCTGGGTCAGGAAGATCCCCAGGAGGAGGAAATGGATGCTCACTCCAGTATTCTTGCCTGAGAATTCAATGAACAAAGGAGCCTGGCGGGCTACAGTCCATGGGGTCACAAAGAGTAGGACATGACTGAGAGACTATTACATCACATACTACTTTAACAACTCATAAAAAAAAATTATACATCAAGTATACTAACCCTTTTGTAATTTTTTACATCCTCTACGGATTGACTTTACTAATCAAGTGTCCAGTTCTTTCTTGATGTACAGACTTTAATTTTTATGTCGTCAAACTTGTCCCTAATCTTCTCTTGTGATACTTTCTTTTCTTTCTTTGGTCTTTCTTTTTTTAATCAAAATACATTTGACATATAACACTGTACATGTTCAAAGTTTTTCAATCTTTTAAGCTTAGAAACTTCTCCATCCACTGATTAGATAGTTACCTATACTTTTTTCTATATTTTTTTATTTTTTCTTAAATTAATTCTCTTATTTAGAATTTATTTTAGTATATAGTATTTTAATTATATTTTGAGGACAACAGTAACAGTAATTTAATGGTAAGATAATTATTAAGGTGATTAATTTAATAGCTTTTTATAAAATTAATTAACAGTGTTTTCAAAAACACAAATATTGTATTCACCTAGAACAGGCAAATTCCAGAAACAGAAAGTTATCAGTGGCTGAAGGGGAAGAGGCAGTGGGGAGATGTTTTTCTTTAAGAGTTGTTTTTTTTTTTTTCTAAATTGCACTTATTTATTTATTGAGGCTGTGCTGGATGTTCATTGCTCCTCCAGCTTTTCTCTAGCTGTGGCAAGCAGGGGCTACTCTCTAGTTTCAGCGTGTGGGCTTCTCACTGGGGTGGCTTCTTGTTGCAGAGCACAGGCTCTAGGGAGCATGGGGTTCAGTTGTGGCTCTCAGGCTCTAGAGCACAGGCTCAATAGTTGTGATGCACAGACTTACTTGCTCCACAGCATGTAGGATCTTCCCAGACCAGGGATCTAATCCACGTCTCCTGCATTGACAGACGGATTCTTTTCCACTGAACCACCAGGGAAGCCCAGGAGTCACTATTTAATGGGTACAGAGTTTCAGTTTGGGAAGATGAGAAAGTTCTGGAGGTGGATGGTGATGACAGCTGCACAACACCATAAATGTACTTAATGCTACCGAATTGTACACTTAAAAATTAAAATAGCAAGTTTTATGACAGGTACAGTTTACCACAATAAAATTAATCAACAATGTTTTATTTAATCATGGTTTACAGAGTTAGAAGTTGTGGTTAGTGAATTGTGCACTAAGCAGATTGCAGGGGTGATAGTTAAAATACTTAACACCTGGCACAACCTAGTCCCCAACTGATCATAATTAGACAAGATGCTCAACCCATCAAAAAAGATGCCCAGTTCATCAAGAGGGACAATGGCCATAAACAACCAGGTAAGCCTTACTGATATGCAACAGGTGAATATCTGCCCTACTTCCAGGGCTAATTTTATTCATATAACCAATTGTCAAGTACATTCGCCCCTGGAAGTTTATAAGGTATACTGACAAATGTCATCCGATTCTCCTTTTCTTTAGTCAGTCATGGAACCATCAATTAATGGTCACACATTACAACACAACTGAGATGATTATAAATTCCTCTTCATAATAATGATACAGTTATATCTTCCAGAGAGCATGACCTGGCCATACAAGTGCATCCAAGATCAGTCATTTCTTCAGTTGGGTTTGTTTGAAGGTTTTCTGCATGTGGGTAACATTATCTATCAGGTGTTGATTTTACAACTTTCCATGTTGGGAGGAAACTTCTTTCCAAGTTTTGGTGTCATCTTACAGGAAAAACTAGGGTCACAAACAAGCAAATGTTTATCTTTATATATATTTGGTACTTGGGCTTCCCTTGTGGCTCAGCTGGTAAAGAATCCACCTGCGATGTGGGAGACCTGGGTTCAATTCCTGGGTTGGGAAGATCCCCTGGAGAAGGGAAAGGCTACCCACTCCAGTATTCTGGCCTGGAGAATTCCATGGACTCTATAGTCCGTGGGGTCACAAAGAGTCAGACACGACGGAGCAACTTTCACTTTCATTTTTGGTACTTATTTTTTAAAGGGAGACTAAGGCATCATGAAACTAAGGGCAAATGGCCACTTCCTTCAAATCAAAGAATGCCTTACAAAGGTGCTGAAGTTTTAGGGTTTTACGTTTTTTCCATCAAACACAATGTTAACATTTTTTTTTTTTTTTGCAGTGCCACACAGCATGTGGACTCTTAGTTCCCCAACCAAGGAACTAATCCTCACATCTCATGGATCCCACACCTTCTGCATTGGAAGTGTGGAGTCTTAACCTCTGGACCACCAAAGAACTCCCAAAGGTGTGGAAGTTTTAGTGATGTCTGGAAGAAATTTAAGAAAATCATTTTGGGAAACTTACAGGAAAAGACGTCTTATGTACAAGAGGAAAATGGAGGCCAGCACAGGAATTAGGACTCGGTGTTTTCAGAATCAGCAGCAGTTGCTCCCAGGGAAACAAGAGACTGTTCTCAGTGTAGCCACGGAGCCCATGACTGATTCCAGACTATGCTAATGGCAGCTGTAAAGCTACCACCCTACATCCTCCCTTATACAGTCCAGACCACATGCCAAGTAATTCTGGGCAAAAGATCCAGAAGACGGTCTTAAATGGAAAGTTACCAACCAAATGGCCTGATTCTGAGGATGCACAAAAGTAGGAGCAAGGGTTGGTGGCAAGTGAGCCCTAGTGACCAGAGCAGCTGCCCACCAGCCCCTTCTATGCTCACCCTGCTTCTCACTTTTCCTCAACACACTGGCAAGTCTAGGGAGGACGATGCTCTTCCTGGCTCCAGAGCTGAAACTTATGAAGCATCACACAGGAGGGATGAGGTTTATAACCTTTCATTTAGGGGCTCCTTCAGAAAGAAAATCCTCAGCAGATAGACCCCAAACACTGCCACAGTCTTAGGCCCACAAAGTCCTGAGCGTGAGGCAAACGCACTTTTAAAGGACAGTCCAATTGTTAGCGTCAATATATAAACGTGGCTTCCTTGCGGCTTAACAATATAACAGAGTGAGACAAACTTTAGATCACACTTAGCTGGTTTTTTATCCAAGTGTTAAGGTGTGCTTGGCCCAGGAAACATCATTATCTTTTGTTAGAATTGCTGTTGTTTAGGCACTTAGTCCTGTCCCACTCTTTGTGACCCGATGGACTGTACCCCGCCAGGCTCCTCTGTCCATGGGATTTCCCAGGCAAGAACACTGGAGTGGGTTGCCATTTCCTTCTCCAGGGGATCTTCCTGACCCAGGGATAGAACCCAAGTCTCCTGCATTGACAAGCAGATTCTTTACCACTGAGTCAGCAGGGGAGCCTCCCTTTCTGAGAGTAAATGACATTGAAAAGAACAGAACAACCAGAGTTAACTTTCCAAAACTGGAAAAACATAGGTGGAGGTTTTTATAATCTATATTTTCCAGATTTTTTTTCAAGAAAAAAAATCACCAACACAAGATAACAATTGACTATTTTTTTACTATGGTAAAACTATACATAAGATTTACGATATTAACCATTTTAGAGTGGACAGTTCAGTGGCATTAACTATATTCACACCATTGTGCTATCACTGCCCCAAGGTATGTTATTGTGAGAGATAATCAATTCACCCATTAGAGGATGCTTAAGTTGCTTTCATTTTCTGACTATTGTGTATAAAGATGCTATGACTGTGGATGTACAAACACATGCTTGAGTCCCTGCTTTCCATTCTTTGGGGCACATACCCAGAAATGGAACTGCTGGGTTACATGGTAATTCTATGTTTCACTCTTGAGGAGCCACCATACCATTTTCCATAGAGGCTGTACCATATGATGTTCCCACCAACAATGCACAATAGTTCACAATTTTAAAGTTTACACATTTTTGTAAGTAGAATTTACTTGGCAGCTAGTTTCTTAAAACCCATCACATTGCTAGTTTACAAGTTGTAATGGCATGCTGTGATTCATGGGGTCGCAAACAGTCAGACATGACTGAGCGACTGAACTGAACTGAATGACAAAGTTAAAATATCTCTCCTAGATTGAACCATTAAATCGAACTCAAACATGACAGTATGAAAATATGATCCTGTGTGTATGCCCAGCAGTGGGATTGCTGGATCATAAGGCAGTTCTATTTCCAGTTTTTTAAGGAATCTCCACACTGTTCTCCATAGTGGCTGTACTAGTTTGCATTCCCACCAACAGTGTAAGAGGGTTCCCTTTTCTCCACACCCTCTCCAGCATTTATTATTTGTAGACTTTTGGATCGCAGCCATTCTGACTGGTGTGAAATGGTACCTCATAGTGGTTTTGATTTGCATTTCTCTGATAATGAGTGATGTTGAGCATCTTTTCATGTGTTTGTTAGCCATCTGTATGTCTTTTTTGGAGAAATGTCTATTTAGTTCTTTGGCCCATTTTTTGATTGGGTCGTTTATTTTTCTGGAGTTGAGCTGTAGGAGTTGCTTGTATATTTTTGAGATTAGTTGTTTGTCGGTTGCTTCATTTGCTATTATTTTCTCCCATTCTGAAGGCTGTCTTTTCACCTTGCTAATAGTTTCCTTTGATGTGCAGAAGCTTTTAAGGTTAATTAGGTCCCATTTGTTTATTTTTGCTTTTATTTCCATTATTCTGGGAGGTGGGTCATAGAGGATCCTGCTGTGATATATGTCGGAGAGTGTTTTGCCTATGTTCTCCTCTAGGAGTTTTATAGTATCTGGTCTTACGTTTAGATCTTTAATCCATTTTGAGTTTATTTTTGTGTATGGTGTTAGAAAGTGGTCCAGTTTCATTCTTTTACAAGTGGTTGACCAGATTTCCCAGCACCACTTGTTGAAGAGATTGTCTTTAATCCATTGTATATTCTTGCCTCCTTTGTCGAAGATAAGGTGTCCATATGTGCGTGGATTTATCTCTGGGCTTTCTATTTTATTCCATTGATCCATATTTCTGTCTGTGTGCCAGTACCATACTGTCTTGATAACTGTGGCTTTGTAGTAGAGCCTGAAGTCAGGTAGGTTTTTTCCTCCAGCTCCATTCTTCTTTCTCAAGATCGCTTTGGCTATTCGAGGTTTTTTGTATTTCCATATAAATTGTGAAATTATTTGTTCTAGCTCTGTGAAGAATACTGTTGGTAGCTTGATAGGGATTGCGTTGAATCTATAAATTGCTTTGGGTAGTATACTCATTTTCACTATATTGATTCTTCCAATCCATGAACATGGTATATTTCTCCATCTATTAGTGTCCTCTTTGATTTCTTTCACCAGTGTTTTATAGTTTTCTAGATATAGGTCTTTAGTTTCTTTAGGTAGATATATTCCTAAGTATTTTATTCTTTCCGTTGCAATGGTGAATGGAATTGTTTCCTTAATTTCTCTTTCTGTTTTCTCATTATTAGTGTATAGGAATGCAAGGGATTTCTGTGTGTTGATTTTATATCCTGCAACTTTACTGTAGTCATTGATTATTTCTAGTAATTTTCTGGTGGACTCTTTAGGGTTTTCTATGTAGAGGATCATGTCATCTGCAAATAGTGAGAGTTTTACTTCTTCTTTTCCAATTTGGATTCCTTTTATTTCTTTTTCTGCTCTGATTGCTGTGGCCAAAACTTCCAATACTATGTTGAATAGTAATGGTGAAAGTGGGCACCCTTGTCTTGTTCCTGACTTTAGAGGAAATGCTTTCAATTTTTCACCATTGAGGATAATGTTCGAAGGGAAAGAGACACGTGTACCCCAATGTTCATCACAGCACTGTTTATAATAGCCAAGACATGGAAGCAACCTAGATGTCCATCAGCAGATGAATGGATAAGAAAGCTGTGGTACATATACACAATGGAGTATTACTCAGCCATTAAAAAGAATACATTTGAATCAGTTCTAATGAGGTGGATGAAACTGGAGCCTATTATACAGAGTGATGTAAGCCAGAAGGAAAAACATAAATACAGTATACTAACGCATATATATGGAATTTAGAAAGATGGTAACAATAACCCGGTGTACGAGACAGCAAAAGAGACACTGATGTATAGAACAGTCTTATGGACTCTGTGGGAGAGGGAGAGGGTGGGAAGATTTGGGAGAATGGCAATGAAACATGTAAAATATCATGTAGGAAACGAGTTGCCAGTCCAGATTCGATGCATGATGCTGGATGCTTGGGGCTGGTGCACTGGGACGGCCCAGAGGGATGGTATGGGGAGGGAGGAGGGAGGAGGGTTCGGGATGGGGAACACATGTATACCTGTGGCGGATTCATTTTGATATTTGGCAAAACTAATACAATTATGTAAAGTTTAAAAATAAAATAAAATTAGAGGAAAAAAAAAAAAAGAAAATATGATCCTGGAACAAACAGAGGTCCTCAGAGAGGGAAGTGGGTTTTGCTTGTTCCTGCAGTGGCCTCACCTCCTGCCCACTTGTCCAGCTCACTAGCCACATCTATGCTCCACAGTGTCTTCAGTCTGCCCCTTGGTTCCTACTGCAATGCTTGCCATCCTTATTCAAAGGCTCATCATTCAAACTTGAATTTCTGGAAGATCAGAAAAGTAATCCTCAACCACAATCTTCATTATCTCAGTCATAAGCTCAAGAATATAAATTAATTCCATGCCCTTTGCTTATAAGGAAAGATGCCCATTAAGCAATTTATGCTAACAGGTGACTAATAAATGCTCTAATAATTGTTCAATGTTATCTAGTAAACCATGGCTTCCCTGGTAGCTCAGCTGGTAAAGAATCTGCCTGCAATGCAGGAGACCCCAGGAGATTCCTGGGTCAGGAAGATCCGCTGGAGAAGGGATAGGCACCCACTCTAGTATTCTTGGACCTCTCTGGTGGCTCTGATGGCAAAGAATCCACCTGCAATATAGGAGACCTGGGTTTGATCCCTGAATTGGGAAGATCCCCTGGAGAAGGGCATGACTGAATGACTAAGCACAACACAGCACAGTAAACCGTGAAAGCTGAATCAACATTTCATCACCTCCCAACACAACTACCCATTACCACTCACAAAACTCAAACACCAAGAACCTTCCAATCCACATTCTCCTAAGTATTAATACAAACAAATGTGCTCAGTATTTGGTCAAGACAGGAACCTGAATCATCAATTTTTCTGTTTGTCAGGCTGGTCAAAAGCAAGTGACCACAGAAATACTCCACTTCATTAGCCAAAGAACCAGTTATCCAAAGGTCTTATCACCTTTTATTTTGGAGAAATAAATTTTCAGAAAAGTGCCGGACCTTTTGCCCAATGATATCATAGTTCTTTCAGGGATGATGGTAACCATGAAGTCGCTTTATTGAGTTGACACTTCCACTGTCCCATTTGGCTTTTGTCTAACAGGTAACCAGGACATTTAAGACTCCCACTTTACAGAAGACCAGACTGGAGGTAAGTCACTTTCCATACAGCTCTCAGAGGAGATAGTGGGACTAGAACCTCACTGCCAAGTGTCCTGATTACTGACCATGTGACCTTCCACTCTCAGCTCCCAATGACTTTCAGGGCCACTCTCTAAAAACAACTCCTGGGGATTTTCCCTGGTGGTCCAGCAGTTAAGAATCCACCTTCCAATGCAGGGGTACAGGTTTGTTTCCTAGTCAGGGAACTAAGATCCCACACGACAGAGGCAATTAAGGCCACATACCACAGCTAGAGAAGCCCCTGAACCTCAGCAAAGAATCCTCACCACAATGAAGACTGAGGGCAGCCAATATAAAATAAATACATAAGTAATTAAAAGGAAACTCTCGTCAACCATAGAGTTAATGAAAGTCCTTCTACCTCAGAGACACAGGGAAGTCACTCTGTCCCAGAGGATAACTTACAAGGGCTGTTTAGCTGATTTCATTTGCACCCAAATAAAGCAGAAAATGAAGAAACTCAGTAAAGCACTAGAGAGGTGACGCTTAGTCCAAGGTTAGGGAAGTGAAGTGAAAGTCGCTTAGTCTTGTTCAACTCTTTATGACCCCATGGACTGTAGCCTGTCAGGCTCCTCTGTCCATGGAATTCTTCAGGCCAGAATACTGGAGTGGGTAGCTGTTTCCTTCTCCAGGGGATCTTCCCAACCTGGGGATTGAACCCAGGTCTCCTGGATTGCAGGAAAATTCTTTACCATCTGCGCCACCAGGGAGCCCAAGAATATCAGACTGGGTAACCTATCCCTCTTCAGGAGATCTTCCCAACCCAGGAATCAAATCGGGGTCTCCTGCATTGCAGACAGATTCGTTACCAGCTGAGATACTAGGGAAGCCCAAGGTTAGGGAAGCAGGACCCATTCTTCAATCAAGGAGCTTTCACCCAGAGCTCAGGGGTTCCTGCAACATCTCCAGAACCCGACTCAGTCCATGACTCTTTGAGGGGGGAATCTTGTCCCTGTTGCTGTCATTTAGAAAACTAGCACATCTGGGAGAAGAGGACCCATTTGGAGAAAATATAAATACTAGAAATGCAAGTAATCTGGTGGCAGGAATTCTTGACATTGGTCATGGAACTACCAGACGACTGTGACAGAAGGAATGTGCCACCCTCAGGCTTTGCAGAGAGAAAAAAGAGATCAGAGTGCTGCTGACCGAGAATAAAGCTCACGTTCAGAGTGATGAGACGACCTAAGAAAGGAAGTTCGGAGTCGCTAAGTCCCAACACAACTTGTGTCTCTGGATACTGTCCAGGCTCTCCCCTCTTTCTACCATTCTAAAAGGCTGGAACCACAAGTCTTAGTATCTCCACTACCTTAGCACACAGCAGGGTCTCATAAATGTGAGTTGACTTGAATTTAAATTGGATAATTTGCATAATCCCAGAGAACCAAAAAAAAAAAAAAAATCTGGCTCTGAAACTTAACTGTGGATTTGAGTGCCCTGGATTCCAATCTAGAATCATATGGTTTCCCATTGTACTGGGATCTAAATACCCAGAGAAGTGTTTTACTGCTCCAGACAGATTTTTTTCAGTGAAGACAAGAGACATGTTCAATAATACATCTCTATCCACTGCAGCAGTAATAAACTTCCATCAATCCTCTCAGGTTTAGGACGAAGAAACCAAACAACCACGTTTGCTAAAAACGGTCCATCATGCACTTACCTCTGTTCCCGAGGACATCAGGTGCAGGCTGACTTCCAACCCTCATAAAAGAGTTCCTGAGAAGCCGATCTCAACTGTACCAAAGAGAAACTGCTCTCTAAAGGGAAACCATGGATAAATCATGTTGTGATGAGAACTGATGCTCTATATTTAAACTCAGAATTTTAAATAGTGGCCCTTATTTTTATGCAGGAAAGATGAATATATTTGATTTTCAATACTTTCCCCCAAGATTTTAAAATCAAATGATGACTGGAAGAACATTAAACATGAATCAGCCTCCTGGGAGAGTGCACACAGGGTGTACTTGTTGTGTGTGTACAGGATCAGACCCTAAGGCCAACCCACAACCATTCTCCATGATCACTTGGTTCACTGGAGGACTAAGCTATTCCTGGCAGTGTGCCCAAAGTGTTCTGAGACCTGGCCTGGAGCTCAAATTACAGAGTATTAAACTTCCTCTTGACAGCCTACCACTCAATTTGCCTTTTCGATTTATGCCTCAAGAGGGAATATACTATGAGATCACTACATCTAGTGATTTCCATCTTGTGTCACTAGTCTTGGTTTTTGGTTAAAAATATGGCCAGCATCTCACCCTCCCTCCTGCCCTCCCCCCAAAGTCATATCTGATCCTTGGAGGGACTTGGGAGGGAAACCAGACCTGTACTTAAGATATAGCTCCTGTGCCTTTTGCAGGAGGGTGAGGGGTAGGGTAAACACAGACACACACACAGACACACACACACACACACACACACACACACTGAAAGCAAGAATAGAGAGACAGCTTTATCAAATAACTACATGACAGCACCTCAGCAAAAACTCTGATCACTGTCTGCCCCTCTGACAGCTCAGTTGGCAGGCTTCCCTGGTGCCACAATGATTTAATTGTGTCACGCCACCGGCCTCTCTCTGATGATTCATTTGCTTTGTCACCTCTGATGCTGGTCAAGAGGTCAAGCTTTCTTCCGCTGAATGCCAAGGTCCTGCAGTCTGTCTCCCACCTCCAAATCGCTCGTGTGGCAGTTCTCCCACCCCTCCGAAGATGTGTTAGAGATTCTGGCACAATCTCCACTCCCTGCCTGCTCATGTGCCAACTCTCACCACCGTCTCTGCAATCTTAACTCTAAATAGCATGTAATGGCCACCATGTTAAGTGTTGCTAAAAAATAAGGTACAGAAAAGAAAATGCACAATGGTATTCTAAATCTACCTTGTTGAAACTTCAATGAGTTTGTTAGAAATTTTTATTGCAGGAAAACTGAATGATCTTAATTCAAAATGGATCAGAGACCTAAATTGGAGCTAAAACTATACAACTCTTCAAAGAACATATAAAAATAAATCTTCATGATCTTAGGTTAGGCAACGATTTCTTTAGATAAGACACTAAAAGCACGAAACCTGGTAAGCTGAACTTCATCAAAAATAAAACCTCTGTGCCTCAAATACATCATCAAGACAGTGAAAAGATCAGGAGAAAATATTGACTATATATCTGATAATGGACATAGCCAAAGTATATAAAGGTCTCTTACAATTCAGTAACAACAAAAAGCCCAATTAAAAAATGGACAAAAGAGGACTTCCCTGGTAGTCCAGTGGTTAAGAATCCACCCGCTAACACAGGGGACACGGGTCAATACCTAGTCCGGGGAGATCCCACATGCCTGGAGGCATCTGAGCTCACGTGGCACAACTACTAAAGCACTGTACCCTAGAGCTCGTGCTCTGCAACAAGAGGAGCCACTGCAGTGAGAAGCCCGTGCGCAGAAACTAGAGAGTAGCCCCCACGGTCTGCAGCGAAGAACCTGTGCTCCTCAACAAGGACCCAGCATTGTCAAAAATAAAATAAAAAATAAATGGACAAAAGGTATGATTAGACATTTCTCCAAAGAAAACATATGAATGGTCAGTGAAAGTGAAAAGTGAAAGTGAAGTCACTCAGCCGCGTCCAACTCTTCACGACCCCATGGACTGCAGCCCACCAGGCTCCTCCATTCATGGGATTTTCTAGGCAAGAGTACTAGAGTGGGGTGCCATCACCTTCTCCGATATATATGCAGAAGTGGAGTATGTTTCCATCTTATTTTCCAGTAACTTTTAGATCCTCATTTCTAAACTGAATTCAGGGAAACCCCCAGAGAGCACAGGGGGAGCACCCTACTGTAGAACCTTCCACTGGCTCCTGCCTCACCAAGGGTCCCCTCCCTCAGCAACCAGAGTGTCATGTCTGATCACGGGGCTTCTTCCCATTCATCCTCCCTGCTTCCCTTCCTGACAACTCACCTCTCCTGGATACTAACAATCGAATTTCACTCTTTCCCAACCTCCCATGCTTCCAACCTCTCTCTCCTTGGAGGTGAGGAAAGGTGGGAAAGGAGAGGAGATTCACTGTTGAGTGCTAAGACAATGCAAGTGGGTAATAAAATGGAAAAAAAAAAAAACAACTAAGAATGATTAAATCAAGATGGGTATTGTAACAAAAAGAAGGAACACTCTAAAGAGTCTTCAACTTAATAACTATAAATGAGTTAAATTCAAGAGTAAGACACCAGGTGATCTAAATAGGACCTGAAGTCATGGAGAAAGCCGTGATGTTCTAAGAACGCAGCATCACTTTAGCTTCTGGAAGAATAAAACTGGCTGCACATGTTCCTAAGATTACAAATGAAGGAAAAAGTGTCCACAGGCATATGTAAAGATGCTCAACCACATTAGTCATCAGTGAGATGCAAACCAAAGCCACAGTGCAAATACCTCTTCATATATACTAGAGTCAAAAAGACAGACAATAACAATTATTGGTGAGGATGTGGAGAAAGGAATCCTTATCTATCATTGGTGGGAATGTAAATTGTGCAGCCACTTTGGAAAACAGTTTGGAAGTTTCTCAAAGTGTTAAACACAGAGTGGCCATAAGGACCAGCAATTCCACTCCTAGGTATCTACCCACAAGAAAAGAAACCCTATGTTCACACAACGGTTGATACACAAATGTTTATAACAGCATTTTTCATAATAGCAAAAAACTGAAAATGACCCACATACTCATCAATTGATGAAAGGACATATAACATGTGCATATCCACACAATGGAAAACTATCTGATAATAAAGGTATGAAGTTCTGATCCACGTTACAACCTGGTGAACCTTGAAGACACCGTGCTAGGTGAAAGAAGTCAGTCACAAAAGACCATGTATCATATGGTTCCGTGTATAGAACATGTCCAGAAGATAGACTAGTGGTGTCCTATGGCGGGGGGATGAAGTAAACAGAGAGTGACTGACAATGGACACATTTCTTTTTGGAATGACAGAAATATTCTAAAATTTGATGGCAGCAAAATTTTGGAAATAGCATTAAAATCCACTGATCTATATATTTAAAACTGGTGAGTTGTATGGCAAGTAAATGGTATCTTAATAAAACTATTTAGAAACAGGAAAGGATAATCTCACATTTCTACTTGTCCAACAGTCTGGCCTACACACAAACTGTCTAGCCTACAAAATCATCACAACCTACAAAAGTATCAGCCAGCCCACGGCGGCCAGCACTGCCTCCTCTGCCATCCCAGGGTCTTAAGCTGAGACTAGGGGAACCTTGCCATGGCAAATACACCTAATGGTCTCATCTCTTCCCTAAAATCGTAATTTCCCAAGAAAACCCATCCTAAAGGAAATCAAAAGAAGAGATTAAAGACAAGCACTGTCTTCTTAATTAATTTTCAGTGCAGGAAAATTGCTTTACAATGTTGTGTTTGCTTCTACTGCACAGCAAAATGAATCAGTCATACATATTTATATATCTCTTTTTTAGATTTCCTTTCCGTTTAGGACACCACAGAGCATTAAGTAGAATTCCCTGTACTATACAGGCCGTTCCCATCAGTTAAAGACGTAAAGTACTTTAAAACCTGTTGCTGGGTGTAACCATGCCTTATAAACAACCCACCTCCATAAACACACACACACACACATCAGTCTCAGAACATCACTGGGTGAAGCCATGTTTATTTTATCTGGATTATAACGAAACAAATATTCGTCTTCTTATGGCCTTTTTATTTTTTACTTTACTACTATTCTCTCCTGAATTCTCCTGAGCTAATGTGATACAATCTTGAAAATTTACACCATAATGAGATCAAGAGGGGTTGGCAAGAGCCTGTGCAGTAAATTGGCATCCGTGCTAATCGATAACCCACTTTCAGATGAAAGGAGCCAGGCCCAATCCATCCTCCACACCAAGGCCGCCGAGCAACCAGCAGCCTTCTCCGGGTGAGCGCTAATTGCCACTCTCACAAAGCCAGGGGCAATCTTATCCAGGTGATCCATTAGCAGCAAACTACTATAAAAGGAGCAAGACAGGAGGGGGAGAAAACCAGGGTAAAGAGGTTAAACAGCACAAAAGTGATTTAAAGGAAAGAAAGGGTTTGAATTTGTGTGTGAAAGAGATAAAGAAACTTTCATGTGGAAAGATGGCTGGGAGCTCTGGCAAATTCCTCTCCGGCACAATCATTGTTGCAGCTCTCAGGCCTCTGTCAGCCGGTGGGGGTCGGGGAGGGGAGAGCACCCCTCCCTCGGCGCCCCCCCACCATGGTCTTCCCCACAATAGAGGAAAGGATCTGCGCATTGACTCCAGAGGACCCCAAATGCTGCTCTGGCCAGCAGCGAGTGACTGTTTCTGTGGTGTGGTTCTCCCTGCTTCCCTTCTCTCACCATGTCCATGGTGAACACTGGCCCGGGAACTGTACACCTACCTCGGGCAGAAAAATGAACACAGTCCTCGGGACTGCATGAGCAGATCGGTATGTTGTAAAAGTGACTACACCCTCTTAGCCACTCCTCAACAACCTCCAGCTTCTGAGGCTGAATGTTCAAACCCAGGAGAGATAGGAGTCCCTCCCACACTTAGACATGGGGAGGGCTCTGACATCCTCAAAATACTTCACGGGGAAACAAAGGTTCCAGTGAGACCAAATTCCTTTAAAATATCACAATAGTCTTTTTTTATACATAAATCTAATTTTTTATATGAATTTTATTTGTTTTGGCTATTCTGGGTCTTCATTGCTGTGCAGGCTTTTCTCTAGCTGGGATGAGAGGGGGCTAATCTCTAGTTGCAGTTCACAGGCTGCTCACTACCGTGGCTTCTCTTGATGCAGAGCAAGGGCTCTAGGGCATTCAGGCTTCAGTAGTTGTGATCCCCGGGCTCTAGAGCATAGGCTCAGTAGTTGTGGCACACGGGCTTAGCCGCTCTGTGGCAAGTGGGATCTTCCCGGACCAGGGTTCCAATCCGTGTCTCCTGCATTGGCAGGCAGATTCTTTACCACTGAGCCACCAGGGAAGCTCTCACAATAGTCTCTTGCCAGGTACGTCTGGCATCCCTCTAATTCTTCTCTTTGCGGCTACCAGCAATTATCCTAGAGCACAGATCTGATCCCCTGTTTACAACGCAGTCTGGTCCTCGGCCAGGCCCACAAGACCCTGCACCTACTGCTCACCTCCCACCCCACCTGCCCCGCACACACAAAGCTCCAGGTGCTTCTAGGCCTTGGCTCTCACAGCTGCCGCTCTCCGGAATGCCCCCCTCCCCCTCTGCTGTCAAGGCCAACACCTGCTTGTCCGTCAAGGCTCAGAGGAGGGTGCACCCTGATCCTCCTGACACTGCCTCAGCTGTTCTCCTCTCCCCTCCACACCTGCCCTGCAGCCATCATAAGAGGCTGGGGGCTTGTTTATTTACACGCTTGTCTCCCCTACCAGTTGGTAATCCTCTTGGGACCAAAGTCTGAATCTCATTTGTTTCTGCATCTGTAGCATGTAACACATGGTGCGGGGCACACATGAGGAGTTTAATAGATGTTTGAGGAGTGATTATGTGAATACGAGTTTTAATGATGTCATTTGGGTCTCTCTCCTTGGAGCAGCGGTCCCCAGGCTTTTTCATACCAGAGATTGATTTAATGGAAGACAAATTTCTCTATGGACTGGAGTAGGGGGAGGGTTTGGGGATGACTTACAGGTATTACATTTCCTGTGCACTCTTTTTCTATTATTATTACATCAACTCTGGAGTGGGTAGCCTTTCCCTTCTCCAGGGGATCTTCCCAACCCAGGGATCGAACCCAGGTTTCCCTCATTGCAGGCGGATTCTTTACCAGCTAAGCTACAAGGGAAGCCTGACATCAACTCTACCTCAGATCAACCTCAGATCCTGGAGGTTGGGGACCTCTGCCTTAGAACATTCTTTGGAGTGTACCAAACACTATTTTGTTCCAAAATAACTTAGAGCAGGGAGTGGGGGATGGGAAGTAGTTGTTTGATGGGTTTGGAGTTTCAGTCTGGGAAGATGAGAAAGATCTGGACATGGATGATGGTGATGGTTGCATAAGTAAATACACTTAATGCTACTGAATTGTACACTTAAAAATGGTTGAGATGGCAAATTCTATGTCATGTGCATTTTACCACAATTAAAAAAGAAACAACACAGGGACTTCCCTGGAGGTCCAGTGGTTAAGACTCCACACCCCCAACACAGGGAGCCCTGGTTCAATCCCTGGTCAGGTAACTAGATTCCGAATGACACAGGCATGGCCAAAAGAGAGAAAAGAAAAAAAAAGAAACAACTCGGAATACATTGCACCAGGAGATTGTTGACTAAAGGGACAGCCTGAGATCTGCTCACTGAAAGGACTAAGAAAGTCCTTGGACAGAAACCAAAGCTGTAAGGACAACTCCCCTTAATTTACAACTCAGCCCCATATCCATGATAACATGTCCTGGGTCAAAGTCAGTACCTGAAAGTTCCAAGCTCCTACTGAAATGCCCAGCACACAGTAGGTGCTCTAAATATTTCCTGAATGTTCTTAGAATCATTTGAATAAGTGGCCCAAGAAATGGTTCTGGGGCAGAGGCCTCCTTCCTAGGGCAGCGCAGGGGTGGGGAGATGTGACTTCCATTTGACTTTCTTTTGACTTTGTTTCCGTTTGACTTCCATTTGACTTTCTTCAGAGAAGAAACAGTCTCTGCCCAGACACTCCAGCGAGGGCCTGGCTCCTTGTCCCCTGCAAGAGACAGCTCTCCTTGCTGCCTGAGCCTCATCTTTAAGGACTCCTATGGGACCCGAGGCCATCAAGCGTGTGGGTTCCTCAGTTCCAGAGAGCGATTTTCTCCCTGTCTCACTGAAGGGTGGCTGTGCTAATGAGAAACAGGCCCAGCCACCGCCATATCCCTCACCAGACAGCAAGAAGCATGCACGCATGCACGCGCACGCACACACACACACACACACACACATGCCAAGGCAAGCAAATCAAAACCAAAAGGCCGTGGGTCCTGCCCCTTCATGTCACAGGGAGTGAGATGGCATTCACACAGAGGGCTGAGGAGGAGGCTGGCCTGGCTCCCCCAGCTGCTCACAGGACATTCATCAGTGTCAGCCATCTGCATTGTCATGTTAAAACATACCCACAACAGCCCAGCATCTTCACAAGCATTTCATCCCACAGTCTTCTCCCCCAAAAGAAGCCCTAAATTGGGTTACTTAGCACTACTCCTTTATTAAGAGATAGTGTTATCTTAGAGGGACTTGGGATCAATAAACACAGGGTTATCTTTAAAAAACAGAGGGAGTGCCCACACCCCAGTGTGTCCCTGCAAAAGTTACAGCAGATGACCTGCAGAAGCGACCGCAGAGCTCTCTGCAAGCCACCTAGTCACAAGAGCACTGGCAAGAGGTAAATGCTTCAGACCTGGCTCTGTTCAGAAGTAGACATCACCTACAAAAGTCACAGGAAGAATCATCTGAAATTCAGGGGGCCCCGAGGACCTGTTGACCCATCCAGTCAGCCATGCTTCTTTCACTGCAGCTGGAGGCACCATTAAAGGAAGAATGGACACACCAGGTATGCCTGAAGCCCTTATGCATGTGTCCATGCTAAGTCACTTCAGTCGTGTGCAACTCTTTGTGACCCCATGGACTGTAGCCCACCAGGCTCCTCTGTCTTTGGGTTTCTCCAGGGAAGAATACTGGAGAGGGTTGCCATTCCCTTCTCCAGGGCATCTTTCCTACCCAGAGATCAAACCCACATCTCCTATATCTCCTGCATTGGCAGGCAGGTTCTTTACCACTAGCGCCATCTAGGAAGCCCAAAGCCCTTATACTGAGCATGAAAGAGCTGACTGAGCTAGACTCCCCCTGCCTATCTGATGTCTCTGAGGGGGTAGCTAACATATGACTCATTCTACAACACCTTTCAGGACCTTCCCCACCTTCTAGGCCTTCAACCGCCAGCCTCGCATCAAGTGTGTACAGTTTAAGGGACTTCTGTGGTGGTCCAGTGCTTAAGAGTCCACAGTGGCAATGCAGGAGGTATGGGTTCAATCCCTGGCTGGGGAACCAAAATCCCACAGGCCTCGTGGTGCGGCCAAAAATTTTAGAAAGGAGTGTGCAGCTTAAGATACAAACTACTCTATATAAAATAGATAAACAACAAGATTCTACTGTATAGCACAGGAAACTATATTAAATATCTTGTAATATACCATAATGGAAAAGACTATGAAAAAGAATATATATATACATGTATATGTATATGTATATATACACACACACACACACACACACACACACATATACACCCAAAGGATGCATCTTTCCTTAACCTTCTAGTCCCCTTCCATAGTATACGACGCTCCACTTACTAATTAATCCTCATATGACCTTCATGGATCTGAAACTACTTCTTTCCAGACAAATATTAAAAAAAAAAAAGAAGAAGAATGCCAGTATATCACAGAGAATAAATATTGAGATAAAATTTCTCAGGATAAAATTTCACCACTTTTAAGTACAGTCATGCTTCCATGCTTCCAGCTCTCCCCTTTAACTCTAGGCTGGAAGAGAAAATATTCAGAAATGGAGCAAGTAAAAAGAGGCTTCTGATGAAACATTAATACAATAAAATAGATCTTCGAACTTGGATCATGGCTTCTTTGTTATTTTCAAATCATGGCTGGACTCAGTGACTTTCTACACTTAGCCACAAAATTACGTCTTCTAATTCCTGTACCTTTATTTTTTTATTTCAAGTCGCAACAGAGTCTCAAATGATCTCAGCCGAAGGAAACTTGCCCTTGGCTGGCATTTGTACAAAGAACCACCTAGTACCTCAACCACCTTGCCCTGCCTCCTGTCCACTTTCCCTCTTCCAAGTTCCCTGCCCTGTGATCATGTCACCACCTCAGCTGAGTCATGCAACATAATTCACAGCACAGGTGACCTACCAGCCACCCACAGTTAATGAGCCTGAACACGGGGCCCTAAGACCTGGAAAGGAAATAGGTTTCCACCTTCTGAGATTCTTATTCCAGACCTATATACTCATTCTTTGGTGGAGCTAAACAATATTAACTAAGATTTCATCCTTTCTCAAAACTGCATCAGGGAAAGGGGGAAAAAAAATATATCTGAACCTAACTACTCTATAATTCATATATATGCCCACTCTATTTGTTCACATGTAATATGCACAGAGATTGTAGCCATATGCAGCCTATATTCCAGGAATATAGGATTACATCATTGGTATTTTTGAATTAACATAGGTGGTACCTTTTACAAAAACATGTGCAGAAATGGAAGCTCCATTCCTGGATTTTCCCATACCTATTTCGAGCCACTATCTGGTGTACACATCACCCTATCCTGCTTCCTTTCTCTGCTGAAATACACTGGAGTCTGGAGTCTGATTGGCTCCAAGATGTAAGTAATGGAATATGTAGCCTTTCACCTCTGGGTCATAGGACCGAATCTGGGTCACAAAAGCAGCATCTGAAAGCAGTTACTGTACTGTCTATGGCCTTGCTTAAGACAAAAGCCACTGTTAACAGCTTTTCATCCTTGTGGAAAGCCTCAACTAGGAAAGGCAGAAAGGAATGAGAAATGGGCTCCCCAAAGAAACTCCCAATTAGCCAGAGTCCATGAGAATGGTTTGAAGGAGCCCTCTGCAAGAAAAGCTTTGGTGGTTTATGGCCTGATGGCTGTGTCACATCATCTGTGGGTACAGTCACCAGGAATGTCATGCTTTGGTAAAATTCCCTTTCCTCAACCTGCAAAGTGTCAGACACCTGTAAAAAGGCAGAAATTTCAATCACCTCTGAAATTCCATAAGCTCAGAGCAGCAGTGCTTCAGAAAAGGAGTCTTAGGCTTGACCGGAACTCATGGGTGACATTGATCAAGAGTCTAGGGCTAGAATGGTGACCAACAAAGAGCAGATGCAGTATTAACAGTTGCTGAATGAATGGGAAACGGGATGCGGGGGTGGGGGGGGGGGCGTCTTCATCTCTCTTTCTTTCACCTATTAAATGAATTTAAGACAGACTATCCTATATTCTTCCCTGGAGGCTCAGATGGTAAAGAATTTGCCTGCAGTGCGGGAGACCCGTGTTCGATCCCTGCCTGGGTCAGTAAGATCCCTTGGAGAAGGAAACGGCAACCCACTCCAGTATTCTTGCCTGGGAAATCCCATACACAGAGAAGCCTGGCGGGATACAGTCCATGGCATCACAGAGAGTCAGACACGACTAAGCAAAAAACACTTAACACTCTACATCCAGCCATGACATTCCTTAAAGGGAGGCTGTGAGAAAGAAGGGGGAAAGTGGCCATGGCCCAGTACAGTAACCTGAAGAACGCAACTATATAAATAAAAGGTTTTATGAACCTATATGATCTTTAAAAAGGTCCATTTGGTCTAACTCCAAAATAGCAATACACACGTGTTGGCAAATTCAGAAAAGCGATGCTGCCATTGAACATACTGCTGTCAAGTACACAAGCACTAATAAGTCACTTTTTTTAAAATTCACTGCAAAATATGCAAAGCAATTATAGTGACATATTAATAACTATTACACAGGGAACCATTTAATGTGCTGCCCTCACAAAGATTTATTTGCTAGCTTAATGTGTTTACCCAGTGATGATAACTGCCAGTGTAAAACTTTCAGATGATTCCAGGCACAAGTAAAACAATTGCTTTGCACTGGTTCCCACAGAAAAGAGTAACGTGGGTCCTGCCCATGACACACACTCTCCCATGGCACATGCAGAGGGAGGAGCTGCCTGGCTCCTGGCTGGCCATGGCCAGTCCTCTTCTCAGAAGGTAAGTGGAAGTAAGAGGAGAGACAGCAAGGGCAAGGAGTATTCCAGCATCCCTTCACAGGCCACTCACCTGGCCCACATCTGCAGTATCTTCCACCTTCCTCCTAAGGGGCTGTAACAGGGCTCACAGGGACGCAGCACAGCGAAGGGGGTGAGGAGGAGTAAGGATGCTAGTCCAGGCACCTAACCTCACTGAGTTTTCTCATCTGTAAAATGGGGACAGTAACCGTACCTCATTCCTAGGATGACTGTGAGGATTCACTGTGATATTGCACATTACATGCTTAAGAAGATTCAGTGGTTAGATCGACCAATGTCATCATGCATAGTGTTCAGGAGCCCTTACTGGATGCAATCTTCCCTGATCAGGCAGTCCACAGGGATATCTAGTCCCTCAGAACACTGTTTTGTGACACAGTTTGTACTGCTATCTATGTGTGCTTGTGTGTTGAAATACACAATGCAGAAAACTGATCTTTTTTTAAGTATACGGTTCAGTAGCATTAAGTACATTCTTATGGTTATGCAATTACTACCACCATCCACCTCCATAACTTTTTATTCTTCCCAAACTGAAACCCCTCACTCACTAAACAACAGTTCTCTGTTCTCCCTTCCCCCAGGCTCTCTGGCAACCACTGTTCTGTCTCTATGAATGTGGTGACTCTAGGTATCTCATATAAGTGGAATTTGTCCTTTTGCGACCAGCTTTATTTCACTTAGCATAATGTCCTCAAAGTTCATCCCCACTGTAGCATGTGTCAGAATTTCCTTCCTTTTTGAGGCTGAATAATATTCCACTGTGTATATACCATATTTTGTGCATCCACTGATCCATTGATAGATACCTGGGTTGCCACTGTGAATAATCCTGTCATGGACATGGGTATTATACTGCTATCCTGATGTATTACATTGTATCATCACTTGTTTTTTTCTTCCTTTATTTTTGGCTGAGCTGGGTCTTCTGCTCACATTTGGGCATTCTCTAGTTTTGGGGGCTCTTCATTGTGGGGCTCGGGCTTCTTATTGGGCGGCTTCTCTTGTTGCAGAGCACAGGCTCTAGGCACGCAGGCTTCAGTAGTTGCAGAACGCCAGCTGAGTAGTTGTGGCACACGGGTTTAGTTACGGCAGCACGTGAAATCATCCCAGACCAGAGATCGAACTTGTGTCCCCTGCACTGACAGGTGAATTCGTATCCACTGGACCACCAGGGAAGTCTCATCACTTGTTAACACTGATTTATAAATCTAATGTTGTCATCTAATCTCTTATGAGGGCAATGTGGTTGGCTGGTTACCCTGCATTTCTCAGGGGTTAGGAAGACCCTCAAGGCTTATTCTTTCTTCATAAGATTCCCTGGAATGTCTTACCTTCTTCAGCCTTCACTTATCAGTTCCTACTCATCTGACTGGCCTCAATTCCTAGACGTCACCTCTTCTAGGAAACCATCTCATCCCACTCTACATCATGCCATGACACTTCCTGAAGGGTGGTGTGAAAAGCAGGTGCCGACAGTCCAGCACAGTGGCCTGGAGCAGTGGAAGCTGCTCCCTGTGTGCCCCTAACTCCACCCTCGGCACATTCGCTACCAACTCCACCCACCTTGTGGTCCCTGTGAGGGACCCAAGGGCAACATTTGTCTTAACCATCTTTCTATCCTCAGCACAGAGTCCAGGATCATACACCTATATGTGTGTATGTATGCTCAGTCACTCAGCTGTGTCTGACTCTCTGTGGCCCCATGGACTATAGCCTGCCTGGCTCCTCTGTCCATGGGATGTTCCAGGCAAGAATACCAGAGCAGGTTACCATTTCCTACTCCAGGGAATCTTCCCAACCCAGGGACTGAACCCATGTCTCTTCCATCTCCTCCACTGGCAAGCAGATTCTTTACCACTAGCGCCACCTGAGAAGCCCCATATACCTGATAAAAGCCAAAGAAATGTTGGACAGGCAGATGAACAGATAGATAGATACAGAGATGGATGATGAGAGAATGAAAACCAAATGTTCATTTTGTAGAATCAGTCTGGGAAAAGGAGGTCACCCTTTAGATATGTAAGTTTTACTTTTCTATAAGATGGTAGTTTGTATACTAACATTTAATGAGTGCTTACCTACTATGTGCCAGAAAAAACACACCTACAAAGCAAAGTTTTAGATGCTAATCTTATTTTTTAATTTTTAAGTGCATTTTTATTGATGTGCAGTTGCCATATAATAGTATATTTTACAGGCATACAATATAGTGATCCACAATTTTTAAAGGTTATACTCCACTTATAGTTATTATAAAATATTGGCTATATATGGTTATACAATATATCCTTGTATTGATAGTTTGTTTTATAGCTAATAATTTGTACCTCTTAATCTACTATTCCTATTCCTTTCCCCTCTGTAATCTCTAGTTTGTTCTCTTAATCTGTGAGTGTGTTCTTTTTTGATATATTCACTAATTTGTTGTATTTCTTAGATTCCACATATAAGTGATATTATACAGTATTTATCTTTCTCTGGCTGACTTATTACACTTAGCATCAGTTCAGTTCAGTTCAGTTCAGTCACTCAGTCATGTCCAACTCTTTGCAATGCTCTCCAAATCCATCCATGTTGCTGCAAATGGCAAAATTTTATTCTATTTTATGGCTGAGTTGTATTCCATTGTGTGGAATGAAATTGAAGATCTTAAACATCTTTATCCATTTATCTGCTGATGGACACTGAGGTTGCTTCCTTATCTTGGCTACTGTAAATAATGCTACAATGAACACTGGTATGCGTGTATCTTTTCAAATTAGTGATTTTGTTTTTTTCGGATATACTAGGAGTGGAATTGCTGAGTCACACGGCAGTTCTATTTCTAGTTTTTTTGAGAAACCTCCATACTTTTTTCCACAGTGACTGCACCAATTTATATTTCCACCAACAGTGTAGGAGGGTTCCTTTTTCCCCACATCCTCCCCAACATTTGTTATTTATGTTCATTTTGATAATAGCCATTTTGACATATGAGGTGATATCTCATTGCGGTTTTGACTTGCATTTCCCTGATGATTAGTGATGATTAGCATCTTTTCCATTTGTCTGTTGGCCATTTGAGTATCCTCTTTGGAAAAACATCTATTCAGTTCTCTATGAAGCAATTATTACTAACACCAGTATATAAGGGAGGAAACTGAGGCAGAAAGCAATGTCCTTCAAGTTCAAGAGCTAATAAACAGCAGAGCAAAGACCTAAGCTAGATGCTCTGGCTCCAGGCTTTTAATTACAAAAGTAAAGCAACACTGTATAACCTCTAAGGTTCCTTCTATGTTCTCATTCTATGATTATAAAATGCTAATGATTAAAAAGGATATTCTGAAGTCTCCAGAAGGAAAGGTGATGTACAGTGTTAAAAATAATGGCATCCATTTAAACTGACATATTATATTGACCTTTGCCCAATGTAAGAATTATAAAGAGGGTTTGGAAAGCCCAGGATCCTACTGAAAAGATATTAATGGGTGCTCTTAAATGGAGTGATGAACACAAACTCCATTTCCTTCCAGAATTATCAGGACCTCATTATTGTCTATGGGGGGAAAAAACCACCCTGCTTCCTTACTACTCTGCAGTGAATGACTAGCCAGCCTCTCACCTACTGCATTTCTCCTCTCACCTCAAACTGAAGTGATTCCAAGCCTTTAAAGGGAGGGAGTCCTTTATACTTCCGGACCCCACTCCATCCTGGGTGTGATCATATGTCACCACCTCACCAAGTAGCGGAGGCAGAGCAGCACCAACAGTATCAACTATCAGATGAAGGGAGAGATTAAATTGGAGGGGCCCGTGTCTGGGAAGTAGCCTCAAGCTGCCCTCTCAGTTTAGTTCCTGATGGTGCTAACAAGTTTCCTCCCTGATTACCTGGGACATCATTCTAAGCATCCAGTGAGCATTCTCATCCTCTCTTATTCTGTCAGACGAGAAGTGAGCAGAACAACATTAAGCAAAAACAAGGACTTCTCCACTAAAAGAAATTCAAGATCCCCCAAGCTAGCCAGCCTATATAAATCCTAGACCAAGATCCACTTGGGTGAAGGAGCTGCTCACACTCTGCTCCCTGTGGCTCTCACTCTTCTAAGAACAGGAGGCCCTGACAGTGGACAGTATCCTGACTCTTCCCACGAGTAACCCAGGCATCACCTCCCGCCCTCTACACACTGCCAACACCCCCCTCCTCTCTCACCTTGCCTTATCCTCAGTGAGGTTTTCATCACACAGCAGCGAAAAAGAGATTTTTTTTATTCCAAAGGCCAGACATTTTTGGAGAATTCATGTAGTGGAGAAAACAATCACTGTTTACGGGGTAAAATTAATAAGATTTGATTACTGTGCTCCCAAGGCTCAGAGTCAAGGAGAGCCACAGGGGCAAAACAACCGCGTAAATAAATCCTATTAGAAACTGATGGAGAGTCAGGAGCATGAGGTTTTCTGGGTGACCCTGGGCAAACCTCCTGAATCCTGCCATCATCTTGTCACCCTCTTCCTGACCAACAAAGATGGGTATTACGGAGATTCACTAATAACCCTGAGTACTCTATTTTAAAAAGTAAATTAGCACAAACTGCCACCACAAAAATGCCCACAACCAGCAACTTCCTCCCGCAAGTGGATGCTCTCACAGGAAGCCGAGAGCTGATGAGGCGCATTAAAACAGTGCCTTTGTATTACATTTACCACCCTGGCTGCAAAAAAAATGCTCACGAAGCCATCATTAGCAGACTCGCAGCTGTCAACCCTTCCTGCGCTCCCAGCCCTTGAGACAGTTAGCCATCCTTCTGTGCTGAATGCCCTGTTAATTGCACACCCTACTTTATTAGCTGCCTTGACCTCCAATAAAAGCTTCGGCATAACAATGTCTGAAACCTGAGACAGGATGTCTACCGTGTCATCAACTTGTAGGCTTCCTGCAGGGTTCTTGCCAAGTGTGTACATGCACACACACAGGCGCACGCACCGCCTATTAGAAAGACTTTTTCCTAGAAACTTCACAACTAATTACACGTGCGAACTTAGGAAGAAAGAGCAAGAGGAGAAATAAAGGATAAGGTATCTGAGAACAGAATCAAGAGAGACACATGTAGGGTTTGCTGGGCTGCAGGATACACTGTGAGTGCCCCCAAGGGGCTTCCCTGGTGGCTCATTGGTAAAGAATCCGCCTGCCAAAATGCAGGAGACCAGGTTCGATCCCTGGGTTGGGAAAATCCCCTGGAGGAGGGCATGGCAACCCACTCCAGTATTCTTGCCTGGAGAATCCCATGGACAGAAGAGCCCATGGGCTACAGTCCATAGGGTCGCAAAGAGTCAGACACAACTGAGCAACTACACAACAACAACAACAGGGCACCAGGGAACTGAGCTGGAGAACTAGGGCAACAGGGGGTATGCCTGCCGCTCCCCTGTCCTGTGCCTGCCGCTCCCCTGTCCCATGCCTGCCGCTCCCCTGTCCTATGCCTGCCGCTCCCCTGTCCCATGCCTGCCGCTCCCCTGTCCCGCGCCTGCCCCTCCCCTGTCCTATGCCTGCCGCTCCTCTGTCCCATGCCTGCCGCTCCCCTGTCCCATGCCTGCTGCTCCCCTGTCCTGCGCCTGCTCCTGCTGTGTCTGCCCCCAAGTCCTAATGTGCTTTGGTCTGGGAAAGGCCAAATGAAGGCCTGCTTTTAATATCTGTCCTCCCTGAACTGTGTTTAGACTATAACAAAAATATAAATTATTGTAGTTGAAAGAAGAATTAGGAAAACATTTCCCAGGAAGTGGACAGTTTAAACAAGCAACCCAGGCTAAAGATGAAAAATGAAATTGTTAATAACTCAGTGGGCCTTGTTCACTCAGCATCTGCTACCTGCCATCTCCTTTGCAGACCACAGCATCCAAACAACAGGATTATGAGACCCAAGTCATGGGCGTGGGCTGTGTAAATACCGGTCTAAGTAATTATGACCTTGTCTAGAGATTTGAAGGAGCAGAAAAGAGAAGAACAAAGCAAAGGGGGAAAAGGATTTTCAAAAACATTAAGATGTATATTTTTTTTAAGAATAATGAATGAAATGATTGGAATTCTGGTGCTGTCTAGTGAGAACTCCTCACAAATCATTTCTAAAACCTAGTAAGTATGGCAGATTTCCTAATGGAAGATTAACTATAAGCAATCCTTATATCTAAGGCAATCCTTTTTCTCAAAATTCCTTATCAAATTGCTCTCATAAAATCAAATGTCCTTTTGTTTGCCAAGTTGATTTCCGCTCACAAATACAGAAGACAGTAAATAGCTTCATTAAGAAACAGCTATATGGCTTACTGTTCAAGATGGTGGAATAGAAGGAGTGCGCTCATCTCCTCCTGAGAGAGCACCAAATTGAAACTAGCTGTTGAAAACCATTGACAGGAGGACACTGGAAGCCACCAAGAAAAGATACCCCGTGTCCAGAGTCAAAGAAGAAGCCTCAGTGAGACAATAGGAGGGGTGCAATCGTGATAAAATCAAATCCCATACCCACCGAGTGGGCGACCCACAGGAAAGCAATAATACCAAAGAAGTTCTCGCGCTGTTGTAAAGGTTCTGAACCCCATGTCAGGCTTCCCAGCCTGCGGACCTGACAAAGGGACTGGGAATTCCCAGGGAATCTGGCCTTGAGGGCCAGCGGGATTTGATTATAGGCTTTCCAGAGGGCTGTGGGAAACACAGACTCCAGTCTGGGAGGGCACAAACAAAACTTTGCACACACCAAGACCCAGAGGAGAGGAGCACTGACCCCACAGTAGACTGAACCAAAACTCCCTGCTTGTGTCGGAGGGCCTCCTGTGGAGGCGTGGGGCAGCAGGGGCTCACCAGGGACAGGGGCACTGGAAGGTCCCCCTTGGCATAAACCCTCTTGAGTTAGCCATTAGAACTCGCCATGTATCCTACCATAGACCCCAGGGCTGGGTCACCTCAGGCCAAACAACTACCAGGGAGGGAGTACAACCCCACCCATCAGCAGCAAATTGCATTAAAGCTTTACTGAGTAAGGCCCTGCCCATCAAAGCAAGACCCAGTTTTTGCCATTGCCAGTCCCTCCCATCAAGCAGCTTACACAATCCTCTTAGCCTCATCCATCAGAGGGCAGGTAGAAGAGGGAAGAAGAAGCACAGCCTCACAGTGGCTAAACAAAAACCATATTACAGAAAGTTAATCATGATGAAAAAGCAGAAAGTTATCTCCCAGATGAAGGGACAAGATAAAATCCCAGGAAAACAATTAAATGAAGTGGAGATAGGCAACCTTCCAGAAAAAGAATTCAGAATAATGATAGTGAAGATGATCCAGGATCTCTGGAAAAGAATGGAGGCAAAGATTGAGAAGATGCAAGAAATGTTTACCAAAGACCTACAAGAATTAAAAAACAAACAAACAGAGACAAATAATACACTAGAAGGAATCCATAGCAGAATAACTCAGGCAGAAGCACAGATAAATGACCTGGAGGACAGAACGGTGGAAATCACTGCCACAGAACAGAATATAGAAAAAAGAATGAAAACAAATGAAGACTAAGAGACCTCTGGTATAACATTAAACACACCAACATTCTCATTATAAGGGTCCCAGAAGGAGAAGAGAGAGAGAACGGCCCTGAGAAAATATTTGAAGAGATAATAGCTGGAAACTTCCCTAATGTGGGAAAGGAAATAGTCAACCAAGTCCAGGAAGCACAAAGAGTCCCAAGAAGGATAAGCCCAAGGAGGAACACACCGAAACACATAGTAATCAAACTGACAAAAATTAAAGACGGGTAAAATAGTAAAAGCAACAAGGGAAAAATGACAAATAACATATAAGCAAATGTCCATCAGGCTATCAGCTGATTTCTCAACAGAAACTCTACAAGCCAAAAGGGAATGGCATGAAATATTAAAAGTGATGAAAGGGAAGAACCTACAACCAAGAATACTCTACCCAGCATGACTCTCCTTCAGGTTTAATGGAAAAATCAAAAGCTTTCCAGACAAGCAAAAGTTAAGAGAATTCAGCACCACCAAACCAGTTTTACAACAAATGCTAAAGGAACTTCTCTAGGCAGGAAACACAAGAGAAGGAAAAGACCTACAGAAAATAAACCCAAAACAATTCAGAAAATGGTAGTAGGATCATACATATCAATAATTATCTTAAATGTGAATAGATTAAATGCACCAACCAAAAGACACAGGCTGACTGGGTGGATGAAAACCTGTGCATGTATGCACTTTCACTTGCCACATGACTCTGCTTGATCCCCTGTCCCCCACAAATTGCACGTATTTTATATTGTTAAGTTAATCTTGTTCCCATTATGGCTTGCAAGTATAATTACCTTTAATTTTTTATTTGGCTATTGATTGTGAAAATTGATAAACATTTTTTACTATTGTGATTATGTAACTATTACTTACTTAATATCACTGTATCATGATTGATCAACAGAAAAATAATAGAATTCTATATCACCAAAACTAGAATCTAACAGAAAAACCTGTAATCACTTTTTAAAATTCAGATGCATATCAGAATTATCTTGAAATTTTTTGAAAAATACAAATGCTCAGGTATTGTTTTTTTTCTCCAGAGCTGCAGATATGTTTCTAATGAGCTGCTGCTGCTGCTAAGTTGCTTCAGTCGTGTCCGACTCTGTGCAACCCCATAGATGGCAGCCCACCAGGCTCCCCATCCCTGGGATTCTCCAGGCAAGAACACTGGAGTGGGTTGCCATTTCCTTCTCCAATGCATGAAAGTGAAAAGTGAAAGTAAAGTCGCTCAGTCGTGCCCGACTCTTAGCGACCCCATGGACTGCAGCCTACCGTCCATGGGATTTTCCAGGCAAGAGTACTGGAGTGGGTTGCCATTGCCTTCTCCAATAAGAAGTCTTCTAATGAGCAGTCATGTTGAAAAACAACTGGACTATATGATCTTTTACTTTTTTCTAGTTTGCTTCACTTTTCTATTTCACATTCAGTGCTCCCATTTATGTTCTCCAATTTCTCCATCTCTTCCTTTTTTTTTTTTTTTAAGGTTTTTTCTCAAGATTTTATCAAGTGTAGTAGAAAAGCTTTTGTATACATATGTATATAGGTATAACTTGGACTGTGAAGAAAGCTGAGGGCCAAAGAATTGATGCTTTTGAACTGTGGGGTTGGAGAAGACTCTTGAGAGTCCCTTGGACTGCAAGGAGATCCAACCAGTCCATTCTAAAGGAGATCAGCCCTGGGTGTTCTTTGGAAGGAATGATGCTAAAGCTGTAACTCCAGTACTTTGGGCACCTCATGCGACGAGTTGACTCATTGGAAAAGACTGATGCTGGGAGGGATTGGGGGCAGGAGGAGAAGGGGACGACAGAGGGTGAGATGGCTGGATGGCATCACTGACTAGATGGACGTGAGTTTGAGTGAACTCCAGGAGTTGATGATGGACAGAGAGGCCTGGTGTGCTGCGATTCATGGGGTCACAAAGAGTTGGACATGACTGAGTGACTGAACTGAACTGAACTGATAATATATATATTTTAGAAAACATGAATTTTTGCCTAACTAAAAAAAATTATGACATTTTGATCCCACTTGTTTGACTTAGTATGAATAGAATGCTAGATTTCTAATTAAGAAATAGATAGGCAAAAAGCAACAAAGGTTTACTGTATAGCATTGGGAACTATAGTCAATATCTTATAATAATCTATGATGAAAATAATTTCAAAAATAATATATGTGTATTTGTATAACTGAATCACCTTGCTGTGCACCTGAAACATTGTAAGTCAACTATACTTCAATCAAATATATATATTAAAAAAAAAGAAACAGCTATATGACACAAGGAACACAAACCTGGTGCTCTGTAACAACTGACACGGGTGGGATGGGGTAGGAGATGGAAGGGAGGTTCAAGAAGGAGAAGACATATGTATACCTATGTCTGATTCATGTTGATGTATGGCAGAAACCAACACAATATTGTGAAGTGATTATCCTCCAATTAAAAATGAAATTTTAAAAAAGAAATTTAAAAATTATATGCAAATAAACTTAGGGAGAAAAAAGAAATAGGAAGAATCCTGTCAGTCAGTTTATTAATATGATCAGAATTCCAAAGGCAGAAATATCAGCCACGGTGATGCCAACAAGTATCTTCCTCTGAATGGGAAAAAGGGGGACACACCTTGGCTGACTGAGGGTGGGATTCCCACAGGTGTGCCAACCCATGGAACAGCTTCAGGCTCCAGATTCAGCCAGTAATCCATCTAGGACTTTGTCAAGCACATCCCTCTAGAATCTGGGGACAAATATTAGGCTCCATGAAGTCTTAGGGCTTCCCTCCAGCTTCAGAGACTCACAGGCTTGGAAGCAGTTAGAGACCACTGATTCCACCCCCTTGGTTTACAAAAGAGGAATAAAGCACAAGCTTTATTCTGTTGCCCAAGGCCACAGTGCTTATTACTGCCAGAGGCCCAACTGCACCTCAACATCTGGGACTGTAGACAGCCTCCAATGCCTACAGCCACTCACCCTTTTATTTCTGTATACTCACCCACTCTCTTGTCCTTCCTCCTTCTCCTTCTATCTAATTCCTCTCCCTTCTACCCTTCCCTCAGTTTCCATCACCACACTGCCTGGCTGGGCAGAAACAAGGGATGTTCAAGTTCACAGCCGTGGGTCCACAGGGAAGACATTCAAGGCCACCTCTTCAGCTGCTGTGCTCAGGATTGAGACATCCTTCTATGAAAAGACACACACCTGAACCAAGCAGGTGATTAGTTTTCATTAAATAATGGCAGTTACTAGTCATTTGCCTGAATTCAACTACGTATTTTCTGTAGAGGCTTCCCTGGTGGCTCAAATGATAAAGAATCTGCCTGCAATGCAGGAGACCTGGGTTCGATCCCTGGGTTGGGAAGATCTCCTGGAGAAGGGAATGGCTACCCATTCCAGTATTCTTGCCTGGAGAATTCCATGGACGGAGGAGCCTGACCGGCTACAGTCCACGGGGTCACAAAGAGTTGGACACAACTGAGCAATGTATAACTCTTTGGTTAGATAGCTCAGTAGCTTTTGGTTGTTATTGTTGGTGGTGGTGGTTTCTTATCAGTTAATTAGTAAGTCTCCTCCTGCTGCATGAAACCACCAGGTAGATGGAGCAGGGAGTAGAGAAATAGTGATTACAACTTTAAAGAAAGCAACCGCTATAAATAAGATGATCCCGTTTCATGGGAAAATGTAGCTGCTCATCACCGCTAATTAAAAGATGGAATAACTTCACAGGAAAACCTCAAGCCCTATAAATTCCTATGTTATCTTCCAAGAAATCCTGAGTTAGCAGCTACAAATCCCAGACAGCACTCAGATTAGATAAAGAATTATTCAACGCTTACATTTTTCACCCCTGTGGTGGCAAAGTAGATTTAAACTGGTTATTCGCAATTCATGCTTTAAAAATAAAGATATTTTGTGTGTAAGAACCAGGAAAGCTTTTAAAAACATGCTGTGTGGAGAACTGAAACTTTTAACAAGAACTTTTTGCAGTCAACGACAACATTGAGCTTAAACTCCATTAAGTAGAAAAGATGTATATAAGCAGTCCTTCGTCTGTAAGTTAGTCTATAATACTTAAAATATATTTACATATAGTTTTGCTTATCAAAAGAACTTACTCTACCCCAGAGCCTTCTGAAATGTTCACCTATAGAGCAGCATAAGAATATCGATTCTCTCTACTTAAGTTTACAACAACGCTCTCTACCCAAGAGTTTACAACAACGCTCTCTACCCAGGGCAGCTACAGCGCTGAGAGCTGAGATTATGTGCAGGAAATACTGCTTGGCGGGGGAGGGTGTCTTTATTTCCAGACTTCTCCACAGGGTCTGGGCGGAATCCATGCGATAGGATCAGCAAAGTATAACTGCAAAGAAAACTGTCTGAGAAAGATAAAACTGGATTGGGAGGCAGATAAGCCCAAATTCCTGGTGCTGCTCAGATTTGCACATCGCATGCGCAGGCACTGGGGGACGTCTGGTCTCCCTCACTCAGCCGAGCGGAAATGCCAAGTTCGGTGTCTGCGGTGCTCCCTAGGGGGGCCTCCGAGAGGGGCAGGGCTTAAAGGGGAGAATATCCATCTGTGACAAAGAATCTCAATCCATATTCATGGCATCTCAACTAAAAGGAGAAGCGATTTTCTTCAAACAAGCTCCGGTTCTGTGGAGACACCCTATAAATGAATAAACAAGTATGAGATGCTTGATTCACTTGCAGGTGAAGAAAAACAACGGAGATGAGCTGAATAGTTCCATCTTCTCTGACAACTGCTTTCCCATTTTGGTGTCAGGAAAAAGGAAACTGGCAAAAGGAAAAAGAGAGAAGAAGAAAGGAAGGGAAGAGAAAGAGGAAAGGAAGTAATTTTCATAAAATTCAACTTCCTGTGGGGAGTCATTGGAATAAAACAGAAAGTGACGATTGGATGTCATCTCACAATGTCACTGTCTCCTCACAACAACCCTGATGGGGCCCCAACATTGCCCTCATTGTAAAGATGAGAATAAAGAGGTTTGGAAAGGCTAAGTGACTTGCCCAAGGTCACACACTCAGTGATGCAGCCGAGTTTTGCACCAAGGTTTGTTGACCCCAGCGCTTCATTTTTTTAAGGTCATAAGAGCCTCAGAAAATGCATCTCTCTTAACCTCTCGGTGTCCTCAACAACTCTGAGCTGCCTCAGACGTCCTCATCACTCCTGGATACACAATGACAATTGCCTTTCTCCAGAGTGCCAGAAACTTCTAACAAAAATCCCCAACCTCCTGATTCCTGATTCAGTGGAAACCTCAGCCCTTACCTCCTCAATCTCTCCAAGGTTTCTGACCTTTCATCACCCTACCTTCTGAAGCTCACCCCCTCCCTCAGCTTCCATGACACCACCTTCTCCTATTTTCTTCCCTCTTTTCTGGCCTCTCCTTGATTTGTCTCCCTGCCTCCTCAAGCTGCCTGTCCCTTCAACAGCAATGGATCCCACAACTCTATAGTTCACCGTCTATCACCATACACATCCTCCTTGAAGAGTTCACCCCATCTGTGGACTCCACCACCATCCTCACCCTGACACTTCCCAGATCCATGGCTCTAGCCCTGAATCCACTCTAGAGCCCTGCTGGACCCCACTGGAACATTCCATCTTAAGTTCTAGAGAGCCCAAACCAATCTTAGTATCCACACCCATTCTTAAAAATCAGACCTACAATAACAAAACCCACTCTTTGCCTGTTTTCCCCATCTCAATTAAAAGTACCACCACCCACACACTTGCCCTGCCAGAAATCTGAAAGAACTCCTCAACTCCCTCCTCTCCTCTCCTCCCCACCCCATTTCTCAGCTGCCATTGCCATGGGTTTTCTATGGACAAGATGTTGTCTACTCTGGGTCCAGGCTTCTTCCTCATTCCCACTGCCACTAATTCAGTTAAGTGTGCACCAGCTCTCACTCAGGCCACAGGGAGGGGCCTCTCCAGTGAACTCCATGCACCGCCTTTCCAATCCAGCTTCTCTCTCCCTACCAGAGCAAATGAGTATCTGATCATCTCACTCCCTTCCTGAAAGCCCTTCAATGGCTGCCTATAGAATAACATTTAGATTCTTTGGACTGCAAGGCCTTCATTCTCTCCCTGCCACCTTCCCAGCCTGTCACTCCCCTATGCACGCACTGCGCAATGTCAGAAATGCACCACTGTGATTCCCCCAGGATACTGAGCGTGCCTTATGCTCACCATTCCCCTTTCCTGGAATGCCGATGCTTCACTGCAATGCTCCTACTCTGTCAAAGCCAGCTCAAGCCTCACCTCACTGTTCACCCCCTCCAGCAGCCTCTATAGCCCGTGGTCCAGCATTTAATATGCTGCACCCTCTTTGGTTTCTTGTCTATCTCTAATACTAGGCTGGGAGTTACTCTAGGGCAGGAGTTTTTAGTCTTTTTCATATCTTGGTTATAAGGTGGCATAGTACTGTAGCTGGTACATGAGTGGGAATCAAAAGTGCTTATGGAATATGAATATGACAGGAAAAAACCATAAATAAAATATTAGCAAACAAAAAATATGTTGTGACCAAGTGGAATTTATTATGAGAATGCAAGGATGGTTCATTATCAGGAAAGCAATGATAATATTTCACAATATTAATAGATCTAGGGAGAAAAATCATATGATCATCTACATAGATACTGAAGAGACATCTGACAAAATATAACACCTATTTCTGACTAAAAATACTAAATAAAATAGGAACTGATGGATACTTCCTTAACTGTTAAAAATATATATATAGACCTCAGTCCAAAGGTCAACATCTTACTTAGTGGAAAAAGCTATACATATGCCCACCATACATTACCATTTAACATTGTGTTGGAAGCATAAATCAATATAACAAACAAGAGAGAACTACTAGAATCAATAAAAATCGCAAAGGAGAAGAGTTATGATATCTCTATTCATGAAAGAAAATCCAAAAATACTAATTTAAAAACTAATGAACACAGTAATAGAATCTAACAACAGGATATACAATTAATATACTGTCCTTCTTATATATTAACATCAATTAGAAGAGATAATGGAAGTGAAAAGCTCATTTATAAAAGCAACAAAAGGAATACCTAAAAATAAATTTGACAAGAAACGGGCAAAGCCTCTATGAGAAAAACCTTTAAAATTACTGAAAAGTAGATGTGTTCAAACGGAAAGACATTCCATGTTCTCAGGAAGGAGTCAACATCAAAAAGATGCCAAAAATCCCCCAGGGTTAATATATAAACTTAACATGGTCCTGATTTTTAAAAACTTTATGGAGTTAGGAAAGTTGATTCTAAAGTTCATATGGGAAAATAGTCAGGAAGAATAACCAGAAAGCTACTAGGAAGGAAAGGCATTATTTGGGAGAGAGAAAAGCCAGTGTTGCCAAATACTAAAACATGGTACAAAGCTTCTATAATTAAAATAGTGTGGAATTCGTACATGAGAAGACAGATAAATGGGACATAACAGAAGGCGCAGAAGTAGACCCAACTACTGAAAATCTGGTTTATGAACACAGATATTTTAAATAAAATGAGGGAAAGACATATATTTTATTATCATCATTATTTTTAATAAGGAGTTTGGAGACAACTGGATAGACATTTAGAAAAGGGCAAAATTGATCTACACCTCTCAATATACACCACAATAATCTCTCAATGGATCAGAGATATAACTATTAAAAAGGAAACCTTACAAATATTCAAAGAAAATATAGGTGAATTCCTTTATAACCTGGAAAAGGCAGACAGACAACCTTTCTAACCATTATTCAAAATCCAATTTTCTTAGATGGGTCCTAGAACATCCCAAAGGCAATGGTAAGCAGGAGGATGATTTACTATTTTGATAAATATTTCAAAAGCAATTTAGGTATAGAGATGTATTCTCTGTCCTTCTGTACCTACACAAATACAGTATTATTTCTGATTGGTACATGTGAGCCTGAAAGATCAATGGGAGCCCATTCTAAACAGTGCTTCTTTGCCACAATAAGACCACACAGAAAATATTTTTTAATAAAGGAAAGATTCTTATGATTAGCCTGTGACTCAAGACAGTGATAAAAAGGAAATTAGCTTTGTATTCCTGAAAACAGACTGGGAACCCACACAGACAACCCAGTGCAGTCTCTACCGGGACAAAACAGAGTCGAGTCTGGCAATCCTGCTGTCTCAGCATTGACGGTCCAGCTGAAGAATTCGAGCTCTCCGGTGGTCCCCAAGGGCCCTCAGGCAGGGCTTTTGAGAAGGGCTGGCAAGAGGCTCAGCCACGTGAATGTAAGTATAAGGAAGTTCCTTTGACCCCCTCCAACACATTCAAGAAAATTACTCAGCTCAGGATCCTGACAACCTCACGTATTTTCCCCCACCCTGAAAGTGACGTCACCAGGAAAAACAGTCCCAACCTTCTCCCTCAGGCAAGGGTCTCCCACTCAGGCAGTTGTATCAACAGTGTATTAATATCAATGAATTGTTTAGTAATATTAATATCCCCTCAATGGCTTTAGAGGGGAAACATCCTTGGATTTCACTGGTCCCTGTATCTTCACTCATGCTTCCTTTTGTGACCTAGATCACATCAATCACCTGGAATTCCAGGGTAAAGAAAAGAAATCAGATTCATCTTCATTTTGCTATGAGATTTTATGTATGCATATGTTTATGTATCTTAGTAGAGTGCCTAGCATATACTAGATGATAATTGCCAGCCATTTTTAGTCATCATTATTACTAAATGATAATATTAGTCATCATTATTACCATCACCATTATTATCAGCTGATGAATGGTTCAGTTTGATCTGTGATATAATGCCAAAGAGCAACTAATGTTGCCTATTTTATTGACTTAATCCTGCCAAATGCTGACAAATTACCAGCCTCAGCCATTTAAAAAATCACATTTCTAATGCAATAATCCTATCTGCAATGAGTGTGGAAGAAATTACTACAGGCCAGGGATTTTTACAAAGCAAATTAAATCACTATAAAAACTGACCATGCTGGTTCACAATTAAAAGTCTGGTAGAATGAAATGCCATTATTCCATAGCTTACTAATAAGCCTTAAAAAAGATATTACTGCTCACACGTCTCTACTGGGAATGTTTTTATAATACCTAAAATGTTTCAGAAAGGCTTTAATGACAAATGCTACAGGACTTTTTCACTATTCATATTATCTATTAGCATATCCCTTATCTAAAATATTTCCAAAATGGAAGTTTCAAATGAAGCATAACCATGTGTTCTTAGAAGATTTCAGATAGAATTTTCTCATAACTAGTATTTAAAATTCAACATCTATTTATAAACAGTCTTACATTGGCTTCTAGAGGATCTTTTAAATGGAGTTATTTTTTCATACCCCTGTTTTGAAACTGAAAAACTACAGAAAAAAATATATGTTATGTGTGTATATACATATATATATATTCCCAAGTCTAGACTTACTTTCGGCCTGGCTATTTAGAGCCTTGTTTGGTGTTCTTAAAACTGCTGACACATTCCTTTCTTTAATCTCTGTGATTCCTGGCCACTCTTCTCAGTATGTCTGGCTAATCCTCCTGTTATTTCTGCAACATAAATGAACCCAGAATATATGACCAGGGAAAATTCAGCTAGGAATGTAGTTCTGCACTGTTTTTTACATAAAAGATTTTCTCGTATTGATATGGAAATGAGCAGATGTCTGATAACCTTCTGCCAACCTGGAATTTTTTTGCTTACTCCAGGGAGTTCTTAGGGACTGATGTTTCATAGGGTTTACACTGTCCATTCAAAAATTCTGTCACAGACCTCAAAAGGATCTAGGATAGTCCCCACCTGGGAGATTTGTTCTTTGGTACCTATTTCTGGCTTGGTACCTCAACTGTGAATAAAACAGAAAACATGCTCTTGCCAATGGATATGAGATGGTTTTACACTTATACATGGGGATGCTACAATGGGTAAAAGGACTGATTTCACTTAAAATCCCAAGACTTTAAAAAAACAAATTTTATCTGACCATTTTCACTTACTAGCCCTAGAAAAGAAACAAAATAAACCCAGTAAGTTACTCCTTTTTTTTTTTTACTGACTAAAGTGATACTGCTGCTGCTGCTAAGACGCTTCAGTCGTGTCCGACTCTGTGTGACCCTATAGATGGCAGCCCACCAGGCTCCCCCGTCCCTGGGATTCTCTAGGCAAGAACACTGGAGTGGGTTGCCATTTCCTTCTCCAATGCATGAAAGTAAAAAGTGAAAGTGAAGTCGCTCAGTCGTGACCGACTCTTAGTGACCCCATGGACTGCAGCCTACCAGGCTCCTCCATCCATGGGATTTTCCAGGCAAGACTACTGGAGTGGGGTGCCATTGTGTTCTCCATGAAGTGATACAAGTCAATCCAAATGATTTACAGTCTGTACCAGGCAAAAAACAACTCACTCAGGTGTTGCTATTTGAAAGGCTGATGCAATGCATCGAGGAGGGCTTGGTAACCCACTCCAGTATTCTTGCCTGGAGAATACCATGGACTGTAGCTCTTCTGTCCATGGGGCTGCAAAAAGTCGGACACGGCTGAGTGACTAAGCACAGCACCTGCAGAGCATCATTAAGAGATGTCCTTTTCATTATAGGAGCCTGGAATGCAAAAGTAGGAAGTCAAGAAACACCTGGAGTGACAGGCAAATTTGGCCTTGGAATACGGAATGAAGCAGGGCAAAGGCTACTAATAGAGTTTTGCCAAGAGAACACACTGGTCATAGCAAACACCCTCTTGCAACAACACAAGAGAAGACTCTATACATGGATATCACCAGATGGTCAACACCAAAAACAGATTGATTATATTCTTTGCAGCCAAAGATGGAGAAGCTCTATACAGTCAGCAAAAACAAGACCGGGAGCTGACTGTGGCTCAGATCATGAACTCCTTATTGCCAAATTCAGACTTAAATTGAAGAAAGTAGGGAAAACCAACAGACCATTCAGGTATGACCTAAATCAAATCCCTTATGATTATACAGTGGGAGTGAGAAATAGATTCAAGGGGTTACATCTGATAGATAGAGTCCCTGATGAACTATGGACTGAGGTTCGTGACATTGTACAGGAGACAGGGATCAAGAATCAAGACCATCCCCATGGAAAAGAAATGCAAAAAAGCAAAATGGCTGTCTGAGGAGGCCTTAAAAATAGCTGTGAAAAGAAGGGAAGTGAAAAGCAAAGGAGAAAAGGAAAGATATAAGCATCTGAATGCAGAGTTCCAAAGAATAGCAAAGAGAGATAAGAAAGCCTTCCTCAGTGATCAATGAAAAGAAATAGAGAAAAACAATAGAATGGGAAAGACTAGGGATCTCTTCAAGAAAATTAGAGATACCAAGGGAACATTTCATGCAAAGATGAGCTCGATAAAGGACAGAAATGGTATGGACCTAACTGAAGCAGAAGATATTAAGAAGAGGTGGCAAGAATACACAGAAGAACTGTACAAAAAAGATCTTCATGACCCAGATAATCACGATGATGTGATCACTCACCTAGAGCCAGACATCCTGGAATATGAAGTCAAATGGACCTTAGAAAGCATCACTACGAACAAAGCTAGTGGAGGTAATGGAATTCCAGTGGAGCTATTTCAAATCCTGGAAGATGATGCTGTGAAACTGCTGCACTCAATATGCCAGCACATTTGGAAAACTCAGCAGTGGCCACAGGACTGGAAAAGGTCGGTTTTCATTCCAATTCCAAAGAAAGGCAATGCCAAAGAAGGCTCAAACTACCACACAATTGCACTCATCTCACACGCTAGTAAAGTAATGCTCAAAATTCTCCAAGCCAGGCTTCAGCAATACGTGAACCATGAACTTCCAGATGTTCAAGCTGGTTTTAGAAAAGGCAGAGGAACCAGAGATCAAATTGCCAACATGAGCTGGATCATCAAAAAAGGAAGAGAGTTCCAGAAAAACATCTATTTCTGCTTTATTGACTATGCCAAAGCCTTTGACTGTGTGGATCACAATAAACTGTGGAAAATTCTGAAAGAGATGGGAATACCACACCACCTGACCTGCCTCTTGAGAAACCTGTATGCAGGTCAGGAAGCAACAGTTAGAACTGGCCATGGAACAACAGACTGATTCCAAACAGGAAAAGGAGTACGTCAAGACTGTATATTGTCACCCTGCTTATTTAACTTATATGCAGAGTACATCATGAGAAATGCTAGGCTGGAAGAAGCACAAGCTGGAATCAAGATTGCTGGGAGAAATATCAATAACCTCAGATATGCAGATGACACCACCCTTATGGCAGAAAGTGAAGAGGAACTCAAAAGCCTCTTGATGAAAGTGAAAGAGGAGAGTGAAAAAGTTGGCTTAAAGCTCAACGTTCAGAAAACGAAGATCATGGCATCTGATCTCATCACTTCATGGGAAATAGATGGGGAAACAGTGTCAGACTTTATTTTTCTGGGCTCCAAAATCACTGCAGATGGTGATTACAGCCATGAAATTAAAAGATACTTACTCCTTGGAAGAAAAGTTATGACCAACCTAGATAGCATATTCAAAAGTAGAGATATTACTTTGCCAACAAAGGTCCATCTAGTCAAGGCTCTGGTTTTTCCAGTGGTCATGTATGGATGTGAGAGTTGGACTATAAAGAAAGCTGAGTGCCAAAGAATTGATGCTTTTGAACTGTGGTGTTGGAGAAGACTCTTGAGGGTCTCTTGGACTGCAAGGAGATCCAACCAGTCCATTCTAAAGGAGATCAGCCCTGGGTGTTCTTTGGAAGGAATGATACTAAAGCTGAAACTCCAGTACTTTGGGCACCTCATGCGAAGAGTTGACTCATTGGAAAAGACTCTGATGCTGGGAGGGATTGGGGGCAGGAGGAGAAGGGGACGACAGAGGATGAGATGGCTGGATGGCATCACCGACTGGATGGACATGAATTTGAGTGAACTCTGGGAGTTGGTGATGGACAGGGAGGCCTGGCATGCTGCAATTCATGGGGTAGCAAAGAGTCAGACACGACTGAGCGACTGAACTAAATTGAAGCTCACAGTTGCCCCTTCTACATTCCCAGGTCTGTTTCATTCTTAAATCTCCCTCTACTCTTTTCTCTCTTCGCAGAAACCACAAACTCAGTGCATGGAAAACCAAATCCACTAGAGTCTTTCTTCTGCAAAGAAGAAGATGTCAAGAGTTTATTGATGAAGGACCCTTTCATAACTGCCTTCAGGGTATGCTGCTTGATTGTTTGTGTTTTGTATTCTAATTTGTATTGCAAGTCCTTGAGGTCATGAATTTGATTTCCAGCTTCTTCAATGCCCTCCAAATCCAGGATATACTCTTAGGTCCTTCATGTTAATATTTTAATACTGTTTAGAGCACCCCATTCCAGTACTCTTGCCTGGAAAATCCCATGGACGGAGGAGCCTGGTAGGCTGCAGTCCATGGGGTCGATAAGAGTTGGACACAACTGAGTGACTTCACTTTCAGTTTTCACTTTCAGGCATTGGAGAAGGAAATGGCAACCCACTCCAGTGTTCTTGCCTGGAGAATCCCAGGGATGGGGGAGCCTGGTGGGCTGCCATCTATGGGGTCCCACAGAGTCGGACATGACTGAAGCGACTTAGCAGCAGCAGCAGCAGCAAGCTTCTGAAGAAAGAAGGAAGTTCTAATGTTGCTTCCAGACTTCCTGCTACTCTGTAAAGGCAAGACTCAGTGGCATACAAAAAAGACCACAGGCTTCATATTCCATCAAATCTCAGTGCAGCAATGACTAAGCTGAGAAAGGTTGGGAAAATAATTCAACTTCTTTGGAAATCAATTGGCTCATTTACAGCATCCAGATGATAATACTTGATGCCTACAGTTATTCCAGTGAGACACTGTTTGTAAAGAGTATGCCACACAGCAGGTACTCAATGAATTGTATTGTATTGCATGCATGCTCAGTCTTTTGTGGACTCTTTGCGGACTCTTTGGGCTTTAACCTGCCAGGCTCCTCTATCTGTAGGATTTTTCTTTTGAGTTCCTTTCAAATCTGTCTCTCCTCCCATTTCCTGCCTCAGTTAACACTACCCACCCCACCCCCAGTTACCTAAGCTAGAAACCTCCAAGTCCTATTGTCTTCTGCCAAGAAGCCTCATTCTCCAGTGGTCACATGTCCAGTATTGAGTGTGCTCAGAACAGGGTGTCCACACTTCAGGCCACCAGAGCCAGTGTCTAACTCCTGGGACCAGCCTGACACCCCTGCATGAGCTCACCAGCACTTTACCTCCCCTTCTTAACCAACTGTTTCAGAGACAAAACTGGAGGACTTCAACAGCGCTTGCTCTCTGCCAATGGGCACAGCGTGACAATGTAGATGGCAGTATGATATTTGGGAAATGTACTGACGGAGGCAGATATTGAAAGTGGATATTTTGTAAGAAGAGCCCTAAATTCGGCAAAACATAAATCCCACAGAATCTTGTCTAATTGATAATCATAAACCTTCCTGTCTCTTTCTCTGAAGAATGTAAGCACTTTTCAAACCTTATCGAAAATCATTTTTTGACATTCTAATCATTTGAAAGGTCACCTAGAGTCTGAATCATTTTTTTCCTTTACACTAAGGAAAAAACAGTAAAGTTAAAAATACAGAGGAAAACCGATTTACTCAGTGTCACAAAATAAATCAGTGGTAGAGAAAGAACCAAAGCCAACTCTAAAATAATAAGGTTCCTGGACGTGCTATTCTGCCTTTACCTTTAAAACACTTACCTAGGAGACTTCATACCCCCTCATAGAATGTAGTACTCTATGTAAGAAAAGAGTCCCCATGTACAGCTAAAAATCTTAAGTGAATTACATGATGTTTGCTAATTACCCCTCAAAAACATGCCTTTATCTTTCAGACCCTTACTCTTCAGGGCAAACTACATGTTGGAGTCACAATGACATCTCTTGTTCTTATGAAAATTAACTCCTTCTGTGCCGGAGGGCGATGGAGGTCCACAGTTCGCTCATAAATCTGGCTCTGGGAAGAAGAAAGGTCTTGTGTCAGAGTTACTTGGGCCTCCATCCATGGTGCTTGAGAGAACACAATATTTGTTTGGTTAAAATACTGCAAATTTCAAAGGTGTAATGGAAATATTACCTAGTCTGAGGGTACCAATATTTTTAAAAGGAAAAAAAAAAAACCTAAAATGACTATTCCCAGAGACAGCCAGAGGATTTGTATTTAAAATCCTGGCCCCGTACCTCTTTACTAACAGTGAGGTCATCTGAGTAACACTTGCTTCTGGCGGAGTCGTGTGCTCTCCTTTGCACTAAATGTCATATTTGACTGTGCCATATCACATCTAAAACTCCAGGCAAATTCATGTGTGCCCTTAAAGTGACCCCATGTGACTGTCCCCAAGACTGACAGCGCTCTTCTTGATGCACCTGGATCAAGAAGTAAGTTGGTGTAGAGCATTGAGGTTCCCCAGATCCAGCGTTTCTTCTGTAGCCCTCACTGACAATGTCATCAGTTTCCCAGCATCAGTTTTATTTCATCATGTAAATAAAACTGGCACAAATATCAAGCTGCCTCTTATTGCACTGAGAATGATTTTTCCAGGCTGCTTTAACAAAACCAAAAATCTACTTTGTCACATGACTCCACAAAACTTGATGGATGCATTTAAGTTTCAACATTTGTTTCTTCTTCCTATAGAATTCCTTTCCTCCCACCACTTTTATGAAAAGAGTATATTGTAATTTACCTTTGCACACAAGGAGCATGCAACAACACAAGCTACTCTAAGAACAGGTCTGCAAGAATGTTCTAGAATAAACTGGTAGACTGCAATTTACTAGGATTGCCAAAAATCAGATACTATATATCTTTAAGAACCAAAGTTCTTAATAATTTACCAGCTGGTCTAGTCTGGTTATACAATCATAGCTCCCCACACTCGTCCTCTGTTGTACTCACCACAAATGGAAATAAATTATGAGTTGTGCATTTTGTGCTCAATATCTCTATCCTCTGTTAGAATACAAGCTCCATGTGGACAAGGACTGCAGGTACCTGTTATTTTATTGCTGTGCCTAACAGAGTTCCTTGAATGCAGTAAAAAAATCAAAGAATACTGATCAACGATCACAAGAGTAAATAAATCAGTTAGTGAAGAGCTGGTGTTAAATCAGAGGATAGGGCTTACAAGAGTGAAATAAGCTTTTAGAGTCCCTGAGATTTATTCCTGGGGGTGTCCTGACAGATTTATTATCAAACTACAAAAATGGCATACTGACAACAATCTACAAGTTAATTATTCTAGAGATAAATTCGGGATTCATAAAACCAATTCTCTTGGTGGAAATTTTCCACGTTTAAAATTTTACAACTTCTGTGGGTATTTGTTTAATTTAACCCTTGCATATGAAAACATCAATGTGTGTGTTTGGATAAAGCAGAAATGGCCAGCAGATGCATTTATTCCTAAACTCCACGACTCAGAATCACAACACTTGACTTCAAAAGTCACGGAACTATAAATCAGAAAATACCACTGAACAGTGTCAGAATTCTCTACAGCAATTCACGCTGTTTTCTTGATATTTCTCTCTAACGGCTGATAAAAACTCTTTGAAGTGAAAGAGTAAATATTTTCATTTGATAGTACTTAGGCCCAACAGTGCAAATACAATTGCATTGTGTTACACTCTGGGGGCTCTGGACACACACAACGCTGGCAAGGTTGCCATGGAGGAGCCAATGTGCTCAGTGCTCGAGCAGACAGGGGTGAGCCGCGCTCAGAGAAGCTCCTCACCCCTTAGTCTTCCTCTGACAGACACACAGAGGTTTGGGGGAATGCTGGCTTTCCGGTAGCCCTGGAAAGGAAGGACCACAAATAGGCAATGGGAAATGCCAATTCCTAAATATCAGCCTGCTTTTACCGCTCCCACCGACACTTTTGTAAAGGAGCACGGATGGGGGTGGGGAGAAAAATCTAATGAGTGCCCCTGCGGAGGGCTGGGGAGCAGGGGGAGGTGAGTATTGGGGGAGGAGGGGTGGTAAGGAGGCAGGCGGCTGGGCGCCGAATCCCCGCAGCTGGTGTCAGCACGTCCCCGGCCTAACACGCGGCTAAGGTCTGTGGACACGCGGGGGACGAGCGTCTCGGGGAAAGGTAGCACTGCGCGGGTCCATCCGGATAGCTGGGCGGGTGCAGGGGGCAGAGAAAGGGCACTCTGGGAAGTGGAGGGAGGCAGGAAGGATAACCTGGGCAACCCAGGTGGACAGCGAGGCCTGGAACTGCGCACGCACCATCCAAGCAATGCGCCGGAGGAAGGTCTCGCGGCGGAGACGCGCGGGATCTCCCCCCCCCCGCCCCGCGGCCCAGAGCTGCCCGGGCGGAGCCAACGACCCGTCTGCAACTGAGCACCGCGTGGCGCTGCAGGTCCCCCCACCCCCGGCCGCGGCGAGACGGGCGCAGCTGTGGCCCGCCAGCCCCGTCCCGTCCCCGGCGGCGCTCACCTTGCCCGGGAAGGGCCCCGGGAGGAGCAGCTTCAGAGCCTGCCTCTTCAGCTCCACCAGGCGGGCGTTGCAATTCTCGCACCAGACGCCGCGGTCTGATCCGGGGGAGGAGCCGCCGCCGCTGCCCGAGCCCGGGGAGCCCGTGCCGAAGCCTGGCGAGCCGCCAAGGGAGCCCGGCGAGCTGGTGCCAATGCCTGGGGAGGCGGGGCCCGGGGAACCCGTGAAGGAGCTCGGGGACGAAGTACCTGAGCCCGGGGACGGGGTCCCCGACGAGCCGAGCGCCGAGCCCGCGCCCTCGGGGGTGGGCCGGCTCCCGGCGCGGGACTCTTCGTATGCTTTCCGGTACCAGCTCTCAGGGGAGAAGGGCGCCGCGGGCTTGGTGGGCGAGCAGACTTCATTCACCTGCAGGGGAGACACGCGGGTGTCAGGGGCCGCCGGGCTCCCGCGCCCCGGCCCAGGGCCACCCTCCCGCCTGCCCGGGGATCTGCGTGCCACCAAAGGCCCCGGCCCAGCGCCAACAGGGGCGCGATCGGGACCGCTCCGGGCCCTGCGGCCAAATCTGCCTCCATCTGTCTGGTTAATTGTCTTTAAGTGAATTCTTGTCGTCCAGGTGTCCCTGCGCCGGTTCCCGGGCGCCGGCGTACTCCTCCGATTTGGAGGATAGTGACTCGCTCGCTCAGGGAATTTCAATGGTTTCTGCAGAGGAACACACCGATTCAGCTCCCCGCGCTGTTGAACCCAGCACCCATCCCAGAAGGAGCCCACGTTTAAGATTCTGGAAGACTGTGTGGGGGGGAAGGGGGGGCGGGGGGGGAGGACTGTGATTTTTGGATTTGTATTAATTCGGGGTACAGCCCTCTGGATACTGAAGGTAAATAAAAGGTTTTCCTTTTTCCAGGGAAACGATCCCTAAGAGCTGCGGAGATTTCGTGGGAAACCCTCCCATTCGACTTAACTCTGCTTGGAAGTCAGGAATACTGCAAAAGTTAGGGATGCGGGGAAGAGGAGGGACGAGAGGGCCGCAAAAATTCCGAGGGCAAGGCGAGTGTGCGGGCGTCCTCACGGGCAGACCCGCCTCCGCGCGCGCACGCCTGGCTGGCCTGGCCGAGGCGCCGCTGCAGCCGGAGGAGAGCTCGGAGCCGCCCTGCCCTGGCCGCACGTTACCCAGAAAGGGAGACCCCGGTCGGGAAAGAGTCTGGTAACACATCTCCGCATTAGACCCGTCACAACTTACCCCGTATTTCTTGCCCCTGGTGGAGACTGCAAGCCTCTCTTTATTCCCAGCTATCGAATTCATGGTGGCTTTTCCAGAGGAGAGTGTCTAAATGTTCCACCAACGCTACATCCAAAAGGTCTTCCAACCCAGAAGGATGCCCAGTGGTAGGGGGCTCTCTCTTGGCCCTCAAGTCAAGGTTTCTTAATGGAGGGGTTGGGGGGATAAAAGCAGATGGACCCCAGAAGTAACAGCACTAATTTGCAGAAGGGTTGGAGTGCTTGGTTTATTCTTCTCTTCAAATAAGGCTTTTCCTCCTCTTCTGCCTCCTCCAGTCACACGTTCTCTTTTCACGGTCACATCCAGATAATTGGCATTTTCCTTAGTCTAGTGAGTCCATTTTCCTCCACGAGGGAAAAGACGAGTACAATCGGGACACACGGCAGCTGCCGAGGAGGTGGGCGAGACCCCCGCCTCGCCTACTGCCAGCGAACCGGCTGTGGGAACTTGTCTCCTTTCGCGGAGCTTGGTAACTGAGTTCAAAGAAATTCTCCCAAAATATAAAGATCCAGATCAGGGAGGAGCCTCGGCGTGTGGGGGAGCCAATATCCGCCGTCCCGCTTTGCCTGACAGTTGCGCGAGGGCAGAGAGGGGCGGCGGTGTGGCCCGGCCGGCGTCCGCGGTCAGGGCGCGCGTGTGCGCCCAGGCGCAGCGCGGATCCTTGCGAACCGCGGCCCCGCCAGGGAGCCCGCCGCCTGGCTGCCGCCGCCGCCGCGCCTGCCGGGATCCATTTTATGTTGCGGCTCTCCTGCCTGACATTCCGAGGCCGAGAGCCGGGGGATGGGGTCGTAAATCTCGCGCGGTGCGGGGAAGTTGCTGGTGAGTGGCCCGGGTCCAGGGCTCTAATGAAACAGCACTGCGCGAGACTGGAGCTGGGGGCAGAGCCGAGCGAGTGCAGCCGGACAGAAATGCGCCCGAGCTTCCCCGCCCCCAAGTTCTTTCTCTTCCTGGCAAGGCTTGCAGTTCTGCCTTTGAAACGCCGTGTAAGAGGGATTGAGTCACAAACAAGTCCACAAATATGCCGAGTCCTCCCCCCGCCCTTTGTTCTCCTAGACCTGCCCTGCAAACCTTTTCTGGAATTGCCCTCCTAAGCCGGGCCGGCCGGGGGGCCACCCTCCCAAGCGCAGCGGGAGAACAGGGCCTTCGCCCCAGCCTGCCCGCGACCCAGTGTGCGCTGTGCCCCGCCGCCCAGGGCTGGGACGCAGGAGCCCGGGGAGCAAGCGGGCAGCCACCCGGCAGGGAAACTGAGGGACGGCGCGGGCCTGGAAAGGGGTGTGTGCGAGCTGGCCTTGGCCTCGTCTCGGTCGGGGGTCCTTTCGGCACCCGATCCCGGCTTTTCCAGCAGGCAGGGTCCACCGGGTCCCGGGAGCACCCAGTCGTCGCCCTCTCCAGTTCCCCTCCGGCCCCCGGCGCAGAGCCCAGAGCCCAGGAAGCCGGCATTTGCTGGGCTCCACACGTAGCTGCTCCAGGGTGTCATTTTTCATCTCCCGAGAGGACAAATCTTCTAGTGAGCCCGCAGGTCTGTTTTGTTGTGACCTTTAATTAACACCCGGCGAGACGCCTCTTGAAGGACCGGCCCCGTGCGGGTATCACGTGAGGTGTAATGGCATCTCCGCGCCCGGGGGGTACCCGGCCTGGGGGCAGGCGAGGGTGCAAAGGACGCCTGGGGCTTTCCAGTCTCTAGTTTCCCTGAGATACGGAGAGGGCAGGAAGACAATATCCTAGGGTGCTGGAACCCTCTGGAAGTGGCAACGCCCCCCACACCTGCTTTCCTCGGGGGGAAATTCCTTCGTGCATCCCTCGCGCTGCCATCCACCACCCTCCCCGCCCCCCGCCCTTCCCGCCGCAGCCCTTGCGTGGGAATGTTTCACAGCCACCACAGCGAGGTAAAAAGGTAAAAATGTAGATGTCGAAAACAGTGTGGAAGTTTCCATTACGTTCCTACTTCCATTTAAAAGTGGTCATATCAAAAGAGGTCCTTATGGGGCAGGTACACCTCCGGGCAACTGCCTGCTTCCGTCCATATCTGTATTCCGCGCAGGTGCTGCGGGAAATAGCATCGCCATTAGCTACGCACTGCTCATCTGCCGAAAAGCAGCACGTGGCCAGGTGAAACGGACTAGCCCGTGAGCCGCTGGTGGGGAAGGTGAGGTGTCGAGGGAGAGTACTGGGGAGCTGGGAGATTCACCTTGGAGACGAAGGAGACCAGAGGTGGTCTGATTCGCATCCCAAAGTAGCTGGGGCTCCGAAGCCTGTTTGGTGAGCTCGGAGCGCCCTCTGTTGATCAAAGTTTGCAACAAGAAGCCCCGCAAGAGAGTTTGATATGAGGCTTTAAAAAAATGGATGTAAAATTTACATACCGTGAAATGCACAAATTTTATGTGTACAGTCTATTAATTTTGATAAATGTACACTCCCAGGTAAGGCACCACCTCAATCAAGTTATATATCTCCATCACTCCAGAAAGTTCGTGCCTGTGTTTTCCCAGGTGATCCCAATCCGTCATGTAAAATCACGGTTATGATTTCTGTTGTATCACCATAGATTAGTTTTACCTGACTGCGAAGTTTTTGACCTACCTGTTGTTGATAGTATGGGTCTGTTCTCCGTGTGTACTCCGTTTTTCTTTTTTTTTTTTTTAATTTTATTTTATTTTTAAACTTTACAATATTGTATTAGTTTTGCCAAACATCGAAATGAATCCGCCACAGGTATACCCGTGCGCCCCATCCTGAACCCTCCTCCCTCCTCCCTCCCCATACCCTCCCTCTGGGTCGTCCCAGTGCACCAGCCCCAAGCATCCAGTATCCTGCATCGAACCTGGACTGGCGACTTGTTTCATACATGATATTATACATTCCTGTCTCTCCGGCCTTCTTTTTGTTGACTGAATTGTTTAGTATTTCCCTTTCAACCCTCTATTAGCCTTTTAACTGTTCATTCAGTTAACTCAATCGTGTGCGACTCTGCGACCCCATGGACGGCAGCAATCATCCATGGGGGATGCCATCCAATCATCTAATTCTCTGTCGTTCCCTTCTCCTCCTACCTTCAATCTTTCCCAGTTCAGTTCAGTCGCTCAGTCGTGTCCGACTCTTTGTGACCCCATGAACCCCAGCAGGCCAGGCCTCCCTGTCCATCACCAATTGCCCAGAGTCTACCCAAACCCATGTCCATCGAGTCGGTGATGCCATCCAACCATCTCATCCTCTGTCGTCCTCTTCTCCTCCTGCCCTCAATCTTTCCCAGCATCAGGGTCTTTTCAAATGAGTCAGCTCTTCGCATCAGGTGGCCAAAGTACTGGAGTTTCAGCTTCAACATCAGTCCTTCCAATAAACACCCAGGACTGATCTCCTTTAGGATGGACTGGCTGGATCTCCTTGCAGTCCAAGGGACGACAGCAAAAGAGACACTGATGTATAGAACAGTCTTATGGACTCTATGGGAGAGGGAGAGGGTGGGAAGATTTGGGAGAATGGCATTGAAACATGTAAAATATCATGTATGAAACGAGATGCCAGTCCAGGTTCGATGCACAACACTGGATGCTTGGGGCTAGTGCACTGGGACGACCCAGAGGGATGGTATGGGGAGGGAGGAGGGAGGAGGGTTCAGGATGGGGAACACATGTATACCTGTGGCGGATTCATTTTGATATTTGGCAAAACTAATACAATTATGTAAAGTTTAAAAATAAAATAAAATTTAAAAAAAAAGAGTCTTCTTCAACACCACAGTTCAAAAGCATCAATTCTTTGGGGCTCAGATTTCTTTATAGTCCAACTCTCACATCCATACATGACCACTGGAAAAAACAGAGCCTTGACTAGATGGACCTTTGTTGGCAAAGTAACGTCTCTGCTTTTTAATACTCTGTCTATGCTGGTCATAACTTTCCTTCCAAGGAGTAAGCGTCTTTTAATTTCATGGCTGCAATCACCATCTGCAGTGATTTTGGAGCCCAGAAAAATAAAGTCTGACACTGTTTCCACTGTTTCCCCATCTATTTCCCATGAAGTGATGGGACCAGATGCCATAATCTTAGTTTTCTGAATATTGAGCTTTAAGCCAACTTTTTCACTCTCCTCTTTGACTTTCATCAAGAGGCTCTTTAGTTCTTCTTCACTTTATGCCATAAGGGTGGTGTCATCTGCATATCTGAGGTTATTGATATTTCTCCCAGCAATCTTAATTCCAGCTTGTGCTTCCTCCAGCCCAGCGTTTCTCATGATGTACTCTGCATATAAGTTAAATAAGCAGGGTGACAATATACAGTCTTGACATACTCCTTTTCCTGTTTGGAACCAGTCTGTTGTTCCATGTCCAGTTCTAACTGTTGCTTCCTGACCTGAATACAGGTTTCTGAAGAGGCAGGTCAGGTGGTGTGGTATTCCCATCTCTTTCAGAATTTTCCACAGTTTATTGTGATCCACACAGTCAAAGGCTTTGGCATAGTCAATAAAGCAGAAATAGATGTTTTTCTGGAACTCTCTTCCTTTTTTGATGATCCAGCTCATGTTGGCAATTTGATCTCTGGTTCCTCTGCCTTTTCTAAAACCAGCTTGAACATCTGCAAGTTCACATATTGCTGAAGCCTGGCTTGGAGAATTTTGAGCATTACTTTACTAGCGTGTGAGATGAATGCAATTGTGCGGTAGTTTGAGCATTCTTTGGCATTGCCTTTCTTTGGGATTGGAATGAAAACTGACCTTTTCCAGTCCTGTGGCCACTGCTGAGTTTTCCAAATGTGCTGGTATATTGAGTGCAACACTTTCACAGTATCATCTTTCAGGATTTGAAATAGCTCCACTGGAATTCCATTACCTCCACTAGCTTTGTTCGTAGTGATGCTTTCTAAGGCCCACTTGACTTCACATTCCAGGATGTCTGGCTCTAGGTGAGTGATCACATCATCGTGATTATCTGGGTCGTGAAGATCTTTTTTGTACAGTTCTGTGTATTCTTGCCACCTCTTCTTAATATCTTCTGGTTCTGTTAGGTCCATACCATTTCTGTCCTTTATCGAGCCCATCTTTGCATGAAATGTTCCCTTGGTATCTCTAATTTTCTTGAAGAGATCTCTAGTCTTTCCCATTCTATTGTTTTCCTCTATTTCTTTTCATTGATCACTGAGGAAGGCTTTCTTATCTCTCCTTGCTCTTCTTTGGAACTCTGCATTCAGATGGGTTTATCTTTCCTTTTCTCCTTTGCTTTTCACTTCCCTTCTTTTCACAGCTATTTGTAAGCTCTCCTCAGACAGCCATTTTGCTCTTTTGCATTTCTTTTTATTGGGGATGGTCTTGATTCCTGTCTCCTGTACAATGTCACATACCTCCATCCATAGTTCATCAGGCACTCTGTCTATCAGATCTAGTCCCTTAAATCTATTTCTCACTTCCACTGTATAGTCATAAGGGATTTGATTTAGGTCATACCTGAATGGTCTAGTGTTTTTCTCCACTTTCCCAGCATCAGGCTCTTTTCCAATGAGTAAGTTCTTCCCATCAGATGCCCAAAGTATTGGAGTTTCAGCTTCAGCATCAAGTCGTTCCAATGAACACACAGGACTGATCTCCTTTAGGATGGACTGGCTGGATCTCCTTGCAGTCCAAGGAACTCTCAAGAGTCTTCTCCAACACCACAGTTCAAAAGCATCAATTCTTTGGTGCTCAGCTTTCTTTACAGTCCAACTCTCACATCCAAATGGAAAAACCATAGCTTTGACTAGACAGACCATTGTTGGCAAAGTAATGTCTCTTCTTTTTAATATGCTGTCTAGGTTGGTCATAGTTTTTCTTCCAAGGAGCAAGCATCTTTTAATTTCATGGCTGCAGTCACCATCTGCAGTAATTTTGAAGCCCAGGAAAATAAAGTCTGACACTGTTTCCACTGTTTCCCCATCTATTTGCCATGAAGTGATGGGACCAGATGCCATGATCTTCGTTTTCTGAATGTTCAGTTTTAAGCCAACTTTTTCACTCTCCTCTCTCACTTTCATCAAGAGGCTCTTCTGTAAGGATTATAATATGCATCTTCAAATTGGGCTACTTAATTTTGTGCCACTTCACCTAAAATGTAAGAAATTTGCAACAGTATAATTCCATTCTACCTCCCTCCTTTATGCTACTATTTGTTGTATTTTTATATCCACATACATTATAAAATCCATAATACCGTAGTCTCCACTTTACTTTAAACAACTTGTCTTTTGGTGAAACTAGAATGTTTTAAATATGTGGGTTTTTTTTAAACTAATTGGGTAATTCTGGTGGCTTCGAGGGTAAAGAATCTGCCTGCCATGCAGGAGACCCAGGTTCGATCCCTCGGTTGGGAAGATCCCCTGGAGAGAGGCATGGCAACCCACTCCAGTATTCTTGCCTGGAAAATCAGGTGGACAGAGGAGCCTGGAGGGTGGGCTACAGTCCATGGGGTCACAAAGAGTCAGACACGACTGAGTGACTAACACACACACACACACAAATTATTTATTTATTTGGCTGCTGTTGGTTCTTAAGTGAAGCACACGTGGGATCGTCCTTGCTTCATGAGGGATCTTTTACTGTGGTTCCCCAGTCCCCTTGCAGCTTGTGGGGACTTAATTTCAGACCAGAGATCGAAGCAGAGTCCCCTGCATTACAAGGTGGATTCTTAACCGCTGGACCACCAGGGAAGTCCCTGGGGTGGGGGGTGGGAAGGGGTTGTTGGGTTTTGTTTTCTTTTTATATTTACCCAGTTGTATATTTGGAAGACTGATAAAATTTTTTTCCTATAGGCCAGCTTTTCAACTAGCTCATTTCCCTTCAGACTGAAGAACTTCCTTTAACATTTCTTGTACCACGGGTCTAGTGCTGACAGATTCCTCAGCTTTTGCTTATCTGTCTTTTTTTCACTTTTGAGTCTGAAGAACGGTTTAACTGTCTTTTGAATTTTTGGTTGACAGTTATTTTTCTTTCCACCCTTTAAAGATGTCATTCATTGCCTTCTGTCCTTGCTTGCTTCTGATTAGAAGCTAACATTAACTCTCATGGGAATTCTCGTGTGTGTGTGTGTGTGTGTGTGTGTGTGTGTGTGTGTGTGTGTGTGTAATGTGTCTTTTTTCTCTGGATGTTTTGAAGATTTTTCTCTTTATAATTCGTTTTCAGCAGTTTGGCTATAATGCTCCAGGATGTGGTTCTCTCTGTATTTATCCTGCCTAGGGTTTGCTAAATTTCTAAGACCTATAATTTGATCTGTAAGTTTTTCAGCAAGTTTGGGGAAATTTCAGTCATTATTTTTCTAGACCCATTCTCTCTTTTTCTGTCCTTCTGGGACTCCAATTACATGTATATTAGGACACTATTTGAATTGTCCCATGAGTTACTGAGGCTCTGTAATTATTTCAGTCTTTACCCTTTTATTCTTCAGATTGGATAATTTCTATTGATCCTTTATTAAGTTCACTGACATTTACCTCTGTTATTTCCAATCTCTGTCAAACCTATTCAGTGAATTCTTCATTTCAGATATTGTACTTTTCAATATATACGTATATAGTTTCCCTTTAAATCTATGGATATAGTTATAATGACAGCTTTAATTTTCTTGCCTGCTAATTCCAACATCTGGCTCATTTGGGGGTTACTTTCTATTAATTGTTTGTTCTCTTGACTCTGAATCACATCTTTCTGTGTATTTTCATAACCAGTAAATTTGAACTGCAAGCTGGGTATTGTGAATATTACATCCCAGAGAGGCTAGATTCTATGACCTTCCTTTGAGAAGTACTGATTTTGTTCTAGCAGGTAGTTAAGTTAGTGATATGTGCGTGCATGCATGCTCAATCGCTCAGTTGTCTCCAGCTCTTTGCATCCCCATGGACTGTAGCCTGCCAGGCTCCTCTGTCCATGGGATTATCCAGGCAAGAATACTGGAGTGGGTTGCCATTTCCTCCTCCAAAAGATTGTCCCAACCCAGGGATTGAACCCGAGTCTCTTATGTCTTCTGCATTGGCAGGCAGATTCTTTACCAGTGGGTCATTGTAAACTTATAAAAGCCTGGCTTTGTGCTTTGTTAGAGCAGATAGTTCTGTTGAGGTTTGGCTCTTAGATCTGAGAAAAATCCCTTAGTCCTGGGACTTGTTCTTTACCCCTAAAGTATGGCCCTTCTGGGGTTTTGATGGAAGGACTAAAGTGGGGGCTTCCCTACTGGCTCGTTGGTAAAGAATCTGTTTGCTAATGTGGGAGACACAGGTTTGATCCCTGGCCCAGGAGGATCCCACATGCCACAGAGTAACCAAGTCCGAGCACCATAACTACTGAGCCTGGGCTCTAGAGCCCAGGAGTCTCAACTACTGAAGCCTGCGTGCCCTAGAACCCGGCTCTGCAGCAAAAGAAGCCACCTCAATGAGAAGCCCCCTCCCGCCGCAGCTAGAGAAAAGCCCAATGCAGCAACAAAGACCCAGCACAGCCAAAAATAAATAAATAAATAAATAATGTTTTTTTTTTTAAGAAAATCCAAAGTGTTTATCAGGTCCCTCCAACTTGGGCATTAAACTCCAAGCTCTGCTCCCCTGTAGTGATAGCAGCTGAAATCTCTTCAGCTCTTTCAGCTTCGAGATGCCTTTTCCCTTGGGCTTCTTGTAACTCTTCCATGTATGCAAAATTAAAAAATATCAGCCAAGGATTTGAGAGAAATGTAATGTGAATTTCAGGACTGCCTCACTTTGACTCTCTCCTCCCTGGGATTTTTTTCTCCCTTTCCAGCTACACCCCTGACCTCCACTGTGTAATGTCTCTAACCAATAAGACTGGCTTTCACGTTGAGTTAGAGCCACTGTGCCCAGCAGACTGGAAAAACCCCCGTAACCCTTCTTTCAAGGATTGAAGCCTTGAATCCCCTCCAGTCTCTGCCCTGCTTTTGGCTACTCTCCAGTACCTTTAAATAGGTTCTTGTTGCTGTTGTTACCCAGCTTGTAATTGTTTTCTCTTGGAAATTCAGTTGTATGTAAAGCACACCTTCATTTTAGCGTAATAGTGGTTTTTTCAAGTTGACCTTAGGTTTTTGTAATTCTTGTAGTTTCAAGGGTTTCTGTTTTCTGAGTTAGCAGCCTATAGAGTTAGTTTTTAAAGAAACTAGCTATAATTTTATTTTCTATCTAACTGAAGTTCTTTTCATAATGCAACCCAACTCCTCACGGATAGATAGAAATCTCTATATCTATACAGGCATGTTCAGTTCCAGACTACCGCAATAAAGCAAATATCATAATAAAGTGAGTCTCATGAATGTTTTGGTGTCTCAGTCCATATAAAAGTTACTTTTATACTATACTGTAATCTATTAAGTGTGCAATAGCAACATGTCTAAAAAATGTACATAGTGAGTAAAAGTTGCTCATTTGTATCCAACTCCTTGGGACCCAGGCCAGAATACTAGAGTGGGTAGTCTTTCCCTTCTCCGGGAGATCTTCCCAACCCAGGGATCGAACCCAGGTCTCCCACATTGCAGGGGGACTCTTTACCAGCTGAGACACAAGGGAAGCCCAAGAATACTGGAGTGGGCAGCCTATACCTTCTCCAGAGGATCTTCCTGACCCAGGAATTGAACCAGGGTCTCCTGTATTACAGGCAAATTCTTTACCAACTGAGCCATCAGGGAAGCCCCAAAAATGTATGTACCTTAACTTTAAAATACTTTTCTGCTAAAAATGCATCATCTGACAATGCAGAGTTATAAACCTTCAATTTGTAAAAAAAAAAAAAAAGGAAGAAGAAGCATTATAGGTGAGATGCAATAAAATTAGGTGTGCTTGTATACTTCCCACATCTTCATATTTGAGGGTGTTAATGGAATTACTTCAAGATTTAGGTTAAGAAAAAAAAACACTCTTATTATGGATAAATTACATACTGACTTCCCAAAAACCAGAGCTCCTATTAACACCAATTTATTTATTCCATTGATATCCCTAGGTGAAAAACAGTATCTCCCTGCTATATTCATAAGTACAAAGTGCAAAAAAAAAAAAAAAAGTTAAGGTCCATTACCTGACTTAGAATGAAATTCTTATTCCTTGTTGCTTATTTATTAAGCAGATGTAGCTTCTTTGGGGTGTTTTGTGGGACTTTTATATTTTCAGAAAATGAAATTTAACTTTTTCATTATTTATACCTCAGGGGTGAGTAGCTCATAAATTTTATAGCTAAAATATATTATGTTGCTGTGCTTTTGAAAGCCCCAAAGTATAAATCAGGAATAACCAAAATCAGGCTGGCAACTTCTAATTGCTAAGCAGAGGGCAGACTATAATAGCTTCCACTCCTCTTTAGTATTTTTCTTTTGAATAATTTCCACATTGGTTCAGGCACCAACATGCCAGCAGAGTCAGTGGAGTGCATGTGCCAGAGGCGCCTGTGTTTCTCCTTGAAAGAGAATCAAAGCAGCTTACACTGTCCATGTGGTATCGTGATGAATATGCAAACAATATTTGCATATGATCTACTGGTGTTCTGGGGACCATATGATCATGCGTGGGCTGCCAAAGAATCATCTGCAAGCTGATAACTTTAATTTGTGTACTTGGAGCACTACTGTAGTGCAAGAGAAGGTTGTTATCCTGCAACCTAAGGAAGGTTTTCCACTCTTGGATGATCATTTCAATCATTAATCATTTTATGCTCACAAATTCCTTTCATGCTAAATTCCAAGTTTGATTTCAGTCCAAAGTTCAGATAGTTCAGAAGATAAAGAGGAAAGGGTGTGAACCAAATTTGTGTGGTTAGAGTGATTTTTTTTTTTTTTGGCTTTCAGATTGTGGAGAAAAGAACAATGATTAAAAACAGAGATGCAGGGGGTTCCCTGGTGGCTTAGTGGTAAAGAATTCACCTGCCAATGCAGGAGACATGGGTTTGGGAAGATCCCACATGCTGCAGAGCAACTAAGCCCAAGCACTACAACTACTGAGCCCATGCGCCCTAGAGCCCAGGCCCAGCAACAAGAGAAGCCACCCCAGTGAGAAGACTGCACACACAACTAGAGCGTAGGCCCTGCTTGCTGCTACCAGAAAACAGCCTGCACAGCAACAAGACCCAGCATAGCCAAAAAGAAACAAAATTGAAAAAGAAAGATACATTTAAAAACAGAGGAAGATCTGATGAGCGCCCTCCCATTGACACTGGGCACCAGATGTGATGACCATGGAAGATGCTGCCACTTGTCACAAGAAGTCTCCTGCTTTGAAAAGGGATTACAGCACTCTGTGTACCATTGTTTATAATAGTGAAGTCAGAGAAACAACTTACGTGTGCATCAGTAGGGGATGGGTTTAAAACCTTACCGTTGTCAGACTATAGAGTACCATGCAGCCATTAAAAATGTTTGCATAAAAGAATAATTTTATGGAAAAAGTGGAAAGATGTTGATGATGTAGTAGTGTTAAGTGTTTTGTTATATTGGCCAAACCGTGGTGCATGTGGGATCTTAGACTCCTGACCCAGGATCGAACCCATGTACCCTGCATTGGAAGTTCAGAGTCTTGACCAATGTCTTTCCCGTCAGGGAAGCCAGTGTTAAGTATTTTTAAAATATAAGTATCTACAATAATGATAACTTAGTGGAAACAAAATTATGCAACAGAAAAAAAAAGAGAAGTAACATCAAGGTATTAAGAGTACAACAGCTCTCTGGGAGTTTCCTCTATGTTTTCTGAGAAAAATTTAACATTATAATTACTATTTTACTATAAGAAAAGTTTAGTTCAGTTCAGTTGCTCAGTCATGTCTGACTCTGCAACCCCATGGACTGCAGAAGCCAGGCTTCCCTGTCCATCACCAACCCCCAAAGCTTGCTAAGAAAAGTTACTAAAATTTAAAAAAAAAAAAAAAAAAAGGAAACTAAAGCAAGTTTCAATTTTTAGAAAATGAACCACAAGGAGCTAGAAGGGTAAAGAATGTGGGTTCCCTACCTATGCATAGTGGAAGCCAGGATACAAAAATAAAAGAAACAGTAACGACAACCAAAAGGGGGAAAAATACAATATGCTGGCAAGACAGATGGGTAGAGAATACTGGTGATTAACAATATTTTACAACAAAATAATATTTCAAAGCACTTTACAAAAAAAAAGAAAAAACTAATGTTACATCATTTACCTTCACAACTCACTAAATTTATAGTTAGGATATAAGAAGGGGACCCTAGAGCCCTCTAGAGGTGAGGTGACTTGCCCAAGACACAGATCCAGTGGGGGGTGGTGATGGAGTGCAAGGGAAGAAGCACAGGCCTTTCTTTGGTCCCCAACCAGGAGCCACACACAGCATCAGAAGCACAGCACGTGTTGGTGATAGACGAGACTTTAACAGGCTGTGAGAGTCCAGGACATAAAACAAAACCACTTCATGTCTAGCTGATGGCTGTTCTGATGAACTTAGAGCTGGAGCAGAATATCATTGTCTTGTTGGGTGCCGGGAAACATTTTTATATAAAATTTCAAAAACAGCACTTGGTTTAGAGGTAGGTCAAGTCAGCAGGTCAGCAGAACACAGGAAACAAAGTCAAGGAAGTCAGAGAAAGGTGGGATATTCTCACTGGAGAAGTCAGTGAGAAGGAGCGGAGAGTGACTGGGCCTCGCAGGATGGATCAGAGGTGAGGAAAGGGTGGAAAGACATCAGACAGACACCCAGGAGAAAAGGGGAGGGATGTCCCAAGTGAACTCTTTTTCCAGAACTCAGGCGCCTGTGGGAGTATGGAGGGATGGAACCATGTCATGTAATAGTTTGAATGTCAAGGATTAGGGTTTTGAACTTCAGGCGGTGGAGAACACTGAGGGTGAGGAACATGGCCAAGGCCACGCATAACATTAATCTGGTAGCATTTTGTAAAAAATAGGTTGAACAAGTACTACATGGAAGCAGCCATACCGAGTCAGGAGGAGAAAAGTAAGGGGAGGTCATAGAATTCAATCATTAGGAACCAAAAATCGTCATATAAAGACAAAAAATGTGGACAGTGTTTCATCAAAGAAGTTATATAAACGGCTAATAAAGCACATGAAACAATGCTTAACATCCTTAGTCATTATGGAAATGAACATTAAAAACCACAATGAGATACTACTTCATACTCACTGGAATGAATATAATCACAAAGGCAGACAATTGCAACTCTTGTTGAAGTTATGGCGAAACAGGAACCCTCATACATCGCTGGCAGGAATGTAAAATGATGTAGCCACTTTGGAAAACAGTTTGGCAGTTTCTCAAAAAGTTAAGTATAAACTAAGTATCTACCTGAGAGAAATAAAAACAATACCACACAAAGACTGGCACACAGAAAGTTCATAGTGGCATTATTCATCATAGCCAGAATGCAGAAAGAACCTACACGTTCACCAGTTGGTAAGGGGTTAGACAAAATGTGGCACATCCATACAATGGAACATTATTTAGCAATAAAAAGGAAGGAAGAGTTGATACATACTCCAACATGGATGGACCACAAAAACATTAGGCTAAGTGAAAGAAACCAGACACGAGAAACTGTGTATCGTATGACTTCATTTACGTGAGATTTTCAGAATAGACAAATCTGTGGGGACAGAAAGCAGATTAGCAGTTGCCTGGGGATGGGGGTAGAAACAGGGATTAACTGTAGGCATGAGGGATCTTACTGCTGCTGCTGCTGCTAAGTTGCTTCAGTTGTGTCCGACTCTGTGCAACCCCATAGACAGCAGCCCACCAGGCTCCCCGGTCCCTGGGATTCTCTAGGCAAGAACACTGGAGTGGGTTGCCATTTCCTTCTCCAATGCATGAAAGTGAAAAGTGAAAGTGAAGTCACTCAGTTGTGTCCGACTCTTATCGACTCCATGGACTGCAGCCCAACAGGCTCCTCCGTCCATGGGATTTTCCAGGCAAGAGTACTGGAGTGGGGTGCCATTGCCTTCTCCGGGGATCTTACTGGGGTGATGCAAATGTTCTGAAACTGATTTATGATGAGAGCTGCACTACTTGCTAAATTTACCACCCCCCGCCCAAAAAAAGAAGTTCACTTGTGTAGAGTGAACCTGCTTATATGTTAAATAAACCTCACTAAAGTCGTTTCTAAAAGGTAATGGGAGAGATAAAACAGCAAGTGGAAATGAAGATTGATTTCAGAATTATCAGCACTTGATCAGCTAGGCTCAGAGACCAAACAAATAGGAGGAGGAAGCTTGAGGTGTGAGGGGTGATTTTCAGGATGTGAGCGGAAATAGCCTTTTTGACAACAAGAGAAAAGGAGAAGATGATGTGTTTCATTTAGAAAAGATATAGCCACAATAATCCAATTGCCTTTCCCTGTGAAGCAAAATTCCCAGAGAGAAGGTTGACCTGCATGCGCACTTCTGGAATTCCGGCAGCTACAGCTGGAACCCCAGAGTCTCTCTTCACATCAATCAGAAGGAACCCAACACTGGGAAGAACACTAGGAGACACTGGTTGATTGCTGGCGGGAACAGAAGAGTCATGAAAAAACTGAGAATACATGCTTAAGAAGAAGAGTTGTGCTATTAGCATCTCTGTAAGGAACTGCCGGGGGCTTCCCAGATGGCTCAGCAGTCAAGAATCTGCCTGCAGTGCAAGAGATGAGGGTTCAATCCCTGGATCAGAAAGATCCCCTGGAGGAGGGCATGGCAACCCACTCCAGTATTCTTGCCTGGAGAATCCCATGGACAGAGGAGCCTGATGGGCTACAATCCACTGGGTCTCACAGAGTTGGACACAACTGAAGTGACTGAGCATGCACGCATGCAAAGAACTGCCAGAACAAGATCGCGGTGGCTGAGGGAAGGCAGTGAGCAAACATTGGCAGGGGCAGGAGTGGTTGGGAGCGGGTACTGGGAATGAGCACCACAGTCAAGCCCAGGAGGTGATGGGCACAGAGGTCCATGCAGCCCAGGGAAGGGCTTCGAAGCCTACGGTGGAGGATAGGTGGCCACATGGAGATCCTTCCTGAGGGAGAAAGGAGCTTGCAGGAGCTGTGAAACTGCACGAGTTCCTCCAGTGAGAGCTTAGAGTCAAGATCGATTTTTCTAACCAGATGCTGCTGCTGCCCACCCCCTAGATCCCCCAGCTACGTGCTGCCTGAGCCCAGGGCACCAGCCTGTGGAGCCTCTGGTCCTCTGAATTGCTAAAACCTCGCCTTTCCCTGCAGCCACACCCTCTGTCGCCTCCCCCTCCACCTCACCACTCTACAAGATCTGCCAACACACATCTCCGCCACCAAAGACATCCTCTCAGTTCTATTCCTGCTAGAAAATCAATAGTTCTGATCCACCTGCATTTGCCCCATTCAGCTCATGAGCTGGAAATGCAGTGTGTTGGATGGGCGAATAGATGGGTGGGTGGGTGGGTGAATGGAGACAAGACCTTGGAGGAAAAAAGGAGGGATCAGATGAGAGAAACTTGGCAACAAATGTTCCTTGGTGGCGAAGCAGTGACAGCTCACACTGCTTCTTATGGAAAGGTTGTGATTGAGATCAAACGCTGATCTTTCCTGATACTTTTCTAATATGAAAAACAAAAACAAAAAAACAGGATTTAAATGTAAAGCCTCACTTAAAAGCAAAATACAGATAAGTGTCAGAGAACTCAGGCGTTACGGTTTCCACAGCAACATTCACGTGGCCATCCAACTACTACTAAATAAATGAAATTAAGCATTTCTATTGCCCTTGACATTCAGCCATATGCTAAGCAATCTCTTTATTGGTTTATAATTCCTTGCAGCCACCTGTGCAAGAAGGAGCCTTTGCACGCCCACATTAAGAATGATGAAACCAAGTCCCAGGGGAATAATAATAACGTGCCCAGAGGAACCCTGGCCGTCTGACTAAGAGGTGAATCTCACGAAACAGCAAGCGGCAGGGTGGAATGACAGTTGCAGGGCTGCCTGGAGTCCACGAGGAAGGCCAGTCACTAGTTAATGCCTCTGTGTGCTAGGTCCTGCTGCTGCTGCTGCTAAGTCACTTCAGTCGTGTCCCACTCTGTGCGACCCCATAGACGGCAGCCCACCAGGCTCCACCATCCCCGGGATTCTCCAGGCAAGCACACCGGAGTGGGTTGCCATTTCCTTCTCCAATGCATGAAGTGAAGTCCTGCTAGTGAGCTTTTTCTGGCCCCGAATAATGAAGACAGAGCCACAGGCAAATAATGAAGCAATAAGAAAACCAGAGGCCTCAATATTCTGAGTGGAGGGGATGCGAAGAAACACTGCGTAGCCTTGGTCAGCTGGCCTCTTGTGTGACCAACTTTACTACCTGCCCAGAACTCTGAACATACACCAAAGGAAGAAAAATAGTCCTCCAGTGGTTCAGAAGAATGAGGAGCAATAAACTCCTAGGTCTCACAGCACAGAAGCCAAGCCTAGCACACAGGATTGCCTTTGGAAGCTCCACTTGTTTGACAGATGAAGAGCCCCCACAAGAGGTGACAGATGTTTACTGCGGTAAAGCTCTTATGGCAACAAATTCTAGCAACTCTCACCTAGCAGATGCACACGGGCACATGGATTAAAAGTATCAATAAACCCAGGGCCCCAAGCCACAAAATGTGACATGTGGCCCACGGTCCCAAGGCAGGGCAGCCTAAGGACTTAGTTGTCATCTTAATGAGTGATCTTTAAGGAGAAATAAGTGGTGGCTCATGAAATACAGGGCTGAGCTAAATCGGGAGGTGTTGCCAACACACACCTGAAATACACGAACTAGTGCATGAAAATGCACACTTTTGGTGTGAGAAAATAAAAAGCACAGAGGCAAGCCCCAAACATCACACTTCCTGCATCAAAGAGATAGGTTTTGAATCCCAGATTCTGAATGGTAGACAATTAGAAACTTTTTCCTAAAAGACAAGCAGATAATAGGTTCAAGATTAATATAAACTTTGTCTGTATTAAAGCAGACCCACCTCCTGCAGGAAGTTTTTCCCAGTTAGTCCTACTTACGTACCCTACAGCCTCTCTGGGACTGCAATCTTATCTTCCCAATATCCCTAATAACCAAGCATTATGCAAATACCTATATAAGAACATAGCCATGCATGAGCTATCCATATATCTGTTTTCAGTTGCCCTCTTTTCTCTATTAAGTGGATTATTCCTCAAGAGTTCTAAAGCCATGGTGCAAAGGTACAACCTGATTGTTAATTACAGAGCTCCAACTTAAGATATGAGGCATCCGTGTAATATTCCAAAACTGTGTGCATGACATGTTAGATTATGAGCCAGTGGCCACATCCTTAATCTTTATGTCCCTAACACTCGGTGCAATGCTGGGTGTGGCTCTTAATACATGTTTATGAGAGAAATAAATGTGTATCATTATATTAGTGCTTCGCTTTTCATATGAAATAGGTGACTTGAAACTTACCTTGAATACTGCATTCTGTTCCGAAAGTCTTACAGCCAAAAAGACAAACGAAGTGACCAATCACAAGCAATTAAAGAGCCTAAGAGAGACTGCGTGACAGAGAAGACTGAAGTGACTAGAATACAGAGTCTAAACAAAAAACTATGATAAATCAGGACCGTGTTTAGTGAGAACAATTATTCTCACTAGCAATCATTCTCACCTCCTCTCATTCTCTGTCTTCTCATTCAGCCTGCCAGTTTCGACCTTCAAAATATGGCAGCCAAAAAGGAGAACCATGAGGACGTTATGCTAAGTGAAAGTCACAAAAAGACAAATACTATATGATTCCATGTAGATGAGGCATCTAGAATAGTCAGAGTCAGAGACAGCATAGAATGGTGGTTGAGAACAAAGACAGGGGTGAGAACAAAGACAGGAACATACCTCATTCTAGGAGATTAAAATTTAGGAGACGAGTTTAGATTAGAGCTAAAATAGTGCAGGCTTTCATGATAAAAATAATGACTGAAAACTCTTCACAGAGTCACTCTGATGCAGAGGACTTGCATCATCTCCCTCAGCTACGGGAGGCAAGCCTACAGCATTCAATTTTCAAGGACACTGGGTTGATCCTCTAGTCCAACATCCAGTTCCATGCCAGCACAGAATATTGTTCTTTAGCAGTTGGCTTTTCAGGATACTCTACACCAAGTGATTAGCATTTCCTTACCTGTTATTCTTCTATGAAGACAGCTGGCAGTTATTTCACTTATACTGGTGAGATACCCCAAAACACAAGAAAGCTAAACTATATGCCCAACATCACAAAAGCAGTTAAAATGGCAAAGAGGAATTGAATTCCAAATCTCAAACCGTCCTTCTCTACTTACTCTCTATTTGCTACAGTAAGTGAGCCATGTTTCTGTTCCAGGATTCCTTGAGGACATGCTTCCTGAGACCTGCTCCTAGCTCGTGTTTCAAACTCACAGGCATTACGTTTAAATAGTCTTTATTTTTATGTTACTGACAAATACACCCAAACTGCACACAGCTGAGGGCCCTGGAACGAGTGTTCACACTCCTTAGGGTGAGGGTGGGGAGCGATCAAATGACTGAAAACTCAGGCTGGAGGAGGGCATGGCATCCCGCTCCAGAATTCTTGCCTTGAGGACCCCCATGGTCAGAGGAGCCTGGCAGACTTTGGGGTCGCAAAGAGTTGTACAAGCCAAAACAACTGAGCACGCACACATGCGTAACATAAAATTTACCATCTGAGCCACTTCTGAATGTACAGTTCAGTGACATTAAGTACATTCACAATGTTGTAAGCCATCACCACCATCTACCTCTGGAATTTTTTATCTTCCAAACTGAAATGTTGTACCATCAGACACTAGCTCCCCATTCCTCCCAGCCTCTGGCAACCACCATGCTATGCTGTCTCTGACTCTGACTATTCTAGATGCCTCATCTACATGGAATCGTACAGTATTTGTCTTGTTGTGACTTTCACTTAGCATAAGGTCCTCATGGTTCTCCTTTTTGACTGCCATATTTTGAAGGTCAAAACTGGCAGACTGAATGAGAAGACAGCGAATGAGAGGAGGTGAGAATGATTGCTAGATTTTTGACCTGAGCTGGATGGATGGAGCCTCCATGGAAAGCGGAGCTAATACATCAGTCCACAGCCATGTCTACATTCCAGAATGTTCTCACATCCCCTTCACCCCTGCTCTAGCACCTCATGGACCTCACTAGAGGTGCCATAGCAACAAGGGACCAGTGGGATTTCCCTGGTGATCAGGTGGTTAAGAATCTGCCTCGCAATGCAGAGGACAAGGGTTCTATCTGGTTGGGGAATTAAGATCCCGCGTGCCAAGGATCAACTAAGCCTGCATGCTAAGTCTGTGAGTCACAGCTAGAGAGTCTAAGGCAGCAAGAAAAGGTCCCGCAGGACTCCCACATGCCACAACTAAGACCCGACATAACCAAAGAAAGAAATATTAAGAAAGAAAAAAAACAAGGCACCGGTGATGCCTTTAAATCTCTCCATCATCCAAATGAAAGACGCAAGGAGGATTTGGACATTCATCTTGCCCTCCCCTGATGTCAGAGAAACAGAAAACAACTCAGGAGTCTAAGAATACTATCAGAGAACACACAAGCATCTCAGTCACTGATGTACACACCCTGAGTCCGCAGTTCACCAGCTAACATGCTATGGGATGAGATACTGAGAGAATCTTGTACACCTTACCTAACCCGAATAAGGAGTGAGCATTGATCAGCAAGGAGAGTTTTCCACCAGATCTAGCCCAGAAGCTGAACAGTTCAGTCCCTGATCACAGAGATGATCTTAGAGCCAGCTGCTTCCCTCTTTTGTCTTCCCATGACTCCTTCCTTGGGTCAGCGCTCACCTCCTCATAACGAGGGTGATGGTGGTGGTGTCCACACAGGATGCTACCTCAGGTCTCACCCCAGCCCAGTAAGTCTTCCAAGGAGGTGCAGACAAGCCACCCCTGCTCAGAGCTTTAAGGGTCCCCTTTATCTAGGGCACAGGACCCTGGAGGAGGATGCCCCAGCAGACACTTTACAGCCTTTGGAGGGGCTCTTTCCAGCTACACCCTCTACTGGAGACTCTCAAACCACCCTCCTGGGGCTGTGCGTTCCCTCCCAACCTGAGAACAGTGCATCTGCACAACAAACTCCTTTGCGTGACCTTCAGGGCCCTCCACGACCCGGCACCAACCCAGCCTCGCCACACTTAAATCTCTGCTGCTTTCGTCCACAGACCTAACATCCAACAAAGCTGAGACCCTCATTTCCCCCACACACTGTGCAACCTCTCATCCATGTCTCTGTTTATGCCTTTGCCTAGAGTGGCCTTCCTCCTATCACTCCTCCACACCTTCAGTCCTCCCTCCTACAACAACCCTCCTCAATGCCACCTCCTCCAGGAAGCCCTTCTCTGAGCCCTCTACCCCGATGCACTTTCTTGCCTGAATCCCCACATCTGTCTCATGTGGGCTCCTTTCCTGTGAGAAGGTCCTTCTCTCCTATCAGACCATGAACTCACCAAGGGCACTGGTCAGTCACATCCCTACTGGTTCCTTTCCTGGGGCCTGACACATGTCATTAGGGTTCAGAGTCTGTTAAGTCAATGAACAGATATGACAATCATTTATGAGTGAGTCAAATATATAACTAGAAAATCACTCAGCACAGGGACTCCTGGAAACATCAGGATCATATTTGTTTCCCTGCTCTATGCCTGGTGCATATCACCTTTATGATCACATACAAAATCCAATGAGATAACAGAAAAACATGTCCGAACTCTTATCATAGGTTTGTACAACTCTCAGGTTCTCAATTGCCTGTTTTTTCCCTCAGTCCTACTCCAGATTTTTAATATCTTACTGTTTATCCACTCATTTTACTTTTTTTACAAAACAAAACCAAAAAAGAAGTTTAAATTTTGCCCAAAACTCCTGAGAAATTCTCCCTTACACTTAAGTCAAAACAAGGGTAAGTTAACTGTAGTGGGTTGAATTAGAGGTACCCCAGGAGATACAGCCAGATCCTAATGCTCCCCTCTAACCTGTTGCTGCTGCTGCTGCTGCTAAATCGCTTCAGTCGTGTCCGACTCTGTGCGACCCCATAGACGGCAGCCCACCAGGCTCCACCGTCCCTGGGACTCTGCAGGCAAGAACACTGGAGTGGGTTGCCATTTCCTCTCACCTGTAAATGTAACCTAATTTGGAAATAGAGCTTCTGCAGGTGTAATTAAGTAAAGGATCTCAAGATGAGATCATCCTAGACTTGGAGTGAGCCCTAAATCCAGTGACTGGTGGAAGATCTGAGACATAGACACAGAGAAGAAATAGGGGCAAGGGCAGGCTCTGAGAAGGTGGAGACAGAGATGTGAGTGATGCTGCTGCAAACCTAGGAACTTCTGGAGCCTCCAGAAGGTGGACAAGGCAAGGAATTGTCCCTCCTGGAGCCTTTGGCGGGAGGATGGCCCTGTCAACACCTTGATTTGGGGCTAACGGCAGAACTGTGAGAGAATAAATTTCTGCTGTTTGGAGCCATCAGGTCTGTGATAATTTATTATGGCAGCTGCAGGAAATTAATACATTAACCCATTGTGCTGCTGCTGCTGCTGCTAAGTCGCTTCAGTCGTGTCCGACTCTGTGCGACCCCATAGAAGCAGCCCACCAGGCTCCCCCGTCCCTGGGATTCTCCAGACAAGAACACTGGAGTGGGTTGCCATTTCCTTCTCCAATGCCTGAAAGTGAAAAGTGAAAGTGAAGTTGCTCAGTTGTGTCCGACTCTTAGTGACCCCATGGACTGCAGCCTACCAGGCTCCTCCATCCATGGGATTTTCCAGGCAAGAGTACTGGAGTGGGGTGCCATTGCCTTCTCCGTAACCCATTGTATCAGTCCCCAAATAACACCCAAACCCAACTCTTCAGCCAGTTTCCTCTCTTCCTATTACTTTTTTTAAAAATTTAATTTTATTTAACTTTACAATATTGTATTGGTTTTGCCATATATCAAAATGAATCTGCCACAGGTATACATGTGTTCCCCATCCTGAACCCTCCTCCCTCCTCCCTCCCCATACCATCCCTCTGGGTCGTCCCAGTACACCAGCCCCAAGCATCCAGTATCGTGCATCGAACCTGGACTGGCGACTCGTTTCACATATTTCAATGCCATTCTCCCAAATCATCCCACCCTCTCCCTCTCCCACAGAGTCCAAAAGACTGTTCTATACATCAGTGTCTCTTTTGCTGTCTCGTACACAGGGTTATTGTTACCATCTTTCTAAATTCCATATATATGCGTTAGTATACTGTATTGGTGTTTCGCTCTTAAAAAAAAAAAATCATCTCATCTTACTTGGCTTTCCTCTCTCCCACATTGTACTTGTCAGTCCCTGCCTCAGTGTGAGCTGTCATTAAAAAAAAAAAAAAAACTCTATGGACTGGGTGGCTTAGACAAAAAATATTTATTTCTCACATCCTAGAAGCTGAAGTCTGAGATAAGCATGCCAGCAAATCTGGTTCTGGGTGACTTCTTCCGGTTGCAGACTGCTGACTTCTCCCTGTGTCCTTGCTTGGTAGAAAGAGGCCCATCTATCCCTCTGCCTCTTCTAAGGGCAGTGATCCGTTCCAGAGGGCTCCATCTTCATGGCTGATCTTCTTCCAAGGCCCCACCTCCAAACACCATCACACAGGGGAGGGTGCATCAATATTTGATCCATAACAGTCCCCTTTCCGCCTTTCGGTTTTCTTTCTCTACTCATTTTCTTTCTGGTTTCGGTGCCACTATTCCTAACCTCGCTTCATCATGCAGGTGGGACCTCTGAATCGCCTCCCTGGAAGTCCCTGCATGATGAATGTTGGATTTATACTGCACACTTCACCATGTGAGAGTTGAAACCTCTCATTTGGAGCAAAAGCCACAGGAAATAAGCAAAAAGCTACTCATCATGTCATTAGAGAATCTTAGCCCACTTCCAACCTATCCACTCCCTTCCCACAGCTTCAGGCCATCATCTCTCCTGATAACCAGTAATTTCAGTCATTTTCTACATGAGTTTCTGTTGGTCTTCTGAGAATTCTCATTTCCCAAAGTAGAAAGGCCACACCATCTTTGGTGAACCTGGGTGGTACAGTGGGTTGCTGTGCTGGGGGAGATTATAGTGTGACAGGGAAGGGGGTGAGATGGCATCACTCCACTTTCTACCCACCCTCAGCAGAAGGGAGACAGCAGAGCAAACAACACCTGGGAGAAAGGAGAGATTTCGTTACCTCCTTCCCGGGTTCTTCCCCAGAGCCTCTGTTATTCCTACCCATCCTGAGCCAGAAGAGTTTAGTGAATGAAAAGTAAAATGTCCGAGCCTGGTAGGACGCATGAAGGAAGTCATCAAACCAGGGCGGGAAGCCCCCGGCCACAGCAAGAGTCTGTGTTCACCTGGTGAAACACCACTCAGAAGTCCCCGTGTGTGTGTGTGTGTGTGTGTGTGCACACGAGTGCGTGCACATGTGCAGAAGTCCTCTTTTTTTGGCATCCTTTAAATTTTCTTCATCAATGAAATACATGTGCATTAGTTTAAAGTCAAATAGGCCGAAGTATTTTTACGAATCCTCTGTCCCACTCCCCTGTCCCCCACCTGTGCCCCTCTTCTCTGGAGCAACTTCTGAACTTCTTGAGGTATTTAGCTTCATTTTTTAAAATGTGCTTGTGCTCTTATTTCTGCCACCTCTTGATTTATCCATTGCAGACACTGACTCTTCACTCTGCATTGTGATGCATGAAGTTTTAGTTCTCTGCTCTCTCCTTCCTCCCAACAGTGGTATTAATAAAAACCAGAACAAGCTCCTAATTATGGGGCCTTGCACAGCTGGTCACCCTTTCCTCCCAGATCCCACACTCCCTCCTGTTCCCCGCCCCCCATCACTGGTCACTCCCTGGGTCACCTCTGCCAGTTCTCTCTCTCTTCCCTGCCCTCTTAGGGATGGAACACACAGCATTCAATCCCTGGTCCTCTCTTCTTCTCCATCCACTCTCCCTGCTTGGTGGTCTCATCTAAGCTCACAGCTCTAAGTAAGTCCATTTGTTGATGACTCCCGGGGATTCATGTCTCTAGCCCTGACCCCTTCCCTGACTCCAGACCCCTGTGCCCACCTCTCTTCTTGACCTCTCCACTTAGATGGCCAATAGACACCCCACACTTAACACAACCCAGGCCCACTCTGGCCCATCATTCCAAAAGCTACTCCCCCTGCTGACTTCATCATCTCTGTGATGACAGCTCTGTCATTGTGGTTGCACAGGTACAAAAGCTGCAGGGAGGCTGGGGCACAAAGAGAAGAGAGTCAGTGAGAAATTCCCCACAGCAGATGTGGTACAGACATCCTTAAAACAAGCGAATGTCCCCAACATTCATAGCAGGATTATTCACAGTAGCTAAAATGTGGAAATACACAAGCATCCATCAATAGATGAATGGATAAACAAAATGATATATACCCATACAATGGAATATTATTCTACCATAAAAGGAATGAAGTTGATAAATGCTCCAACATGAATGAACCTTGAAAACCTTATGCTAAGTGAAAGAAGCCAGACACAAAAGGTCACACATTACATGATTCCATTTATATGAAATGTCCAGAATAGACAAAGAGCAGATTATTGGTTGCCAGGGTGTGGAGAGAGGGGGGAAGTGAAGAGGAACACTGATGGATACAGGGTTTCTTTCTGGGATGATGAAAATGATATGCGATTAGACAGTGGTGATGGTCGAACAACTAAAAACCACTGAATTGTGCACTTTATAAGAGTGAGTTTTACGGTGTATGAACTACATCTAGAAAACTGTTTTTTATGAGCTAACATTCAAATTTAAATAGTGTGCTGTACTGTGTTACTAAGTAACTCATTCTCATCACTCCAGCCTTCAGTTAAGGACTGCCATATACCCTGCTTCTCTTAGAACATGTTGAAGCAAAGTAAGAGAAAAGAATGATGTTCTGTGTTTGGGTGAATATGGAGAAAAGCAAACAGTCACACAAGGACTGTAGAGAGGAGATTAAGGGTTAAGGAAGCAAAAATCAGATCAAGTAACTAGGAGAAACCTAAGACCTGCGATGCTCCTACAAGGATCTGTGGTGAAAGAAAGTGAAAGTGAAGGTGCTCAGTCGTGTCTGACTCTTTGTGACCCCACAGACTGTAGCCCACCAGGCTCCTCCGTGCATGGGATTTTCCAGGCAAGAGTACCGGAGTGGGTTGCCATTGCCTTCTCCAGAGGATCTTCCTGACCAGGGATTGAACCCGGGTCTCCCGCATTGTAGGCAGACACTTTACCATCTGAGCCACCAGGGACCTGTGGTAGGTGGTGCCAAAGACAGAACCTGCTGGTTTTCCTCCCGTTAGAGGCATGGGGACTCTAGAGATATTTGCTGACTTCCTCCCAGCCTCCAAAGTCTCTAGTTTTGTTCAGATATGTCCCTCTCCCTGACAGTCCACATACTGCAAGGAAAGCCTTTGGTTTTAGGGGCAGGGTATTAGCCCCGAACTAAGCTACTCAGTGCTGGTCCCAAGGTGAACTTAGTGTGTCAAGTCAGAATAAAGTCAAAACAGGGGATGGAAACAGGGTTTCCTGATGCTGTATCTCTGCAAGGGAAAGTCCAGGAACTGCCTTCAGCCATCTTGAGAGGAGGTGGTTTGAAACTGGAGCTAACACAAAGAAAGAGAACCAAGATTTAGACACGAACTATGACATACGAGCCGTGGGCCAAGCTGCGTCTACACCTTTGTCTACTATTAGACTGTTCAGTTATACGAGCCAATTAATTCCTTTTTATGGGGTGAGCTTTCTGTTACTCGGAGCAGCAAAGATCACGTCTATAGTCAGGTGATGATGTTTGAGAGCACACAAAGTGTGCAAACTACACCTTTCTATTTCCCTATTATGTTACTTGTTTTTTTAATCAGAGGTTTATAAAAGGGGCATAAAACCTCCTGAAATTTCTGTGTATGAAATACTTGTATGGGTTTTCATGATAACTAATACAAATCTATAAAGCTTTCAAGACTAAACAAAAATGTAACTGACAAAATTAATTTTGATTTGTGTTGGCCTTAAATATTTTGAAAATATAAGTCTATACTTGACAAACCCAAGTTCGAGCCACATTATTATTCCTGTCAACACATCCACCATTTGGTTTCTGTGGAAGGTCAGGTGCCATGTTGTTTTGGAGTGTGTGTGTGTATGTGTGTGTGTGTGTGTGCGCGTGCTCAGTCGTGTCCAACTCTTTGAGACCCCGTGGACTGTAGGCCACCAGGCTCTTCTGTCCATGGAATTTTCAAGGCAAGAGTACTAGAGCAGGTTGCCATTTCCTATTCCAGTGGACCTTCCTGCCCCAGGATCGAACCTGAGTCTCCTGCACTAACAGACGGGTTCTTTTCTGCTGTGCCACCTGGGAAGCCCATTGGAGTTCAGGGGGCTGCAAGTCAAAGTTGGCCAGTCAAAGTCAGAGGCCCAGGCTTGCCCTTAGCCTGTAATCCACCCAGACTCATTACTCCACACAGTTCATGTATCAGCCTCTAGGGGCCGTCCCATCCCAGAAACTAGCTTGGACACTTCATGTAATGCTCTAAGTGACAGATGTCTCTGTATGTAAAATGGAAAATTATAGCAATCGCTGGAAATATCACCATCACTGCCTGAGTATGCAAGAGATGCACCCAAAGCACAATGCTTAAGCAACGTTGAAAATAGAGTATGAGCAAAACCCTACCAGGCAAATGAAATGAGGAAAAACATGGAATATTAATGGTTTTAACAGCATGGAATTTTCCCACCCCCACACATTGACCGAAAGCATGCGTCAGGCTCAGCCAACACCTCACAGTCACCAGTAACCTGAGAGCATCGAGTTCTCTACCACCTGGGCCCAGCTCCTCACTGAGTTAGTGAATCGGGCCCCTCTCCCAGCTGAGGAGCTGGTCAGCTGGCCCAGCTACTGCTGCTGCTGCTGCTGCTGCTACTGCTGCAAGTCGCTTCAGTCGTGTCCAACTCTGTGCGACCCCATAGACGGCAGCCCACCAGGCTCCCCCGTCCCTGGGATTCTCCAGGCAAGAACACTGGAGTGGGTTGCCATTTCCTTCTCCAATGCATGAAAGTGAAAAGTGAAAGTGAAGTCGTGTCTGATCCTTAGCGACACCATGGACTGCAGCCCACCAGGCTCCTCCATCCATGGGAGTTTCCAGGCAAGAGTACTGGAGTGGGGTGCCATCACCTTCTCCACAGCTGGCCCTAGGCAGGCACAATTTTCTCTTTGTACAATATCTGCTATAAATCAAAGGTTCCAAAAAAGCCCTGAAGGTGGTAAGTAGGATGTTCCCAGTTCTCCAGAGGAAGCTGGAGGGGAAGCAGGAAACCTCACTGCCTCAGCAGTCCAGCCCACTCCACCTGTCACACACTGTTCTCAGCCCTTTTCTTTCCTTCAAGATTTACTGATGCCTTCCTGGAAGGATTGCTGTTGCTCTGTCACTCAGTCATGTCCAACTCTTTGCAACCTCATGGACTGTATCCTGCCAGGCTGCTCTGTCCATGGGATTCTCCAGGCAAGAATACTGGAGTGGGTTGCCCTGCCCTCCTCCAGGGGACCTTCCCAATCCAGGGATCGAACTTACATCTCCTGTATTGGCAGGCAGATTCATACTTTGTTCTAATTCCCTTCTTATCTATTTCTCATGGCAAATGGTGTAAAGAGTAAAAATACTTTTACTCTTGGATCCTTAATTTGCCTATATAATGTAATATGAAGCAGTGCAGCCCGCCTCATTGTTTCAAAATTATTCAAATTTTGCTCATTCCTGCATGCTGTAACTGCAGCTTCTGCTTGAGTAGCCACTCCCTGCCTGGTAGTCATTATTTCCCATTTGAGGCATATTTAAAACTGTGCAGATGTGCTTTAGTCTTGCTGTTATCATTTACCAATAAAAGAAAGCCAGATTCAGTGACAACAAGCTCTCTGCAAATTGCTTCACACTGGATATCTTTGGGAGCTTCTCAAAACTGATTTTTAAAAAAAGAATGAAGAAAAACAGCAATTTTCTTTACAGTGCTTAGAGGCTTTTCCATGGATATTTCTGAATGTCCGATAAGATCATTGCTGCCTTTGTAAGTATTAGCCACAAGAAAAGAGATAAAAACAAATACTTTCTATCACCCTGCACACAATAAAGAGCTAAAAAGCCAGGATATTATACAGTTCATCCATGTATTGATATTTAGTTGATAAAATATTTCTACAAGACCAGCCTTCATGCTATTTTGACAACATGAATCTTTGTGTCTATAGATTAAGACAAAGAAAGATTTTAGCCAGATATTTAAGGTGGCTGAAAGCTTTAGAAAAATATAAATAAAGATTTTGTATTTATGGTACAAAATAGAAACAAGAAACCCAGGCACTCTCTTCTGCCCTTGGTGGATATCTTTGTTTGGGGCTTCCCAGGTGGCACCTAGTGGTAAAGAACCCACCTGCCAATGCACGTAGACTTAAGAGATGTGGGTTCGATCTCTGGGTCAGGAAGATCCCCCGGAGGAGGGCATGGCTACCCACTCCAGCATTCTTGCCTGGAGAATGCCAAGGACAGAGGAGCCTGGAGGGCTATAATCCATAAAGTCAGACACGACTAAAGCAAAGTAGCATGCAGGCCAGCTGGCTGGCCCCAGAAGTTCTGTGCCTTTGCACGTGCCATCTCTACCTGAAACAACCTGCCCTTCCCACGACTTGGCTGGAACCCTCCTACTTATCCTTTAAGACCCAGCTCAGATGGCACCTCCTGATTTCTAGACTCCCCAAGCCGGGGTTGCTGGTGTCTTCTGTGCTCCAGCAGCACTTTGACCATCGCTTGACCGTGGCATTGGCCATTAGTGTTGTGATGCACCTGTTCACATGTATGTCCTCTTCACTACACAGCAAGCCCCGTGTGGGCAGGCTCTGCAGATTAATCTTTAAGGCCCACTACATAATTTGGTGTGCCTCACTCAAGGAAGGCGCTTACTGATGAACAAAAAAGTGAATGAATGAGTGACTGAAAGATTGACTGAGATACACACATCCAAGCTGGCAAACAGCTGGCTGAGAATGATACATCAGTTGTCACCAGGTCCTGCCCACCACACTGCTCCACTTAAGAGCACACCCCTCATATCACTTGTGAGAACTGCCTTCCCAGATGTAACAGCCACTCCTGAGGATCCAGGAAGTAACTCACCTTCTAAAGAGTGGGGAACAATTTTTTAAAATAATAATTGAAATTAGTTGATTGATAGCATTTCCCTTTAATGAATTTCTAAGAAACAAAAGATCTGCCATAGACTGCCTTCCAACCAGAAATGCTCTTCAAGCATCACTGAATTCCCTCTTGAATAAGAATGGCGAAAATGGGCCTCTGGCCAACCACTGAGCTTTGCATGGTGACTTCCACAGGAAAGGTGTACAGGGAAGGACCTAGAGACAGCCTCAGAAGACACTTTTTAGAAAAGAACTCTGGCAGGCAGACCAGTAAGGCACTTGGCAGGTGAGACCAGGGATTGTATTATGCAAAACTTATGTCATCTTTTCAGATGTTCTTCTAATAAATTGCTCCTGTTTCATTTTCACTTCAATAAAAAAAAAAAAGTGCAAAATCAACTCTCTTTTCTTTCCAAACTAGACATCCTGAATGATAAAATGGTGTGCCAATGGTCGGCCTAACAATGATGATGACGTAAGCGTGGGCCCTGAACTCAGACAGATTTGGGTTGGAATCCCCTTTTCATCACGTCTTAGCTCCATGCTCTTCCTCTCTGTGTGTCAGCCTTCCCCCCTGGAGGATGGAGAGAACACCAACCAAGGGTAGGGTCTTGTGAGTAAAGCCCCTAGCATGGTGTCTAGCATGTGGTTAACGCTCAGACTGTTGGATCTTAATACCATTATTGGTGCTGTTCAGTCGCTCAGTTGTGTCCAACTCTTTGTGACCCCATGGACTGCAGCATGCCAGGCTTCCCTGTCCTTCACTATCTGCAGGAGCTTGCTCAAACTCATGTCCATTGAGTCAATGATGCCATCCAGCCATCTCATTCTCTGTGGCCCCCTTCTCCTCTTGCCCTCAATCTTTCACAGCATCAGGGTCTTTTCCAATGAGTTGGCTCTTTGCATCAGGTGGCCAAAGTACTGGAGCTTCAGTTTCAATATCAGTCTTTCCAGTGAATATTCAGGGCTGATTAATATGCTAATATTCCAGAACATTAATCGGAATGTATTAATGTTCATATTGCATGTTCATAAATGGCAAGTTAATTTTAGACTGGAAACCACCATGTTTTCAGTGGCCAGCTCTAAACAGAATGTCCTCTTTCTGTTGCATTTTTCCTCAAGGAGCTCCAGAATTCTAGGTACATTCTTTTTTTGGCCATGCCACATGGCCTGTGGGCTCTTAGTTCCTCAACCAGGGATTGAACCAGTGTTCCCTGCATTGGAAGTGCAGAATCTTAACCACTGGACCACAAAGGAGGTTCCTAGGTACATTCTTAATAGCTTTCTCAGAATCTTTATGGAGAAGTGCCTGGAAACCTCATAAAACTAGCATTTCAACTGTGTCTCATTTGGCTGACTTATAAGACACTGTGAGGTACTTTTCATGGGTGGGGGGAGACTGCATGGGAAAAACAGTCTTGAAAACACAGCATGATGAGCAAACATTATTTAAGGATCAAGTAAACTATATCCCATTTTTCAAAATTTAAGCCTTTGTTATAAAATTCACATTAAAAAAGTGTACTGTGAGGATCAAAAGTTGTTTCATGGGTACAGAACTTCAGTTTAGAATAATAAACTTCTAGAGACAGTTACACAACAATGAATGTACTTGGTGCCACTGAACTGTATGCATAAACTGGTTAAAACGGCGAACTTTGTGTTACGTGTATTTTACCATAGTAAAAAAAAAGGAAAAAGAAGTTTAACAAGCACATGCTTTCACACATCTCTCTAAATGTATGAACACACACATACAAATTTCAGTAAGCTTCTCTCACCCAGGTGCAGATATCTCTTTAAAAAACTCCAATAATCTTAAAGATGACCTTAAAGGAAATAATTAAAGTAATATAGATCATCCATTTAAAACAATGATAGTCAAATCCTTCAGATCAGCAGGTGGGTCACTTCAGGAAGTCCCCTGTCTGTGTTCCCTTAAATGAGCTAAGGTACAAGAGGTAGCATGTTCTTTCTTCAGGAAATTTCAAAGTCAGGAGGGAAAAGCTATCTTTCATCAAAGTGGAGAGAAAAGGGACAAAGAACGTAGGCACTGGAAATATTTTCAAGAGGTAAGGAAGCCAAAATAGAAGTCATGAAACTAAATGATTCATGTAGCTTTCATTAGTCTTGCTTTTCGCAGCCCTAGAAACGTCCAAGTGCACCGCAAAGAAACTGTTCATAGCTCCATCCTTTGCCACAAATGACTCATGGGAGACCAAGGGTGTGAGAGGCCCAAGCTTTCCCTCTACAAAGGCTCTGTCCCGCAGTCAGCAGGTGGACAGGGGCTCGGCACTGCCATCCTCTGCAGGTCTCCCGCAGTTCCCAGCACCAACCCCGCCCCACGCGCACTTGGCGGTCTCAGCGCAGTGCACACGAGTGCCAGACACCCACCCAGGAAAGGGTGAAAAAAGAGGGGGAGGGCTGTCTCCCCTCTGTCTTTCTTATGTCTTTGCTGCTCTTTCTCATTATCCCCTGTTGCCAGAGAGTAAATTATAAAGTTAATTTTTAGCAGCAAAGTCTGTGTTTTTTGGTCTTTGTTTTCCTCGGATATATTTATCAGTAGGTTCAGTATTTGACTGTGTAGTCAGGCTATTATAAGTTTGCACATGCAGCTCTTTTCTTTTGTTTTTATTAAAGAGAAAAGCATCATTTTCTCAACTCTCCATGTGCTTGTCTACTACAGTGGACCTGGGTGGAAGTTTCTTCCAGTGAGAAGCTGTCTCCCTCCCATTTTAGGATGGATGGATGGAAGGTCCACACTAAAACCTTAAACCCTTTTGGTCATGTGAATTCAATAAGCTTTTATGATGGCAGAGCTCTGGAGGGTGAGTGGTCCACTGACACCTCCTCGTCTTGCCTCTCTATGACCACAAGGCACTGGCCAGCCTGACTCAAACATGTCCTGTCAACATTCCCAGGACAGGCAACAAAGGCAAAGCCAGACAAGTACCACTGTATCAAGCTTTAAAACTTCTGTGCATCAAAATCAGTGGAGGGGAAGACAGCCTACCAAATGGGAGATAATATTTGCAACTCGAATATTTGATAAGAGGTTAATATTCCCAACCCAGGGATCGAACCCAGGTCTCCCGCATTGTAGACAGACTCTTTACTGTCTGAGCCACCAGGGTCCCCTCTAATGATTAGTGATGCTGGCCATCTTTCTACATGCTTCTTGACCACTTGTATATTGTCTTTTGGAGAAATATCTATGCAAGTCCTTTGGTCATTTTAAAATTGGATTATTTGATTTTTTTTTTTTTTGAGTTGTAGGAGTTCTTTGTATAGTCTGAATATTAACCTCTTATCAAATATTCGAGTTGCAAATATTATCTCCCATTTTGTAGGCTGTCTTCCCCTCCACTGATTTTTACGCACAGAAGTTTTAAAGCTTGATACAGTTGCACTTGTCTGTCTTTGCCTTTGTTGAAATCACTAATCATTAGGGAAATGCAAATATAAACACTCATTAGAATGGCTGCTATCAAAAAACCGTAAAACAAATGTCGACAAGGATGTAAAAAAATCAGAAGCCCTGTGCATTATTGGTGGGATGTAAAATGGTGCAATCACCATGGAAAACAGTATGGCAGTTCCTCAAAACATTACAGACAGAACTATATGATCCAGTAGTCCATTTCTGGGTATATGTCTGAAAGGACTGAAAACAGGCTCTTGAAGAAATATTTGCATATTCACCTTGTTAGCAGGATGATTCTCAATAGACTAAAGCTGGAAGCAACCAAGTTGTTGTTGTTTTGTTGCTAAATTGTGACTCTTTGTGACCCCATGGACTGTAACCCGCCAGGCTCCTCTGTCATGGGATTCTCCAGGCAAGAATACTAGAGAGGGTTGCATTTCTCTCTCCAAGCGATCTTCCTGACCCAGGGATCGAATCTCTGTCTCCTGCTTGGTAGGTGGCTTCTTTTTTTTTTTTAAACTTTACAATATTGTATTGGTTTTGCCAAACATCGAAATGAATCTGCCACAGGTATACATGTGTTCCCCATCCTGAACCCTCCTCCCTCCTCCCTCCCCATATCATCCCTCTGGGTCGTCCCAGTGAACCAGCCCCAAGCATCCAGTATCGTGCATCGAACCTGGACTGGCGATTCGTTCCATATATGATATTATACATATTTCAATGCCATTCTCCCAAATCATTCTGCCCTCTCCCTCTCCCACAGAATCCAAAAGACTGTTCTATACATCAGTGTTTCTTTTGCTGTCTCATATACAGGGTTATTGTTACCATCTTTCTAAATTCCATATATATGCATTAGTATACTGTATTGGTGTTTTTCTTTCTGGCTTACTTCACTCTGTATAATAGGCTCCAGTTTCATCCACCTCATTAGAACTGATTCAAATGTATTCTTTTTAATGGCTGAGTAATACTCCATTGTGTATATGTACCACAGCTTTCTTATCCATTCATCTGCTGATGGACATCTAGGTTGCTTCCATGTCCTGGCTATTATAAACAGTGCTGTGATGAACACTGGGGTACACGTGTCTCTTTCCCTTCTGGTTTCCTCAGTGTGTATGCCCAGCAATGGGATTGCTGGATCATAAGGCAGTTCTATTTCCAGTTTTTTAAGGAATCTCCACACTGTTCTCCATATTGTCTGTACTAGTTTGCATTCCCACCAACAGTGTAAGAGGGTTCCCTATTCTCCACACCCTCTCCAGCATTTATTGCTTGTAGACTTTTGGATCGCAGCCATTCTGACTGGCGTGAAATGGTACCTCATAGTGGTTTTGATTTGCATTTCTCTAATAATGAGTGATGTTGAGCATCTTTTCATGTGTTTGTTAGCCATCTGTATGTCTTCTTTGGAGAAATGTCTGTTTAGTTCTTTGGCCCATTTTTTGATTGGGTCATTTATTTTTCTGGAATTGAGCTGTAGGAGTTGCTTGTATATTTTTGAGATTAGTTGTTTGTCAGTTGCTTCATTTGCTATTATTTTCTCCCATTCTGAAGGCTGTCTTTTCACCTTGCTTATAGTTTCCTTTGTTGTGCAGAAGCTTTTAAGTTTAATTAGGTCCCATTTGTTTATTTTTGCTTTTATTTCCAATATTCTGGGAGGTGGGTCATAGAGGATCCTGCTGTGATGTATATCGGAGAGTGTTTTGCCTATGTTCTCCTCTAGGAGTTTTATAGTTTCTGGTCTTACAGTTAGATCTTTAATCCATTTTGAGTTTATTTTTGTGTATGGTGTTAGAGAGTATTCTAGTTTCATTCTTTTACAAGTGGTTGACCAGTTTTCCCAGCACCACTTGTTAAAGAGATTGTCTTTAATCCATTGTATATTCTTGCCTCCTTTGTCAAAGATAAGATGTCCATATGTGCATGGATTTATCTCTGGGCTTTCTATTTTGTTCCATTGATCTATATTTCTGTCTTTGTGCCAGTACCATACTGTCTTGATGACTGTGGCTTTGTAGTAGAGCCTGAGGTCAGGTAGGTTGATTCCTCCAGTTCCATTCTTCTTTCTCAAGATAGCTTTGGCTATTCAAGGTTTTTTGTATTTCCATACAAGTTGTGAAATTATTTGTTCTAGCTCTGTGAAGAATACCGTTGGTAGCTTGATAGGGATTGCATTGAATCTATAAATTACTTTGGGTAGTATACTCATTTTCACTATATTGATTCTTCCAATCCATGAACATGGTATATTTCTCCATCTATTAGTGTCCTCTTTGATTTCTTTCACCAGTGTTTTATAGTTTTCTATATATAGGTCTTTAGTTTCTTTAGGTAGATATATTCCTAAGTATTTTATTCTTTCCGTTGCAATGGTGAATGGAATTGTTTCCTTAACTTCTCTTTCTGTTTTCTCATTATTAGTGTATAGGAATGCAAGGGATTTCTGTGTGTTGATTTTATATCCTGCAACTTTACTATAATCATTGATTAGTTCTAGTAATTTTCTGGTAGAGTCTTTAGGGTTTTCTATGTAGAGGATCATGTCATCTGCAAACAGTGAGAGTTTTACTTCTTCTTTTCCAATTTGGATTCCTTTTATTTCTTTTTCTTCTCTGGTTGCTGTGGTCAAAACTTCCAAAACTATGTTGAATAGTAATGGTGAAAGTGGGCACCCTTGTGTTGTTCCTGATTTTAGAGGAAATGCTTTCAATTTTTCACCATTGAGGATAATGTTTGCTGTGGGTTTGTCATATATAGCTTTTATTATGTTGAGGTATGTTCCTTCTATTCCTGCTTTCTGGAGAGTTTTTATCATAAATGGATGTTGAATTTTGTCAAAGGCTTTCTCTGCATCTATTGAGATAATCATATGGTTTTTATTTTTCAATTTGTTGATGTGGTGTATTACATTAATTGATTTGCGAATATTGAAGAATCCTTGCATCTCTGGGATAAAGCCCACTTGATCATGGTGTATGATCTTTTTAATGTGTTGTTGGATTCTGATTGCTAAAATTTTGTTAAGGGTTTTTGCATCTATGTTCATCAGTGATATTGGCCTGTAGTTTTCTTTTTTTGTGGGATCTTTGTCAGGATTTGGTATTAGGGTGATGGTGGCCTCATAGAATGAGTTTGGAAGTTTACCTTCCTCTGCAATTTTCTGGAAGAGTTTGAGTAGGATAGGTGATAGCTCTTCTCTAAATTTTTGGTAGAATTCAGCTGTGAAGCCGTCTGGACCTGGGCTTTTGTTTGCTGGAAGATTTTTGATTACAGTTTCAATTTCCGTGCTTGTGATGGGTCTGTTAAGATTTTCTATTTCTTCCTGGTCCAGTTTTGGAAAATTGTACTTCTCTAAGAATTTGTCCATTTCTTCCACGTTGTCCATTTTATTGGCATATAATTGTTCTTCCATAAAATGGAAGAAATGGACATTCTATTTTCTTTAACATTGTATTTTTGAAAATCTCTTATGATCCTTTGTATTTCTGTGTTGTCTGTTGTGATCTCTCCATTTTCATTTCTAATTTTATTGATTTGATTTTTCTCCCTTTGTTTCTTGATGAGTCTGGCTAATGGTTTGTCAATTTTATTTATCCTTTCAAAGAACCAGCTTTTGGCTTTGTTGATTTTTGCTATGGTCTCTTGTTTCTTTTGCATTTATTTCTGCCCTAATTTTTAAGATTTCTTTCCTTCTACTAACCCTGGGGTTCTTCATTTCTTCCTTTTCTAGTTGCTTTAGGTGTAGAGTTAGGTTATTTATTTGACTTTTTTCTTGTTTCTTGAGGTATGCCTGTATTGCTATGAACTTTCCCCTTAGGACTGCTTTTACAGTGTCCCACAGGTTTTGGATTGTTGTGTTTTCATTTTCATTTGTTTCTATGCAAATTTTGATTTCTTTTTTGACTTCTTCTGTGATTTGTTGGTTATTCAGCAGCGTGTTGTTCAGCCTCCGTATGTTTGAATTTTTAATAATTTTTCTCCTGTAGTTGAGATCTAATCTTACTGCATTGTGGTCAGAAAAGATGCTTGGAATGATTTCAATTTTTTTGAATTTACCAAGGCTAGATTTATGGCCCAGGATGTGATCTATCCTGGAGAAGGTTCCATGTGCGCTTGAGAAAAAGGTGAAATTCATTGTTTTGGGATGAAATGTCCTATAGATATCAATTAGGTCTAACTGGTCTATTGTATCATTTAAAGTTTGTGTTTCCTTTTTTTTTTTTAATTTTATTTTTAAACTTTACATAATTGTATTAGTTTTGCCAAATATCAAAATGAATTTGATATTTGCCAAAAATCAAAAAAAAAAAAAATAAAGTTTGTGTTTCCTTGTTAATTTTCTGTTTAGTTGATCTATCCATAGGTGTGAGTGGGGTATTAAAGTCTCCCACTATTATTGTGTTATTGTTAATTTCTCCTTTCATGCTTGTTAGCATTTGTCTTACATATTGCAGTGCTCCCGTGTTGGGTGCATATATATTTATAATTGTTATATCTTCTTCTTGGATTGATCCTTTGATCATTATGTAGTGACCATCTTTGTCTCTTTTCACAGCCTTTGTTTTAAAGTCTATTTTATCTGATATGAGTATTGCTACTCCTGCTTTCTTTTGGTCCCTATTTGCATGGAAAATCTTTTTCCAGCCCTTCACTTTCAGTCTGTATGTGTCCCCTGTTTTGAGGTGGGTCTCTTGTAGACAGCATATGTAGGGGTTTTGTTTTTGTATCCATTCAGCCAGTCTTTGTCTTTTGGTTGGGGCATTCAACCCATTTATGTTTAAGGTAATTATTGATAAGTATGATCCCGTTGCCATTTACTTTATTGTTTTGGGTTCGAATTTATACACCGTTTTTGTGTTTCCTGTCTAGAGAATATCCTTTAGTATTTGTTGGAGAGGTGGTTTGGTGGTGCTGAATTCTCTCAGCTTTTGCTTGTCTGTAAAGCTTTTGATTTCTCCTTCATATTTGAATGAGATCCTTGCTGGGTACAATAATCTGGGCTGTAGGTTATTTTCTTTCATCACTTTAAGTATGTCTTGCCATTCCCTCCTGGCTTGGAGAGTTTCTATTGAAAGATCAGCTGTTATCCTTATGGGAATTCCCTTGTGTGTTATTTGTTATTTTTCCCTTGCTGCTTTTAATATTTGTTCTTTGTGTTTGATCTTTGTTAATTTGATTAATATGTGTCTTGGGGTGTTTCACCTTGGGTTTATCCTGTTTGGGACTCTCTGGGTTTCTTGGACTTGAGTGATTATTTCCTTCCCCATTTTAGGGAAGTTTTCGACTATTATCTCCTCAACTATTTTCTCATGGTCTTTCTTTTTGTCTTCTTCTTCTGGGACCCTTATGATTAGAATGTTGTAGTGTTTAATATTGTCCTGGAGGTTTCTGAGATTGTCCTCATTTCTTTTAATTTGTTTTTCTTTTTTCCTCTCTGATTCATTTATTTCTACCATTCTATCTTCTAATTCACTAATCCTATCTTCTGCCTCCGTTATTCTACTATTTGTTGCCTCTAGAGTGTTTTTGATCTCATTTATTGCATTATTCATTATATATTGACTCTTTTTTATTTCTTCTAGGTCCTTGTTAAATCTTTCTTGCATCTTCTCAATCCTTGTCTCCAGGCTATTTATCTGTGATTCCATTTTGATTTCAAGATTTTGGATCAATTTCACTATCATTATTCGGAATTCTTTATCAGGTAGATTCCCTATCTCTTCCTCTTTTGTTTGGTTTGGTGGGCATTTATCCTGTTCCTTTATCTGCTGGGTATTCCTCTGTCTCTTCATCTTGTTTAAATTGCTGAGTTTGGGGTGTCCTTTCTGTATTCTGGCAGTTTGTGGAGTTCTCTTTATTGTGGTGTTTCCTTGCTGTGTGTGGGTTTGTACAGGTGGCTTGTCAAGGTTTCTTGGTTAGGGAAGCTTGTGTCGGTGTTCTGATGGGTGGAGCTGGATTTCTTCTCTCTGGAGTGCAATGAAGTGTCCAGTAATGAGTTATGAGATGTCTATGGTTTTGGGGTGACTTTGGGCAGCCTGTATCTTGGAGCTCAGGGCTGTGTTCCTGTGTTGCTGGAGAATTTTCTTGGTATGTCTTGCCCTGGAACTTGTTGGCCCTTGTGTGGTGCTTGGTTTCAGTGTAGGTATGGAGGCGTTTGATGAGCTCCTGTCAATTAATGATCCCTGGAGTCAGGAGTTCCCTGGAGTCAGGGTTTGGACTTAAGCCTCCTGCTTCCAGTTATCAGTCTTATTTTTACAGTAGTTTCAAAACTTCTCCTTCTGTACAGCACCACTGATAAAACATCTACGTTAAAGATGAAAAGTTTCTCCACCGTGAGGGTCACCCAGAGAGGTTCACAGCGTTACATGGAGAAGAGAAGAGGGAGGAGGGAGTTAGAGGTGACCCAAATGAGATGAGGTGGAATCAATAGAGGAGAGAGTGGGCTAGCCAGTAATCACTTCCTTATGTGCACTCCACAACTGGACCACTCAGAGATGTTCATGGAGTTATACCAAGAAGAGAAGAAGGAGGAAGGAGACAGAGGTGGCCAGGAGGATAAAAGGGGGAAATGAAAAGGAGGGAGACAGATCCAGCCAGTAATCAATTCCCTAAGTGTTCTCCACTGTCTGGAACACACAGAAATTCACAGAGTTGGGTAGAGTAGAGAGGGGTTAGGGAGGAGACACAGGCGACCTGGTGGAGAAAAAGGAGAGTCCAAAGGGAGAGAGAGCAGTCAAGCCAGTAATCTTGCTCCCTAGTGAAAAATGGGTACTGAAGATTGGGTTCTTAACGGTACAAAATTGGTAACAAATACATAAAAGCAAAAATTAAAAATCTAGAGTAGAGTTTGGAATTTCAAAAACACAATGTTAAAGAAAAGAAGAAGGAAAAGAAAGAGAAAAAAAAAAAGTCACAAAAATTATAAAGAAAATATAGGTACAAAATTGATAACAAATACCAAAAAGCAAAAGGTAAAAATCTAGAGTAGAGTTTGGAATTTCAAAAATACAATGTTAAAAAAAAAGAATAAGAAAAGGAAAGAGAGAAAAAAACAAACACACAAAAACAAAGTTGCAAAAATTATAAAGAAAATATAGGTACAAAATTGACAACAAATACCAAAAAGCATAAATTAAAAATCTAGAGTAGAGTTTGGAATTTCAGATATACAATGTTATATAAAAGAAGAAGAGAAAGAAAGAGAGAGAAAAAAAAAGTCACAAAAATTTTTTAAAAAAAGGTACAAAATTGATAACAAATACCAAAAAGCTAAAATTAAAAACCTAGAGTAGAGATTGGAATTTCAAAAATACAATGTTAAAGAAAAGAAGGAAAAAAAAAAAAAACAAGGTCACAAAAATTATAAAAAATATATATATGAAGTTTGCTTTACAAAAATCGTGTCTTTTTATTTTTTTTTGCAAAGTGATAGTAGGTTATAAAAGTGAAAATTAAAGAAATAATAGAGGACTTAAGTTTTTTTTTTAATTTTAAAAAAAAAGAAAGAAAGAATGATCGTAAAAATAGTAAAAATATATCTAGGACTTTCTCTGGTTTTGTTGTGAGTATTGTGGGGTCAGTTCACTATCGGCTAGTTCCTCGGTCTGACTTATATTTCTCAAGATCTATAGGCCCCTTCCTATGTAGTCCGTACTAACCACAGGATTTTAATCTATTGCCTGTAGCTTCCAAGGCCATTCCCTCTGTTACAGCTTCTTCTGTTTGCTGGTCTCTTCAGTGTCTGGTTTCCGCCCTGACACAAAGGGGACGGTGGTGGACACTTTTTTTTTTTTTAGGCTCACTTGTTCAGTCGCGCTGTGGAGAGGGAGGGACGCTGCAAACAAATAACACTGGCGTGTGCTCGCAGTGCCTCAGCCACACTGGGTCTGCCCCCACTCACGGCGCGTGTAGCCTCCCTGCCCACACTGCTCAGGCTCTAGGCTGCTCCGCCGGGAACCATCTGTGTCCGGCCCTGGGCTGCTTGCACGTCCCAGATCCAAGCCGCTCAGGTTCAGGCACTCGGGTAATCCTCAGAGGCGCAGACTCAGTTGTCCTGTGTTTTGTGCCCTTCCCAGGTCCCAGCAGCTCAGGTGATGAGGTGTTTGGCAAGCGCGATTGCTGCGACTTATCGCCTCCCGGCCGCTTGGCTATCTGGGTGTACAACCGGAGCACCTTCTCAGGTGGATGTTGATCGTCCAGAGCCCCAAGAAATCTTAGTTAGCAAAAAACCCTGCTTACAGTTTTATAGATAATGTCTCTCTGGGGCTGCGATTGCCCCCTTCCAGCTCTGGCTGCCTGTTACCTGAGGGGGATGGTCTGCAGCCAGCTATCTCTGTTCAGTCCTTTGTTCCATGCGCGGGCCTGGCGGTGCCTTAGGTTAGGGCTGGCTTTTCGCGTGGTAGATATCCCACAGTCTGGTTTGCTAGCCCAAATTATTTCGCTCAGATAGCGCTCACGGTATTCAGGCCAGATTCTTAGGCTCAGCGATGCAGCCCGAGCCGCGCCTCCCTGCCCAGCCCCCGCTTGCTAATGGTGGATGCAGGCGTCTGCGCTGCTTCTCCGCTGGGAGAGTTACCATAAGGCTCGCAATCTGCAGGTTTTAATTGTTTGTTTATTTTTCCTCCCTGTTATGTTGCCCTGTGTGCTTCCAAGGCTCAGCACAGATTCGGCAGTGAGAAGGTTTCCTGGTGTTTAGAAACTTCTCTTTTTTTAAGACTCCCTTCCTGGGATGGAACTCCGTCCCTCCCTCTTTTGTCTCTTTTTTTGTCTTTTATATTTTTTCCTACCTCCTTTCGAAGACTTGGGTTGCTTTTCTGGGTGCCTGATTCCTCTGCCGGCATTCAGAAGTTGTTTTGTGGAATTTACTCGGCGTTTAAATGTTCTTTTGATGAATTTGTGGGGGAGGAAGTGTTCTCCCTGTCCTACTCTTCACCATCTTAGCTCCTCCCCACCCCACCCCACCCCTGCCCCGGTAGGTGGCTTCTTTATCACTGAGACACCAGGGAAGCCCAACCAAGATGAACAGATAAAAAAAAAAAAGTATGATATGTACATGCAATGGAGTATTATTCAGCCTGGAAAAGGAAGAAAATTCTGACATATGCTATGACACAGATAAACCTCAAGGATACCAGGCTAAGTGAAATAATCCAGTCACAAAAAGACAAATAATGTATGATTTCACTTACATTAGTTATCTAAAGTAGACAAATTTACAGAAACAAAAGGAGACTGGTGGTTACCAGGGGCTAGGGCAGGGAGAAAGGCGAGCTGTTATATAAAGGATTGCGAAGGTTTGGACATGATGGAGCAACTAACACTTTCACTTTTCATGCCATTTCAGATATACAAGATGAAAACGTTTTGGAGATCTGTTTTATAAAATTGTAAATATACTTAACTGTACACTTAAAATGGCTAAGATGGTAAATTTTATGTTATGTGATTTTTTACCACGATTTTTAAAAACACACTCTGAATCACAGAGCTTAAGAGCTTTAAGTAATTTTTTATTTAATGTTTTGGTCTTCTATACATAAACTAAGAAGAAAACAGACTCTCCCTTGATGTGAGTAAGGGTTTTGCCTCTGTCCCCAGGGGAAACCCCATCTAGATCGAAAGCCACCTAATATTTCAGCGGCTTTCCAGAGGACCCAAACCTTGCACCAGTGGGGTTATTGTGCCTGTTTCTTTCCTGCCCAGCAAAACGTGTCCAGAAGAGTCAAAACAGGTCTCTTTTTTTTTTTTTTAAAGAAGTTTCTTTCCTCAGTGTTTGTGTGCATGATATTAAAATGAAAGTCCAATTTTAATATTAATTCAGCTTAATTGTAATTTTAAAAGTTAATGAAAGCCTTTAGTCCAAGTTATGCAATGGGCCAGGCATTCAAGATGAAACATGAGGGACTCACAGACTAAAAAGCAAGTCAGATGAATGAATAAATAATTGTGCTACAAAATAACACCTGCTATAAAAAGGCATATGCACAGAAAGGTACAGCACACCATGGGAAGCTGAGGAGAGAACGTTTAGTGGGGTTAGAAGGAGTGAGGACAGGTCACCGCGGTGAGCAGAGTCCACAAGCATGAGGCAGTTCATCGTAGTGGTTAACCCACGACACAGACTTTGGAGCAGAGGAACCTGGATGCCAGAACACGGCCCTGCCACTGCTAGCTGTGTGCCAATAAGCTTATTAGTTAACCTCTCTGAGCCCCAATTTCCTTACCTACAGAAAGGAGAGAGTAATTTTTTTAAATACGTAAAGTTATTATAAGGGTTACATTAAATAAACTACCATAAATAAATGACCCATGCGCGATACATGTTCAGTGTTTTCAGTTAGCCTAAAAGAGAAGGCTCACGTGGAGGCAAGAGCAACACGTGAAAAGGCACGGAGGCACAAGAGGCTTGTGTTCCGGCCAGTGTGCATGGCAGGTCTTGCCAGGAGGCAGCAGGACAGGAGGCTGGAAAGGCTGTCTGTGGGCGGTGGGGCCCCGTGGAGGGTTTGATCAGGAGGATGATGAGGAGACGTTACCTGTGCCTCTCACATTGCCTCATCTTGTTGTTCAGTTGCTTAGTCATGGCCGACTAAGCAACCCCATGGACTGCAGCACACCAGGCTTCCCTGTCCTTCACTGTTTCTCAGAATTTGCTCAGACTCATGTCCATTGAGTCGGTGATGCCATCTAACCATCTCGTCCTCTGTCGTCCCCTTCTCCTCCTGCCTTCAATATTTCCCAACATCAGGTGCCCAAAGCACTGGAGCTTCAGCTTCAGCATAAGTCCCTCCAATGAATAGTCAGGGTTGATTTCCTTTAGGATTGACTGGTTTGACCTCCTTGCTGTCCAAGGGACTCTCAAGAGTCTTTTCTCACACCACAGTTCGAAAGCATCAATTCTTTGGCACTCAGCCTTCTTTATAGTCCAACTCTCACATCCGTACATGACTACTGGAAAAGCCTTACCATTTCAATAATTGGTCTGACTCCCATGTCTGAAGGCTTCACAGGCTCCCTTCCCCCAAGTACCGCAGGAGGATCATCCACTGCTACAGAACTGGCACCTCTCCCTGATCCCAACCAAGCCTGATGAGAGCTGGAACATAAATACCCCTGCTCTCTCACCTGTCAGGTAGGATAAATCTGAAGCATGTATTCCACAGTGACTCCACTGGTTCCCCAGCAGGGCTCACATTCCAGTTACTCACATTGGTACCTGGCTTGATAACACATCCCTTACTGGCTGGCTTCCCTTCCCCATCTCAGTTCCCTACTCCCATGATTTCCTGAGATTACCTCCCAAATAAACCAAGAACCAGAATCCTTATCTCAGGGCCACTTTGTATCAAAACCTATACTAAGATGCAGAGAAGGCAATGGCACCCCACTCCAGTACTCTTGCCTGGAAAATCCCATGGACGGAGGAGCCTGGTAGGCTGTAGTCCATGGGGTCGCTGAGTCGGACACGACTGCGCAACTTCCCTTTCACTTTTCACTTTCATGCATTGGAGAAGGAAATGGCAACCCACTCCAGTGTTCTTGCCTGGAGAATCCCAGGGAAGGGGGAGCCTGGTGGGCTTCCATCTCTGGGGTCACACAGAGTCAGACACGACTGAAGTGACTTAGCAGCAGCAGCAGCATACTAAGATGTGTGCCATGACCTTATCTGTTTAAAAAGATGCTTCTTGAAGCAAGTGAAGAATGGATTGGACTGAGTGGAGTTAGAGGCAGATTGTCAGGAGATCCCTGCAGTAACCTAGGAAGGAGGTTGTATTATAGGAGTAGAATGGAAACAACACTCCGGAGACAGTGAGGCAGGTCCTTAATGACTAATGCATGTCACTAGGTTGGGCCAACAAGAGTTAAGGAAGAGCCTCCTCTGGCAGGTTTCCTGCATATGAGGGACCTGCAGGACATTCACTGGTGAAAGCCTCAGTGACAGATTGGATCTCGAGGTTTACAACCGCACGTTTTCAGCTTGGAAGCAGTAGATGAGATCATAGGGATGAATGAGGCCACGTGGAGAGAGGATTAAGGAAGAAAAGCTAAGACTAGCATCCTGGGGGTGCTAATATTTAAGGATAGGAATAAAATAAGGCACCAGTCAAAGGTAAGAGAAAGTCAGTCATCAACAAAAAAGGAGAGAATCGGTCAAAAGTATGTCTTTGAATCCAACAAGCATGAAACACTGCAGTGAATTCTAATTGGTTAAGGCCTGGAATAAGGTTACCAGCCTTGGCAGCTGCTGTGTTGGTGGCAGCAGCTTGAGCAAAGTGATGAAGGCGAAAGGCAAAGTGCGGGAGCCTGCAAGGCAGAGGGAGATGTGGATGTGAGCTCAGAGAGGATAGAACCCTCTTTCCAATTGGTGGGCGTGATGGGATGGAGAGAGAGAGAGAAAGACCATGGACCCAGAGGAGAGGGGTGGGGGATAGGAAGGAGAACACCTCTAAGGGAAGGGAAAGCATCATTTTGGGGTTCTTTTTCCCCAAACTTTAAACTTTCTATTTTATATTGGGGTATAGTTGATTAACAATGTTGTGGTAGTTTCAGGTGAACAGCAAAGGGACTCAGCCATACACATACATGGATCCATTCTCCCCCAGCTCCCCTCCCATCCAGGCTGCCACATAACAGTCCATGTGCCGCACAGTAGGTCCTTGTTGGTTATCCATCTTCCATATAGCCATGTGTACATGAGGGAAGTGTCTTTTAAAAGATGGGGTAGACCTGAATAAGATTATGGTCTGAGAGAAATAAACACACGGATAAAGGTAGAGACAAAAGAATAAAGAGAATATTTGATGGCGCAAGGTCAGCAGTGAGACAGCTGGGAGTGGGGACAACTGCACAGAAGGAGGCTGGCCTTGAAGAGAGTGGGGATGTCTGAGAGCAGAGATTAGGAGGTTGGGATGAGTGACAACAAAGGTAAATTTAGATACTAAGAGGACGGCACGCTGAACGACTGCATGTAGAGGAAATGTGAGCTAGCACAGGGTGGTGATGGAGAGTGTCTTGAATTAAAGGGCTACTTTGGGAGCCTGAGGGCTTCCCCGGTGGCTCAGATGGTAAAGAATCTGCCTGCAATGGGGAGATACAGGTTCAAACTCTGAGTCAGGAAGATCCGCTGGAGAAGAGAATGGTTACCCATTCCAGTATTCTTTCCTGGAGAATCCCATGGACAGAGGATCCTGGAAGGCTACAGCCCATAGGGTCACAAAGAGTCAGACACGACTGAGCAACTAACACTCACTTTCCACTTTGGGGAGCTTGTGGAGTTGGGGAAGGGCAGAGAGAACTGGAAGGCCTGGGAACCAGGAGAGGGCAGTGTGGAAGCAGCAGCTGGGGCCAAACCCTCAGAGCAGACACTCCAGGACACTCCTTTGCCTGGCAGCTGCACCTTCTGGCCCTGGATCTTAAAGGTGCCATTTGGTCTTTGATGAGGGAGATTGAAGAGCATGCAAGCCTAAGGGTGTATGTTTTCTGTAAAATAAGAGACCAGGTCCTCCAATCAGAACAGAAGGCCCAGGGGTGGGGTGGGAACTTGAAGAAGAGTTGTATAGATCTTCTGGAGCAGCCTTTGATTTCATGTTGATTAATCAGGGGGTTAGCGATGGGATGCAGTGTACAGTCTCAGAGTGCCTGGCCCAGAGAACAGCTTGATGGCCACTTGGCTCCATAAAGTCTGTTATTTGAATGCACACACATTTCTTTTTCCACATCTTGACTCTTGGCTCCACCTCCACTTCTGCAACTTGCAAGCACCTCAAGCCAATAAAACTCCAACCTAGATAGCATATTCAAAAGCAGAGACATTACTTTGCCAATAAAGGTCCGTCTAGTCAAGGCTATGGTTTTTCCTGTGGTTATGTATGGATGTGAGAGTTGGACTGTGAAGAAGACTGAGCGCCGAAGAATTGATGCTTTTGAACTGTGGTGCTGGAAAAGACTCTTGAGAGTCCCTTGGACTGCAAGGAGATCCAACCAGTCCATTCTGAAGGAGATCAGCCCTGGGATTTCTTTGGAAGGAATGATGCTAAAGCTGAAACTCCAGTACTTTGGCCACCTCATGTGAAGAGTTGACTCATTGGAAAAGACTCTGATGCTGGGAGGGATTGGGGACAGGAGGAGAAAGGGGACGACAGAGGATGAGATGGCTCGATGGCATCACTGACTCGATGGATATGAGTCTGAGTGAACTCCGGGAGTCGGTGATGGACAGGGAGGCCTGGCATGCTGCGATTCATGGGGTTGCAAAGAGTCGGACACGACTGAGTGACTGAACTGAACTGAACTGTGCTGACTTTCCCTGCATGGCACCCTGTAGGTCTCACAGTGTCCATATCCACTTATGGACACAGTGGAATGACTCCCTGATCACCTTCCTCCCAGAATGGTTTTTAGTTACTGACTGTGCCTTTTAGGCCCATGGGGCCCACTTCTCTCTGTAGGTAGAACTGACCCCGCCCACTCACCTTCACTAGGGCTTCATTGCTCCCAGGACTAATGCCCTGGATCTTAGCCATGTATTAGGATAATGTCCATCAAGGAATTAGAAATGCAATCTTTCTTTGGAGTTAGGTTACCACTGTTTGGAAGTAGTTCTGTTTCCTATAGCATATGAATTTTTAATCACTAAAGAGAAATTTTAAATTATCTGGTTAATCCTGATTATTACAGAAAGTAACTCTAATCTCTACCTGGTTTACAACTCCAAACTCAGTGGTAACCAATATACGTTGTTAAAAGACCAAATTTAAAATGGAAGAATGACAGTAATGATAATTTGCAAGTATGAGTTGTATGAGTGATTTTCTTCTTTTTTAGTATATATTATTTTCACATACAATTTAAATATATTATTGATAAATATCCAAATATATTGTATGTATTAGTTGATTAATGTGTTTAGTTAGGGAAGAATTGTATTCAGAATTATGATGAATTCTTGCTGTGCTATTATAATTTATATAAGTTGTTATTCTAAATCACCGTTTCCCCTGTAACCTTATGATGTTTGAAACCTGTTTCATCAACCTGCAACAGCTTTATTCAATCAAGTCAAACCCAAACACTTCACTTCCACCTACATTAAAGATAGACTCACTGTGACAGAAATAGCAGTGTAAGTGCTAATACAAACACTGTAAATGCCAGAAAATAATAAGGTAAGAATGTTACCCAATGCAGCCTTGGCAGCATAGGTGCCAAATGGGGGCTTACACTTCTGTTAAGGACACAAGCAATTTCAAGCCCCACCTGTCATACACACAGGTAGAAAAATAAAGTGTGTGTTTTCAAAAGAAATGAAGAAATACTTTGAAAAATTAAAACAATGAAGAGAACTGCTGTATCCTTGCTAGTACAAACTGCATTTCAAAGAATCCAAATGGTCCTTGAAGGAAAATTATCCTACATAAAGGAATTGCCTCATATATATGCAAAAAAAGGATGATAGGATTCTTAAAATCACATTCCCCAACTCCTACTAACCATGTTTATAGGCAAGCGTTAGGGAAAGGTCGATGAAGAACATTACTTTGGCTGGATTACATAGACAGCAATTGAACCTGAGCAAGCAACAAAAAGAGAGATGACAGACATCACGTGCCTTCACCTGCGGGAAGGCAATAAAAATACACCACCTTCAATGAAGCTATTTGTGGTGGTTTAGTTGCTAAGTCGTGTTCAGCTCTTGCGACCCTACAGACTGTGTAGCCTGCCAGTCTCCTCTGTCCATGGGATTCTCCAGGCAAGAATACTGAAGTGGGTTGCCATGCCCTCCTCCAGGGGATCTTCCCGACCCAGGGATCAAAGCTGGGTATCCTGTGATGTAGGCAGATTCTTTACCAACTGAGCTATGAGGGAAGCCCTACTTCCTACAAGGAAGCCTTACTTCAATGAAGTTGATTTACAAGAAAGCAAAAACTAAACTGACCTTGAACTCAATCAAGCCTCTAGATAAAACAATGGGTCTATAGAGAATACCGGGAAGAGAGGGACATGTCACTTAACACCACAGAAGTGCATTCAAACAAACCCAAAATGTGGGGAATAGAACCAATTCAGAACCAGTGGCCAGGGTTCTCAATAAATAAATGGCACGAACAAAAGTGGACAGGAGTGTTAGAGACCGAAAGACACATTAACCAAACTCAACTTTTAGGCCTTGTTTGGATCCTGATTGGAATAAACCATTAGTAAAACAGCATTTATGAAACAACTGTGGAAATTTGAATAATGTTTGTGTATCAGATGTTATTAAATAATCATTGTTAAATTTTTTGTTACAAAAAGAGTTTCAAGATTGTGTGGGAAAAAGAGGAGGAGGTCCTTATCTGCTAAAGGTATTATCAAAGCCCTTATAGACGTGATGTCCTGGAATTTGTTTTGAAATAATCGAGCAAGGGTGAGGGTTGAGGTCAGGGAAACTGTGGAGAGGGACAGATAAAGCATGATTGTTGCTGCTGCTAAATCGCTTCAGTAGTGTCCGACTCTGTGCGACCCCATAGACAGCAGCCCACCAGGCTCCCCCATCCCTGGGATTCTCCAGGCAAGAATACTGGAGTGGGTTGCCATTTCCTTCTCCAATGCATGAAAGTGAAAAGCATGACTGGCCATATGTTAATGGGTAATGGCTACATGGGGGTCTATTTACTCCATTCTGTGTTGAAATTTCTTAACAGGAAGTCCTGTTTTTAATCACCTAAACTGGTGATTGGGCTTCTCTGATAGCTCAATTGGTAAAGAACCTGCCTGCAATGCAGGAGACCCCAGTTCAATTCCTAGGTTGGGAAGATCTGCTGGAGAAGGGATAGGCTACCCACTCCAGTATTCTTGGGCTTCCCTTGTGGCTCAGCTGGTAAAAAAAAATCCTCCCACAATGCGGGAGACCTGGGTTCAATCCCTGGGTTGGGAAGATGCCTTGGAGAAGGGAGAGGCTTCCCACTCCAGTATTCTGGCCTGGAGAATTCCATGGACTGTATAGTCCATGGGGTCGCAAAGAGTCAGACACTACTGAGCAACTTTCACTTTCACAAACTGGTGATCAGTCCCTTGCAAAGATAGTTCCAAAGCCACTTGAACTTGGTTGCACTCCATTCATAGACCCTTCTCTCGTGTCCCCACCTTCTCCATCAAAGCAAGCACCCTTTTAAGTCTAATGTCCCCACAAAGGCACTTCAAACCAATTCATCATTGTCTTCTGACTCTGTATGTTCAGTCTACTGCTCCATGCCTCTTTTTACTGTGTTATCCCCAAACCTACCCTCCCTCCTTAGGTCTATTTTTATGGATCTTAGACGAGGAATGTGACTTCTTTTGCAGTTACCCTCTTGCCAGCCTCCAGCAGCCCATGCTACATAACCATTCTTCTTCTCTCCACCTTTCCTTCAATGGGTCTCACTCCTGATACCAGGGAGTTTTCCAAGCCCCTCCATGGTGTTGCTGAGAGTCACACACGTCTGAGCGACGTCATTTTCACTTTTCACTTTCATGAATTGGAGAAGGAAATGGCAACCCACTCCAGTGTTCTTGCCTGGAGAATCCCAGGGACGGGGGAGCCTGGTGGGCTGCTGTCTATGGAGTCACACAGAGTCGGACACGACTGAAGCAACTTAGCAGCAGCAGCAGCAGTGGAAGCAGTCTTAACCAGCGGTCTACCAGGGAAGTCCCAACAGCCTTTCTTATTCCCAGAAATCCTGTAAGTATCTGGATCCAACCTTGTTTATAATTTTAAAAGATTGAGAACATTGGGGAAATATTTAAATTCATCATTCAAAGGATATTTCCTGAGTGCTTTGTAATGGTAGATACCACTTATCAAGTCCTGGGCAGGTAGCCCTTAATCCTCAAAGCAACCCTGTGAAAAAGTGAAAGTGTTAGTTGCTCAGTCATGTCCTGACTCTGTGCAACCCCATGGACTGTAACCCACCAGGGTCCTCTATCCATGGAATTCTCCAGGCAAGAATACTGGAGTGGGTAGCCATTCCCTTCTCCAGGGGATCTTCCTGACCCAGGGATTCAACCCAGGTCTTCTGAATTGCAGGCAGATTCTTTACCAGCTGAGTGCTTTGTAATGGTAGATACCACTTATCAAGTCCTAGGCAGGTAGCCCTTAATGCTTAGGGTAACCCGACTAGGGTATCTACAAGGTAGATACGATTATTGCCATTTTATACCTGGGCAAGAGGTACAGACACATCAAATGACTTTTCCCACTCACATATTCTGTACCTGGCACAGCTGTAATCCAAAAGCAGGCCTATTATCCTCCCCAAACCATGCTATCACTCTATTTTAGCATGAGCTTCAAGCCACCCCATTCCAGAACATTCTTTCCCACCCAGGACTGCAGCAGTGCAGCCAATAGGACACAAAACCATTGCGGGTTCATCCTATCAGTTCCTCTAGGAAGCTCTCTGTGAGTTCCACCAGCAGAGCTGGCAGCTCTCTGCTCTGAATCCTAAGCACTTTGCTAGCATTGCTGAACAACCATTACTTGCTTGTAATTGTCTCCCACAAGAAGTAAATCTCTCAAGGACAAGGGCTATGTCTCCTACTTATTTTGGCACCTCTGGTGCTGAGAACAGTGTCTGGCCTGTAGTGGGAATTCAATCAATGTTGACTGAATGAGCAAATGAACTCCATTGGGAAACATGTTCCCATCCCAAGAAGCTAGTAGTGGAGCAGATGGCCAGTTGGCTTCTTCTTCTGGCCTTGGTGATCATTCCTCACTCGTTTGCATGTTTATTTCCCAAGGTCCTATTTCTTCTCTTGAATATCTGTGACATCTCCTGCTAACAGTTCTGTGCGACACTGGCTCATTCTCACTAATCACCTTCTCCAAGTGTTAATCATTCAGAATGAAAGTGTACCTCTTAAATTCAGAATCTGCCCATAGTGCTGTGTTTTGTGGGATCCATTTCATAGCAACCAGAGGGGTTCTTATATCTGATGAGAAACAACCTGTGAGGTTCAAATCTGGTGCCTCCTTGAGCTAATCCAATTGAATTCTTCAGTATACATGGTCATGAACCTTTAGAAAGTTCAAGTAATCAACAGAATGCAAATTTCAAGAAATCAATCAGATTATTTTTTGCCTATCAGTTTGGCAAAATTAAAAACAAAAAAAAATGCTGATGAGGTTTGGGATATGAGAACAATCTTCCTCTGAGATACCTTGAAAACACATTAACAGTAGACTTTTAAAAAGATCTCCAGCTCTTTAAAGTTGATCCAACAGTTCCACTTCTTGGAATATGTTCTAAGCAAATAATTAAGATTTAACTACCAGGAGGTATAGAGCAATTTATTATAACAGAGAAAATTTGAAAATTATTTAAATAACCAGGAATAAGAAATGCACAATGGAATATTACTCGGCTATAAAAAAGAACACATTTGAGTCAGTTCTAATGAGGTGGACGAAACTGGAGCTTAGAGTGAAGTAAGCCAGAAAGAGAAATGACCAATACAGTATATTAACCCATATATATGGAATTTAGAAAGACAGTAATGACAACCCTATATGCAAGACAGCAAAAGAGACACAGATGTAAAAAACAGACTTTTGGACTATGTGGGAGAAGGCAAGGGTGGGAAGATATGAGAGAATAGCACTGAAACACGTATATTACCATATGTAAAACAGATGACCAGCGCACGTTTGATGCATGAAGCAGGGCACTCAACGTTGGTGCTTGGGGACAACCCAGAGGGATGTGGTGGGGAGGGAGGTGGAGGGGAGTTCAGGATGGTGGGACACCTATACACCCATGGCTGATTCATGTCAATGTATGGCAAAAACCATCACAATATTGTAAAGTAAATTAGCCTCCAATCAAAATGAATAAATTTTTTAAAAAGAAATTAGTTAAATCAGTTAAGGTACATCCCAACAACTAGATGCCACTCAGTGATTAAAATTTGTATTTCCGGACTTCCCTCATGGGCCAGTGGTTAAGAATATGCCTGCCAATGCAGGGGATACAGGTTGGACCCCTGGGCCAGGAAGATTCCACATGCCATAGGGCAATGAAGCCCGCAGGCCACGGCTACTGAGCCCACCTGCCCTAGAGCCGGTGATCTGCAACAAGAGAAGCCATCACAATGAGAAGCCTGCGTACCGCGACTACAGAAAAGCCCACGCACAGCAAGAAAGACTCAGCACAGCCGAAAATAGATAAATAGTTTTTTTAAAAAACCTGATGCAGCCAAATAAATAAATATTTTTAAAAATAATAATAATTTCTGTCACACTCTAACCTTTAGAGAATTTTCACTTTCATTATCTCAGACAGTGGCTCTTACACTTTAGCATGCATAAGACTCCCCTGAGGATGTCTGTGAAAATGTGGGTTCCTAGACCTCTGGAGGGTCTATTCTAGAGGTCTGGAATGGGACCTGGGAGTTTAAATTTCTAACAAGCACCCCCTCCCAGGTGCTTCTCAGCAGGTGATTGGTGACCTATACTTTCAGTAGGTGCAGGCCCAGGGGGCTGTCACACCTGGCACGAGGCAGGCGCACGTGACCAGGAGGTTCTCTGCCTACTTAACCTGCCCAGAAGAGACAATGTAGTAACACTGATCTTCTACAGGGAATCGGCTATATAAACAAAGTAACTTTCTTAACTGGAAGCGGTTAGAAAAGGGAAAGGAAGGAGACAGAGCCCTAAATGCACTCCATTCCACAAAAAACTGTCCTACCAGTAAAAATCCCAACAAGCCTGCCATCTTGGACATTCTTCTTCGTCTCTTACCATTTGACACTTGGACATTGGGTACATGCACTGCTTTTGGAAGGTGGAAGGAGAACTAGAGTGGGGCTCTTTATTTTCCAGACACAGGCACATAGGAGGGAAGTGCCTGACCCAGAATGGGTCACAGGCGAAGCAGAGGTCAGGGCGAGAGGATCTCCTGATGCCAGGCTTGCACCCCAGCCCTGAGTGATGGAGCTTCCCCAGCCCCAAGGAGTTGAGAGCAGATTTGGGTTTCCACAGGGCCCGAGATGGTGGGCCCTGCACAAGCCTGGAGTCACGTGGACAAGCAAATTTTCTACACAAGAGACCGAGCTCTCTTCTTGCCAGGAAAATGCCATTGTGACTTAAACTGGATGTTGAGGGCTAAGGTGAGTGAAAGAGGTAAAATATGAATCTAAATGGTTAGAATATAAAGAAAATTGTTCCTTTTGCAAATATGCTACAATTATTCTGCAATTAGGAGATAAAATAAAGAGTTTTGTGGGAAGCCTGTTGTACTTTTTCATGGCCTTATAAAAAACAAATTAATGCTAAAGATAGAAAAATGAATCATATATAAAACTCTTTTAATTACTAAAGAGATAAAATTTCCTTGAGAGGGGGTGTGAAGTTTTGACATCAGTCAGAACTTTTGAAAGTATTCTAGAAGGTGAGACTTGGGGGTACCCAATCCTGAAGCATCCTTCTCCAAAAGAGAATATGACATTACCACTTATGAAGAATGCTTGTGGATTGTATGTTCAGTCATGTCCAACTCTTTGCGATCCCATGAACTGCAACCCACCAGGTTCCTCTGTCTATGGAATTTTCCAGGCAATAATATGGGAGTGGGTTGCCATTTCCACCTCCAGGGCATCTTCCCAACTCAGGGATCAAACCCACGTCCCTGGGGTCTCCTGCATTGGCAGGTGGATTCTTTACCACTGAGCCACCTGGGAAGCCAATTTATAAAGAGACTGGGGCTGATTCACCAGCCCGTATTTCTCTGTCATGACCAGGGTCACACACGGTAATGAGCTTAGAGAAGACAACTCAGAGCTGCCTTGTGGGCTCCAAACAAGTCGTGCCTGGGCTTCTGCCTGGGGCACCAGTGCCCACTTTCATGGTGCGTGTTGGTGCCAGCTGCTGCTGCTGAGTGATATGCCCCTGGGTATGCTTCCACCTTCAGGGGTGTTGCATGCCTCTGGCACCCTCCTTCCCAGCTGCAGTGTGTCACCTATCAGAAACAGCCTGTCTGCTAAGGCTCTGGGGGTCACCACACCCCCTGCCTTATACTTCTCTGCCCTGGTGTCAGGGCACGTGGCTCATGCTCTCTCTGGGTGGTGATTCTAACACGCACGGCTGGGTGAGTGGCACCTTACACCTTCACTTGGCTCTCAGCACAATCTCGGGACACTAGTGAAGAAAGAAATGCTTCCTGAGAAGCACTTCACAGTGTTTCTTCCTATGAAGAAATACAGTCTGTGGTTACTTTTTCATAAAACCTTCTGTTAAGATGATTCCTTGCCACCATTTTGATGCACTGTTTTTCAAATAGGAAGACCACATATTCATCATATAAACAGAGACACTTCTAAGAGGGAGATCTGTTAACAACTACACTGGGACAACACGTGAATGCTGAGACCACCCCAGGTAGCCTGGGACACACGGTCACCCTGCTTAGGAAGGAGACGAGCTGCCCAAAGATGCATGTGAGGCTGAGTCCCAGCTGACCCCAGGGCACACAAAACATGAACACAAAAGAACTCTTCGTGCAGTAAGTCACTGAGGTTTCGGGTTATTTGTTACCAGGGCATCACCCAGCACAAACTGATGAATACAGCCTTATAGCTGTGTATGTAATGGAGGTAACGTAACACAATCCACATCACTGGGCGTTTGTGAGGATTAAAGGAGCCAATACAGAAAAAGCACTTAGTCGGTGCCTGGCACATAGTCATCAGTCACCAGATGTTAGCTAGTGTCATTACTTATAACAACAACACAGGAGCATGAAGGAACGCTCTAAGAACACAGGGAAGTCAAATTTCAAACCAAGCACGCCCTTACTCAGGAATGGCAGGAAGGCCAATCGCCTCTAACATCCACCCCACAAGCCGTTTGCCCCTCTGGCCATTGGAGGCCCTGCCTCCTTCTTTCAATCCAGCAGCCCACTCCCACCTGTATCTCTCCTGACCCATGGACCAGAGACCATCATCACAACGGCTCTCTTGTGAACTCCTCCACTCCTTGACCTTGGGTTGCTTCCATCTCACCCAAATGACAAACCTTAATCCTGAATCAATACAACGATCCAACATTTTTGCTCCTGGGCCCACGTTACTGAACAAAATCCGCCCGCATTTCTTGAGGTCTTTATATGGGCTCTTTCTCAATTCTTTCTCCTATTTCCCACAAGAGATATTTCCAGATTTCACCATTCTCCTCGAGCTCTCAGCCCTTTGAATATAATTGTGCCTGCTTGTGTCCACCTTCCAAAAATAACTCCCTCAGCCTGCTCTCTCCAGCCCTGCGTCTCCCCTTCTCGTTATGGCCAAGCAACTGTCCTCCGCGCTCTACTTCCTCACGCCTCCGCTCCTCCACCACTGGACTCTGCATCCTGTCGCTTCCCAGGCTTCCCCAGCAGAGGTTATCGATGAACTCTGTTGTGATGGACATTTTCTCTGTCTTTAATTGACCTCGGCTCCCCCTGACATTTGTCAGGGTTGGTTACTGCCTCCGAGTGTTTCTCTCCTACCTTGGCTTCATGACGCTTCTCCTCTGCTGGCCCTCTTCTCCGACTTCTCGTTCCCAGTGTCTTGTGGCTCCTCTTCCTCTGCCCTCTCTTAAATGCTGGTGTTCCCCGTGCTTCCCTGGGACCCTCTTCTCTTTTCTTGCCAAGGCATTAACTACTATTTAATGCCGAGAACTCAGAGATTCATGTCTCTGCCCAGCTCTTCCTCCTAATGATCCAATTGATTATTGAATGTCTCCACCTGGGTATCTCACTAGCTCCTCAATCCCCTGGTGTCCAGAGCCAAACTCATCATTTTGCCTATCAACCCTGACTGGCTTCTTGGATTTCTGAATGAATGACACTACAATTCACTCACTGTCCAAGCTAGAGACCTGGCACTCAGGCTTGACTTTTCCTAATCTCGCTCCTCCCATCAACCAAAGGGCTACATCTGGTCTCCCTACTTATAGTCTTCACTCTTCAAGTCTACTTTCCTTACTTACATATGATCTTTCTCTGTGATCTTCAGAAGAAAGTTCAAACTCTTACACTAAAACCTTAACTGTACACTTAACCCAATACCCTTAATGATACAGCTCCTGACAGCTACCCCTCTTTCATCTCTCATGTCCCCAAATCTCCTCCATTCCAGACATACTGAACTATTAGTACTTTAAATTTCCAGACTGTTCCATGTTTCATGACACCTCTGGATTTTTTTGTTTTTGTTCTTGCTGCTTTTCCGAAATACCCCATGTCCTGCTGCCCACTTAGTAAACCACTCGTCCTGAAGTGAGATGTTACTTGTTTTGAGAAAGCCTTCTCTACTCAGAGTAATATTTTGTCTCAGAGAAAGTTCCCCACTCCATGCTGCATCAGCTGCCCTCTTCAGTACTTCCACAGTCCCCTGAACATGCCCTGTCTGGAATGTGATTGCTGACTGCCTTGCAGGTCTCCCTCACCAAACTGTAATCTTGACTAGTTAGGGACTGATTCACGTGCAACTCCAATTCCCAGTACGTTATCTAATGCTGTTGTTGTTTACTCACTAATTAGTGTCTGACTCTTGCAACCCCGTGGACTGTAGCCTGCCAGGCTCCTCTGTCCATGGGATTTCCCAGGCAAGAATGCTGGAGTGGGTTGCCATTTCCTTCTCAAAGGGATCTTCCCAACCCAGGGATTGAACCTGCCATCTCCTGCACTGGGAGATGGATTCTTTACCACTGAGCCACCAGGGAAGTCCGACATTATCTAATAATTCTCAGTAAAGTTTCATGAGTGAATAAACAATAATAGCCTCTTGAGTAGCAGCCCCCTGCATGTCTAGGAGGAACAATCACAAGCAACATTAAATGTTTATATGTTTATATATACATGCACATGTAGTGGTGAAGCACCTTTAAATAAAGATCAGTGTTGTGTATGTATGTGAAAGAGCGATACAGGTTATGGAAGATGACTCATTTTCCTTTACCTGACTTTCCTCTTTGCTTTTCCATTGTGATTCTTTGTACTCAGATAACATTATTCTGCTCTTTTAACACTTGTACCTCTTATATACCATAAAATTTCTCAATATTCTTAGTCAGTATTCAGAACAATATTCTCATGCCAGGTATTCTGAATGGGTAAGATTCTACAAACCACAAGAGAACTGCCACTTCCACACATTATCAGTTTCCAACCAGTCTTCTTTTCTCAAGGGTCAATCATCTCAACTCCTTGGTAACATGCTGCTGCTACTGCTGCTGCGTCGCTTTAGTCGTGTCCGACTCTGTGCGACCCCATAGACGGCAGCCCACCAGGCTCCCCTGTCCCTGGGATTCTCCAGGCAAGAACACTGGAGTGGGTTGCCATTTCCTTCTCCAATGCATGAAAGTGAAAAGTGAAAGTGAAGTCGCTCAGTCATGTCCGACTCTAGCAACCCCATGGACTGCAGCCTACCAGGCTCCTCCGTCCATGGGATTTTCTAGGCAAAAGTACTGGAGTGGGGTGCCATTGCCTTCTCCATAACATGCTAGATCAGCCAATTTAAATTTTTACATACACTAAGTGACTATCATCTCAAATGAGATTTGAAATTGGCACCCACAAGAAATTAATTATTAATATCCATTTCAATGACTCTCCTTCCCCACCCTGATTGACAAAGGGTTTATTGTTTTAAAAAGAAGCTGTCATCACATTACCACTCATTTTCAATTTGTGGTCATCCTACCCCATCCCAAGATCTTCATATGCTAAACTTTAGGTCTTTCTAATCAGTCTTCACTTTTGTCAGCTTAATTAATTTGAAAGCAACCTGGGTTTTATTGTAGAACATTAACAACAATCCATGGATAAGGTTAAATATTTTATGAATAGCTTAAAAGCAATGTGTTTAATTAGCAATGTAATGTGTCATTCCATTAGGCTAGACATGCTAAATAGATCTGTATTTTAAACTGTATGATCACCTTTAAAGAACGAAACATCTTCAAATAGTTGTCACAAGGAATTAATTAGCAATATGTAGGAGTTATAAGATAAAATGTGAAATTAACAAGGACAAGCAGTCTTTAAAATTATACTTTCAATTAGAAATGAAGTCTTTAGAGTGTTTAATTCTCATCTATCACCATCATTGTTATGTAGTCCTTATAATGAATTGAATTCGATTCTGGATCAATTGCAGCAGACAACATTTCTTCCATTTCCTCCTGAGAAAAAGGCTCACCTGGGAGGAACAAGAAGGGACACTCATCATTTACAGTCATCTGATTTTTTTTTCTTTCTCTTTCCACTAGTCCACTCAATTGCCGTGGACCCCCACCATCCCACACTGTGCTGCCGGTTACTCTCCCTGGGGCCATAAAGCCAGCACATCGTGATTTGAACCAGAGGTTCAAAGAATATGCTATCGTACTCCTGGCAAATTTTGGAGTTATTTTACCTTGCAGATAGCATAGTTCAAGCAACCTTTAGCATCAATCATTTCAGCCAAAACAGCAGGAGGACATGAAAACATCATAAATAAGGTTTTTTATTTATTTAAATTAAAATCACTAAAATCGCCAAAAAGGCAATTAAAAGGATTAACCTGAAGTCACAGTTTTATAGGAAGTCTAATCATTACACTTAGTAAGCATATGAAGAAAGGATTAAATGGTTGCTATGCAGAAACGCCGAACAACAAATAACATGGTTTAAAACTGTAAGTGAAAGTGGAAGTGAAGTCGCTCAGTCGCTCTTTGCGACCCCATGGACTGTAGCCCACCAGGCTTCTTCATCCATGGGATTTTCCAGGCAAGAGTACTGGAGGGGGTTGCCATTTCCTTCTCCAGGAGATCTTCCCGACCCCAGGATTGAACCCAGGTCTCCCACATTGTAGGCAGACGCTTCACTGTCTGAGCCAGCAGGGAAGGCCACACTGTAAGAATGTCTGTGAATATCCTCTAACAAGGGCAGGGCAATTTAGTGACTCAGCTGCACCCAGTGACCACAGATGCCATTCACCAGTCATTTCAAAGCAGTCCTCTTTGTTATAGTTTGGCCCAGTGTTGCCATCAAATGAAACCAAAAGTTGGATAGAAAATCTGTGAGTTTTAGTTGGGTTCAGATAACAACTGAAGGCCATCTTGGATACTGGTTTAACCAAGATGAAAAGCAAATTTAGGAAGAACATTGGAAAGGCTGTCATCTATTTAAGACAGAACTTTGTTCTGATATTAACCCAAAATACAGAAACATCCAAATTCTCACCTTATTCCTAAAGAGTATTAATCCAAGTAGATAAATTACCAAGGCCTGAGAGTTACCTACCTTACGAACTTAAGTCACCTGCTACTACAAATCATGCCTTCTAAGGTGGAATTCAGTTACTAATACAGAAATTATTCAAGTGGGGGTTTTTATGACGACGATGATAATATTACCAAACAATGGAATATGCTTGTGTTTTTTTGAAATCATGTTTACATCCTAAGGAAAGAAAGAATGCCTAAAATGCCTAAAAAGACAAATTCTGAATCTTTCTTATAACCTAATTGCTACTGCTGCTGCTGCTGCTAAGTCACTTCAGTCGTGTCCAACTCTGTGCGACCCCACAGATGGCAGCCTACCAGGCTCCGCCATCCCTGGGATTCTCCAGGCAAGAACACTGGAGTGGGTTGCCATTTCCTTCTCCAATGCGTGAAAGTGAAAAATGAAAGTGAAGTCGCTCAGTAAGTGTCCGACTGCAGCCTACCAGGCTCCTCCATCCATGGGATTTTCCAGGCAAGAGAACTGAGTGGGGTGCCGTTGCCTTCTCCGATAACCTAATTGGTAAATACTAAATCCACTGCCAATGAACTTTGATGGATATGCGAGTCCTTATGAGAACACTGACAACAAATATTTATCAAGAACCACTGTTTGCCAGGCACTGATCTAAGGGCTTCACAGATATCAAGTTAATCTCCGAACCACCTCATGAGAGCTAAGAACTGTGTATCCCCGCTTAGAGCTGAGGACACCAGCACACGAGGAAAACAGGCAGGCAGCCCCAGCCGGTGACTGGAGGCACTGGATCTGCACGCCAGCAGAGCAAGTCAAGGTCTAGGAACCACGCTCGGTCACTTGGAACGAGGCCTTGTTCACAGTGAAATTCAGAAGGTGGTCACTGCTTCCTCAAGCAAGGAAAGAAACAAGTAGTATTTGATTAAGGATGGGAGGAAAATAGCTTAATTGTTAAAAGCACAGCTTGGGGGCCAGACTGCCTGGGTCCAAATGCTCAACTGTTTCATTAGCTTTAAGATCCCGGGCAAGTCCCTGACTTCTCTGTGTCTGTTTTCCTGTCTGTAAAATACTATCTCATGGGTTTATTGTTGTTCCATCAGTCAGTCATGTCCGACTCTTTGCGACCTCATAGGCTGCAGCACACCAGGCTTTCCTGTCCTTTACCATCTCCCGGAGCTTGCTCAAACTCATGTCCATTGAGTCAGTGATGCCATCATCATCTCATCCTCTGTCATCCCCTTCTCTTCCTGCCTTCAATCTTTCCCAGAATCAGGGTCTTTCCTAATGAGTCAGCTCTTTGCATCAGGTGGCCAAAGTACTGGAGCTTCAGCTTCATCATCAGTTTTTTCAATGATGTTCAGGATTGATTTTCTTTAGGATTAACTGGTTTGATCTCCTTGCAGTCCAAGGGACTCTCAAGAGTCTTCTCCAAACCACAGTTCATAGGTTTGTTATGAGTATTAAAATTGTTCTTATTTGAATAGCACTTAGAACGTTGCCTGGCACATAGGCAGCAATATGTGTTAGTTCAAAAAAGTTCTTTTGATATCTTTGCTGCTAATAAATACTACTTGACACCATATACATACCTAGACACATGTGGACGTCTATCCTGTAGGAGCTTGATTCAATGTGACTTATTATGTTCATCATATAACATCCTGGGCATTTAGAATGCATTCTCAAACTGATCAATATTCTGTGGATATTATGAAAAGCTGCATTGTCTCTGGATGCACTGCGGTCTGATTTCTCTATTTCAGTGAGTACCATTACCCTAATACCCACTACCCAGGCCAAAGCCTTGTTATGTTGACTCAGCTCCCATCTTTGTGCCCTGCACTCGGTTGCTCATCATACATAACCTGTGGATCTTGCTGCAGACAGTACTACTGTATCAAACCCTTCTCTCCATTCCATTGCCACTGCTAGATATAGCCCTTATTGGGATACCCTCAAAATGTCTATGGGGTCACACAGAGTCGAACACGACTGAAGTGACTTAGCAGTAGCAGTAGCAGCAAAATGCTGAACCAGGCTCCTAACTGGTCTCCCCAGTCTAACCTCTTTCTTGCTCTTCTCACAAGCCTACCAGCACCAGGTCAACCTTCCCACAATCCCTCTTTCACCGTGCAGCTCACCTGCTCAGAACCCTACAGTGCTTCTCCATTGCCCATAAGACGAAGTCTCCTGGGCCTCAGCCTCCACAATCTAGTCCTGGCTAATCTATCTAGATTCATTTCCTACTGTTTGCCAACAAGACCCTCTGAGTTTTCTCAGTCTCCCAAAATGTCATGCTCATTCCTACCTCCCAGTCTTTGTTCATGCTTTTTATCAATCGATGTCTTCCTCTCATCAGCTCCTTCGTCCATTCTACCTCACTCACTCACTAATTTAACGAGCACTTGCTGAGACGTATGATGTAAGGGAGCGCTATAATGCATAATATTTTAGCCCTTCTGATAACTCACCCATATTATTCTATCATCTTTAGAAACCTATTTTCTCTTAAAGTCTTCTCAGACCAAGCTTTCCAGGCTGGTCCAGACCACACTGATCTTCTGCTACTCACTTTTTTCTACTATCTTATATTTTGAATTGTTTTATTCCTTCCTGTAAGACTGTAATCTCCTTGAGAAAGGGAGCAGATTTTAGTATTATTACCTCTCACTGCTATTGTATCCCTTACCTACACACAGTAGGCACATCCTACTAATGATTTGGCCATTTTGACTAAATTCATATTGCCTGATATAACCTAGTATTTATTTCCCTTAGCTTAATCCCTAAGCTGATGCTTTGAAACATCACATTTCCATCAAAGTTCATCCCTGAGATAACTTTAAGAGGGTCCTGCGTTCTTGGGCGGCAGCTTTAACAATCGTGGCACACTCACTCTCACCCTCTGCATTCTCACCTAATGCTGGAGCAAGTCAAAATGGTCAAACCAGCGGCACATGGAGACGCAGTCTTAGTCTTCCGTACTCAAAATTTCATGCACTTCTGATTGTCTCAACTGATTAGCAGCTCTGAATTACTCAGGACTCATCTGTGAACTAGTGAACTGAACAGAGAAAGAGTTCTAACTTTATATGGGAAGAGGGCAGGTGAGACCATGAAACCATATATATGAAACCATATATATATGAAACCATGAGAATGGTTTCAAGAGCATGTCCATTAGGCTACTGACATTCAGGGAAAACAATATTACACATCAGACTAAGTAGAGAGAATCCCTAAAGAAAATATGTTGGCCTACAGAGGTGTGCAGGTGTTATGTATAAGTGTGTGTGTGTGTGTACAGTTTAAGTGCAAAGCAAATATATCACTTTCATTAGCATAAAAATGAAAAATTTAATGGAATTCATATATACATTTGAGGCTGTATTGCCCCTAACTTTACCAACTGAAAAGTTCTTTAAAAAAGGAATTTGGGGGCTTCCCTGGTGGTCCACTGGTTAAGAATCTGCCTTGTAATACAAGGGACCCCAGTTTGATCCCTGGTCCAGGAAGATTCCACGTGCTGCACAGCATGCTGTAAGCGCCGGTGCCACAACCACTGAGCCCACACACCGCAACTCCTTAGAGCCCATGCTCTGCAACGCGAGAAGCCACCCCAGTGAGAAGCCTGTGCACCGCAACTAGAGACGCAGACCCTACTCACCCACTGCGACTACAGAAAGCCTGCACACAGCAGCGAAGACCCACCACAGCCAAAAAAGAAATATGAACAAATCTTTTTTTTAAAAAAAGGAATTTTTATAGACTCCAGTTGAAATCTTCAATCTAGTAACAAGAGTGATTGATAGCTCATGTTTTCCTGGTGCCATACCTGTTATTCCGGAAATACTCTAAGTGAATGAAATGACTTCAGTTTATAGAAGTGTCATTATACTTTACAAAATCCTATAAGGCAATAATCTATCCCCTCTTAACTTACCCTTTGTCCTCTTATCCACCACAAAACTCCAAAACCAAAGTGATAAGAATACTAAGTAAATTCTTTTAACTGGAATGATTAAAGTATCCTCTAGAACTTTTGCATAATTGTTTTAAAATTATTAATCACTTAAATAAGTCATTGTTAACAAGTAATAAGACTTCCCTAGTGGCTCACACAGTAAGAATCTGCCTGCAGTGTAGGAGACCTGGGTTTGATCCTTGGGTGGGGAAGATCCCCTGGAGAAGGGAATGCCAACCCACTCCAGTATTCTTGCCTGGGGAATTCCACGGACAGAGAAGCCTGGTGAGCTACAGTCCATGGGGTCACAAACACTGAGACACAACTGAGCAACTTTCATTTATAAGTAACGAATCACTCTCACCTTCTTCAGTCATATACTTTATCAGTTCATCCTTAGAAAGAAATCCTCGTTTAGCTGGATCTAATACCTAGGGGGAAGGAAAAGATAGATACTCTATTTTTTGATGAAAATTCCACATGATGATTTTTTTCACATAAATATAAATATATGTAAAATTTGTGGCTTACATACCTCAAAAGCTCGAAGAAGGATATCTTCCGGAATTGGTCTATATCTAATTATGCAATAAAAGGAGTAAACACCACAGTATTTAGCTCAATCTCCAAATAACAAATGATCACATTTAAAAAAAAAAAAATAAAGCTGCTAGCATACTAGGATAATAATTCATCCTTCACTGAAATATTTTTGGATTTCTAGATAATAAAGTTGAAAGTACTCCATACCCACAAGGAATACTTACTTATATGTTATCTGTTAGCTTTTTTCATCATTATAGGAACAAAATTCCTACAGTAAACAAACTATGGTAAGCTAATGCTACACTTTCTCTAGAAAAATAATTAGGCTTAATTCTTATTTATCATTGATAATTCAAACAGAAGCTAATAAGAATGTTGTTGATTTATGCTTTTTGCAGCTTATTTGCCCTTTAATTACACTTTGCTTATTAGATTAATACCGAAGTGGTGGATATTTCTGAGAACATACCAACTGGCAGTTCAGAAGTGTAGAGAAAAACTAGGAGGAAGCTATTCTGTGATAAACATTGGCTGAGTATAACATACAAAGTGAAAAGGCCAAGTGTTTTGAAATTAATGCAGTTCTAATCATTACCTCAACAATTCTATTTACTTTCTTACCTTCTTTCCAGTAGCACTTCAGTCATCACTGGTAGAAATTTTTCAAATCGAATGTATCCAGTGGGTTCTTCTTCCTCTACCTGGACAGTGAGTAAAAAACAGCCTCTTATTCATTCAGCAAATGTAAGTGAGCAGCTACTTTTTCCAAGCACTGTGCCAAGTACTGGGGATTTGATAATGGGGAACATTTCATGCAAAGATGGGCTCGATAAAGGACAGAAATAGTAAGGACCTAACAAAAGCAGAAGATATTAAGAAGAGGTGGCAAGAATACACAGAAGAACTGTACAAAAAAGATCTTTACGACCCAGATAATCACGATAGTGTGATCACTCACCTAGAGCCAGACATCCTGGAATGTGAAGTCAAGTGGGCCTTAGAAAGCATCACTACGAACAAAGCTACTGGAGATGATGGAATTCCAGTGGAGCTATTTCAAATTCTGAAAGATGATGCTGTGAAAGTGCTGCACTCAATATGCCAGCACATTTGGAAAACTCAGCAGTGGCCAGAGGACTGGAAAAGGTCAGTTTTCATTCCAATCCCAAAGAAAGGCAATGCCAAAGAATGCTCAAACTACCACACAATTGCACTCATCTCACACGCTAGTAAAGTAATGCTCAAAATTCTCCAAGCCAAGCTTCAGCGATACGTGAACCATGAACTTTCAGATGTTCAAGCTGATCTTAGGAAAAGCAGAGGAACCAGAGATCAAATTGCCAACATCTGCTGGATCATGGAAAAAGCAAGAGAGGTCCAGAAAAACATCTATTTCTGCTTTATTGACTATGCCAAAGCCTTTGACTGTGTGGATCACAATAAACTGTGGAAAATTCTGAAAGAGATGGGAATACCAGACCACCTGACCTGCCTCTTGAGAAACCTATATGCCGGTCAGGAAGCAACAGTTAGAACTGGACATGGAACAACAAACAGACTGGTTCCAAATAGGGGAAGGAGTACATCAAGGCTGTATATTGTCACCCTGCTTATTTAACTTATATGCAGAGTACATCATGAGAAACGCTGGGCTGGAAGAAGCACAAGCCGGAATCAAGATTGCCGGGAGAAATATCAATCACCTCAGATATGCAGATGACACCACCCTTATGGCAGAAAGTGAAGAGGAACTCAAAAGCCTCTTGATGGAAGTGAAAGAGGAGAGTGAAAAAGTTGGCTTAAAGCTCAACATTCAGAAAACTAAGATCATGGCATCTGGTCCCATCACTTCATGGGAAATAGATGGGGAAACAGTGTCAGACTTTTTTTTTGGGGCTCCAAAATCAGTGCAGATGGTGATTGCAGCCATGAAATTAAAAGACACTTACTCCTTGGAAGGAAAGTTATGACCAACCTAGATAGCATATTGAAAAGCAGAGACATTACTTTGCCAACAAAGGTACATCTAGTCAAGGCTATGGTTTTTCCAGTGGTCATGTATGCATGTGAGAGTTGGACTGTGAAAAAAGCTGAGTGCCGAAGAATTGATGCTTTTGAATTGGGTGTTGGAGAAGACTCTTGAGAGTCCCTTGGACTGCAAGGAGATCCAACCAGTCCATTCTGAAGGAGATCAGCCCTGGGATTTCTTTAGAAGGAATGATGCTAAAGCTGAAACTCCAGTACTTTGGCCACCTCATGCAAAGAGTTGACTCATTGGAAAAGAATCTGATGCTGGGAGGGATTGGAGGCAGGAGGAGAAGGGGATGAGATGGCTGGATGGCATCACTGACTTGATGGCCATGAGTTTGAGTAAACCCCGGGAGTTGGTGATGGACAGGGAGGCCTGATGTGCTACAGTCCATGGGGTCGCAAAGAGTCAAACACGACTAAGTGACTGAACTGACTGACTGACTGACTGATACTTGGACATGGTCCCCACTCACAGCGTTTATATTCTGGTAGTGGAGACATAAATCCATCAAAAAAACAACAAAGCTGAGTGTCTAATTATAAGTTTATGTAAGAAACAATGAAGTAAAGGAGCAAGGGTCTACTAGAGCATAGAAAAAAGAAAACTTTTCTTGGCCAAATTATCAGGAAATGCATTCATAAAGAAATCACACTTGAGTTGATTATTATAAAGGATGAGCAAAAGGTAATCAAAAACAGCAGGGAAAGACACTCCCAGGTAGATGAAATTACAGGTACTAAGACCTTGTGGGATGCACCAGAGGCCAGGAGGCTGAAACATATGGAGCAAGGAGGAGAATGTTTTCAGATGAGGCTGGAGAGAGAAATGGAGACTAGACCATGCAAGGTATTACCATCCATGAACATGACTTTGTTTGTTATCCCAAGACACTGTTACCCTAAATCACTGAAGGTCTCATAGATGTGTGTCTAAAAGATCACACTGGTTGTGGGTAAGGCAGCTTCTGCAGTAGTCTGAGCAGATATGATAAAGGCTTGGATTAGAGAGTGGTGGCCATGGAGACAAAAGGGGGTGTTTTCAAGAAACACTTAAGATATAAAACCAAGAAAACCTGGTACTGTATCTATTACAGGCAAGGATGAGGAAAAAAGAAGAGGGTCAAGGACAACTCCCAGGATTCTGACTTGCACAAATGAGATGGACTAATGCTTCCCCTGACATAAGGAACACTGGCTAAGAGACCAGATCAGGGGACCAATCAATCTCAAGGACTGTACTATTCATTAAATAACTAGATGCTCTGTGGAACACTGTTACACCACCACTAATCAGGAGAAGACAACACCTAACAATTTTGGTACCCAGAACTATTAGATGAGAATGAGGAAGACTCATGCTCACAAGGTTCGGCTTTGATGGTGTGGCTGAACAGTACCTTATTGATTTTAAATTTCATGTCAGGCTATTTATGAGAAGTTGTAAATTTTCCACTCCCTTTCAAAAATCCTATTAGAAGGCTCACACATCCCAATTCAACAGCGGCGATTTTAAAAGATTTATTCTTTGAGCAAAAGATAAGAAATCTATAGGTGCTGCTCAGTGGAACGCACTGTCATCAAATGACAACTATTTTTTAATGTTTATACTAGATTCTCACCTAGTATGAGGCAAGTCCTTGAACTCCACTATCAGTAAAAAATGTCATCCATCTAATGACAGAATGATGTGTTTCAGAATTTCTGAGGCCATCGATACATGAGCAATTGTTTTCAGCTGCCTGTAGATCCAAGGCAAGCAATTTGCAAGTCAATGTTCACATGGCTCTGGTTCAGATGTGCTTAAGTAGCACTCTAACTCCCAGGCCCACAAACTGCTTAAAACTCAAATGCCAATCTCATGAGACTGCCTCCAGAAGGATAATTTTTAAATTAAAATGTTGTGTTTCTATTCTGATTAATCCAGAAAACTGTTCCAGAAACTGGAGCTATAGTTTGTTTCCCCTTCCCTGCACCCTCAACAAACTGCAGAGCCAACAGTCTTGGCCATGGAAGATCAAAAATCCTATGTTATGAGCATCCTCATCAGTCCACAAACGGTTCATAGTTTTTCCAAAGGGAGTTCAACTCTACAGCACGCTCTCCATCATGTGAGAAGTCACAGACACATCCTATGTCCCTCATAACGCCTACCCCACCATGGTCATGCTCCTGGACAACTTCCACAAGCCCTTGGTGCTCTGAACACAGCCGAAACGCTATTCTGTGTACAGCCAAATGGCCTGATGTATATGTATATGATGTATAGAGCTAAGACTTCACAAAAATAATGTTAAAGCAAAACTCCAATGAATCAGGATGGCAGATGAGGCATATATTTTCCTTGGTTTTTTTTTAAAGAGAGATAATGAACAAATAAAGGCCTTGGGGTTAAAAAAAGTAAGAAGAAAAATACGTTAGTCCATCTTCAACTTGGACAGATTGTGAAAATCTTTCTATGACTCAACACTGTCCTCTAGAGGTCACATCTAATCTGCTCTTTTTGTATTAAGAGATACATAAGCAATGGCATAAAAATAGTACAATTATATAATATTTCTAAATACAGCATTAATGAACTATATAACATATACTAGACACTACCTTACATTATTAAAAGTTTTTATTATTTAAATAAACGTATCTTAGAGTAGATTTAGATTTACAGATAGCAGAGAGTTCTAATATACCTCCGTTTCCTCTGTTGTTTACCCTTGCATTATTATGGTACAACTATACTTGGTTCATTGTAACATCCATTGAACCAATACTGACGTATTATTATTTACTAAACTCCATGTTTTATTTTGATTTCATTGGTTTTTTTAAAATTTTATTTTATTTTTAAACTTTACATAATTGTATTAGTTTTGCCAAATATCGAAATGAATCCGCCACAGGTATACCTGTGTTCCCCATCCTGAACCCTCCTCCCTCCTCCCTCCCCATACCCTCCCTCTGGGTCGTCCCAGTGCACCAGCCCCAAGCATCCAGTATCGTGCATCGAACCTGGACTGGCAACTCGTATCATACATGATATTATACATGTTTCAATGCCATTCTCCCAAATCTCCCCACCCTCTCCCTCTCCCACAGAGTCCATAAGACTGATCTATACATCAGTGTCTCTTTTGCTGTCTCGTACACAGGGTTATTGTTACCATCTTTCTAAATTCCATATATATGTGTTAGTATACTGTATTGGTGTTTTTCTTTCTGGCTTACTTCACTCTGTATAATAGGTTCCAGTTTCATCATCTCATTAGAACTGATTCAAATGTATTCTTTTTAATGGCTGAGTAATACTCCATTGTGTATATGTACCACAGCTTTCTTATCCATTCATCTGCTGATGGACATCTAGGTTGCTTCCATGTCCTGGCTATTATAAACAGTGCTGCGATGAACATTGGGGTACACGTGTCTCTTTCCCTTCTGGTTTCCTCAGTGTGTATGCCCAGCAGTGGGATTGCTGGATCATAGGGCAGTTCTATTTCCAGTTTTTTAAGGAATCTCTACACTGTTCTCCATAGTGGCTGTACTAGTTTGCATTCCCACCAACCCATCAGTTTTTTAAAAGGCATTTTACAAATATGGTACATTTCTCTACCGTAGAAGAGAAGCAAGAAAAGCAGGATAGAACAGCCTGCCTGACAATCTGGAAATGGGTAGATAGAGGGGAGGATAATAAGTGCTTCTATTACTTCTGGTGCAGGACAAACTAGTTGACTTTATGAGGCCATGAGTAAGACAGGACAAAAACACTACTTTCTATAAATGTTATACAATAATGGCTCAATGATTATTTAAATGCCTTTACAATTTAATATAAATATATCAAATATTGAACCACACTTTATCATATATTGTATATAAACATACATATAGTTACGGGTTGAGTTATATCTTCCCCAAGTTCATATGTTGGAGTCCTAATCTCTGGTATACCTCAGAATGTGACTTCTTTGGAGACAGGGTAATCAAGTTTATCCTCAGTGAGGTAATCAAGTTAAAATGAGGTCATTAGGGTGGGCCCTACTCCAATATAACTGATGTCCTAATAAAAAGAAATCTGGACACAGAGACATGCACACAGGGAGAATGTCATGTGAACATGAAGACAAGCCTCTACAAGCCAAGAAGAAAGGCCTAAAACAGATTCTTCTCTCCTAGCCAACAGAAGGAACCAACTAGGCTAACACCCTAATTCTGCACTTCCAGCTTCCAGAACTGTGAGACGATAAATCTCTGTTGTTTAAGACACTGCCTGTGGTACTTTGTTACAGCAGTTCTACCAAACTTTATACGCTTGCACACAAATGTTCTGAGAGAGATGACATAAAGGCGCTTTGTAAACCTTGAGTTATTATGATTATTATTATTTTAATCAGTAGTGTACACACTTCTGGTTCTATATTCTGCAATGACACCTCCTCCTAACAGAATCAATCTCTGGTGCTAAAATTTTAGACACAGCCTCCTTGACCCACCATAGGGAACTGTTTTTTACAGAAGTCTGATCCTGCCTGCTCTCTGTAAAATGCCACGTGGAATGTGGCACATATGTATTAAACTGCTAGGCATATCTAACCCCTTGTCCCTCGCCCCTGAACCCTGGCCTAGAGGAGAGGGTTTGTAGCTCAGCAGCCATGATGTCTCCACTCTGCTGATCCCCTACTTGCTTCCTGGGCTGAAAGAAGAGGAGAGTAACAGACAGCCATCTGTCACATTTTCCTCCTCTTCAAAAGACAAAAACAAAACAAATATATCTTGTTATTGTGTATGTGAATGAGGCAAAGTAAGTTCTAATTTGGTCTGTTTCATCTAAGAGAAAGGCTAATGTGCTAGAAAGGAGGTAATAATTAGAAAGTAAGCTCGGGAGCATTTATGAATGCAGAGGAAATAAAACCTCTTTGTAGGAAGACCTCCAGCTTAGCCTTCAAGTACCATTTATAGGAGGAGCTTATCTTAATAGCCAGCAGGTGTCTACCTGGAAGAAGACTGAGGCCCTAACACACCTGGCTTCTCTTCCTCCAAAGAACTATGGTGGCAGAGGCAATCTGAAGAAAATACCCTGCTTCCCTGACACATGAAGGGGCCCGCCTCCACAGGCTAGCACAGGGCCTCCAGCCATTCCACAGCCTCTTTGCTTCCTCCAGCCCAATAAGGAGCCATCTCAATAAACATGTAAATACTGTGGGATAATTTTTAAATCAACATATATCTAAATTTCAAAGCATGAGGTAAATACTATTTCTCACTCTACCTTGGTAAAAGATAGTTTTTCCATCTGTTTTGCATCTGAGGCCATTCTGGCACAGAGAGGTAAACGCCCCTCGTGGTCCTCAAGGGCAGTCAGGTGCTGTGATGGGACCACAGCCCAGAGTTCTTTCTCCCATTCCCACAGTGAAGTCATCAGGCTCTCTCTTTTCTCATTAAAGCATTATTTATTTTAATACTGAATTCTCTGAATAGGCACAATAAAACACACTGAAAATTCATTTCTCCCCAGTGACATACAATCTGTCAATAAACTGAACTATTTCACGCTTCACAAAAGCAAGATAATACCAGTAGTTTAGATGGTTTATAAAGCACCTACATTTCATCTAGTTCCAGGTCAACAAATAAGACATACATAAGAATTTTTCAACTATTTGTAGTAAAAATATAAAAACAATGAGATATTTCAAGTTAGACTTGAATATCACATATGCAAATTTTGACATAAATTGCGTTTCAAAACCAAAACACTAATACAATTTAGAAAATACTTCTCTGCCTTGGATAGAATAAATGATAACAAAAATTCACTGGCATTTACCAATTAGTCCTACAAATGAAAAATCCTAAAGTTACCTGCTTTAGAAGAATTATTTACTCCAAACATCCAATATGCTGTTGTGTAAATATTGGGATAAGTACTTCTTTGGGGTTATAAGTCCCTTTCTTATTATAAGAGGTATCAAAAAAGACTAACTCATCTTTTGGGTGGACTATCAGAGAGTCTAAGAATCAACAGGTGGTTAGACCATGTAATCAAAAAGGTCCTTTCCAACTGTATGTTTCCATAATTTGAAGCAATGGGAGTCGGTTTCTGTCAAGCTATTAATCCCCCCAATTTACCCTCAGGTGCAGCAGGGGCAGGGAGAGTCAGGGCTCCACTTACACTAATTTGTTTCACACACTTCAGTCTCAGTTTCTCACCACCCCTTCCCGAGTGTCCTTCCCCACCCCGCGTAGACAGAGGCAGTAAGTATTGAAGCAACTGTCCCTCCAAGGTAATCTACTGTTTATATCAAAAGTAACTTTAAAATTGTGTTTCAATAAGATTCGAGGAAAAGCTCTATCCTGGGTTGAGATTTGGTTAGCATAATAAATATCCAATATCACATAAGCTTTATTAGGTCCAGAGACAGTTCTAAAATCACATTTATAACAACGTGTTAGTTTAAAATATTACTTATTCTTACATTTCACGAAGCAATTCAAACCCTCAGCATATCTTCAACAACAGACTTTCTAAGAGTTTGACTACTTTAGATACCTCAACTAAGTGAAGTCATGAAGTATTGGTCTATTTTGTGACTAGAATTTTCACATAATATCTTCAAGTTTCATCCATGTTACAGTATATGACAGGATTTCCTTCTTAAAATGTTAGTTTTCCTTACATTAGATAACAGTATGAAACAATCACTTTGATGTAATATTGAGTAAAAAGGTAAAATATCCTGGTTGTGTTTGAGTGATGGAAACAAGAGCAATCACTCCTCTATTTTTTGAGAATCCAATTTTAATCAGCATGCATTTCTTAAAGAATGAAATTTTTATAATAACATTGGAAATGATTGTGATATAACTAGCAAAAAAAAAAGCAAGGCTGAAATTGTACATACTAAATTGTACTATAAGATTGCTGCTAAGCTGCTGCTGCTAAGTCGCTTCAGTCGTGTCCGACTCTGTGCGACCCCATAGACGGCAGCCCACCAGGCTCCCCCGTCCCTGGGATTCTCCAGGCAAGAACACTGAAGTGGATTGCCATTTCCTTCTCCAATGCATGAAAGTGAAAAGTAAAAGTGAAGTCGCTGAGTCTTGTCCGACTCTTAGAGACCCCATGGATTGCGGCCCACCAGGCTCCTCTGTCCATGGGATTTTCCAGGCAAGAGTGCTGGAGTTGGGTGCCATTGCCTTCTCCGACTATAAGATTACTATTATGCTAAAAACATGTCAAGGAAAATAATACGGGAGGAAGTGCACTAAATTACTAATACCGATTGTATTAAGGTGATGGATTGGGGATGTCACCAAGATGGCAGAGTAGGAAGACTCCATGCTCGCATCTTCCCACAGGCACATCAAAATCCCAACTACTTGTAAAGCAATTCTCTATGATAATAATTTGAAGACTATCAGGAAAGATTTTTCACAACGAAAGAGAAAGAAGTAACCATAACAAGGGGGCTTCCGAGGTGGTGCCGGTGATAAAGAATCTGCCATAACAAGACAGCTAGGAGGACTGGAGACACTGCATTGCCAGGACCCACACTCCCAGGTGTATGACACACGCCCAGGTGTATATACAACAAACCTAGACAGAGTATGAATCAAGGCAAATTGGAAGTGGTCAAACAGGAGATGGCAAGAGTGAACGTCTAATTTTAGGCAAACTAAAATGGACTGGAAGGGGTGAATTTAACTCAGATGACCATTATATCTACTACTGTGGGCAAGAATCCCTTAGAAGAAATGGAGTAGCCATCATAGACAACAAAAGAGTAAAAAGCAATACTTGGATGCAATCTCAAAGATGACAGAATGATCTCTATTCATTTCCAAGGCAAACCATTCAATAATATCACAGTAATCCAAGTCTGTGCCTCAACCAGTAATGCTGAAGAAGTTGAAGTTGAACAGTTCTATAAAGACCTACAAGATCTTCTAGAACTAACACCCAAAAAAGATGTCCTTTTCATTATAGGGGACTGGAATGCAAAAGTAGGAAGTCAAGAAATACCTGGAGTAACAGGCAAATTTGGCCTTGGAGTACAGAATGAAGCAGAGCAAAGACTAATAGAGTTTTGCCAAGGGAACACACTGGTCATAGCAAATACCCTCTTCCAACAACACAAGAGAAGACTCTACACATGGACATCACCAGATGGTCAATACCAAAAACAGATTGATTATATTCTTTGTAGCCATAGATGGAGAAGCTCTATACAGTCAGCAAAAATAAGACCGGGAGCTGACTGTGGCTCATATCATGAACTCCTTATTGCCAAATTCAAACTTAGATTGAACAAAGTAGGGAAAACCACTAGACCATTCAGGTATGACCTAAATCAAATCCCTTAGGATTATACAGTGGAAGTGAGAAATAGATTCAAGAGATTAGAGCTGATAGAGTACCTGAAGAACTATGGACGGAGGTTTATGACATTGTACAGGAGACAGAGATCAAGACCATCCCCAAGAAAAAGAAATGCAAAAAGGCAAAATGGCTGTCTGAGGAGGCCTTACAAATAGCTATGAAAAGAAAAGAAGTGAAAAGCAAAGGAGAAAAGGAAAGATATACCCATTTGAATGCAGAGTTCCAAAGAACAGCAAGGAGAGAAAAGAAAGCCTTCCTCAGTGATCAATGCAAAGAAATAGAGGAAAACAATAGAATGGGAAAGACTAGAGATCTCTTCAAGAGAATTAGAGACACCAAGGGAACATTTCATGCAAAGATGGGCTCGATAAAGGACAGAAATGGTATGGACCTAACTGAAGCAGAAGATATTAAGAAGAGGTGGCAAGAAGACATAGATGAACTATACAAAAAAGATCCTCATGACCCAGATAATCACGATGGTATGATCACTCACCTAAAGCCAGACATCCTGAAATTCAAAGTCAAGTGGGCCTTAGAAAGCATCACTACGAACAAAGCTAGTGGAGGTGATGGAATTCCAGTGGAGCTATTTCAAATCCTAAAAGATGATGCTGTGAAAGTGCTGCGCTCAATATGCCAGCAAATTTGGAAAACTCAGCAGTGGCCACAGGACTGGAAAAGGTCAGTTTTCATTCCAATCCCAAAGAAAGGCAATGCCAAAGAATGCTCAAACTACCGCAAAATGGCACTAATCTCACACGCTAGCAAAGTAGTGCTCAAAATTCTCCAAGCCAGGCTTTAACAGTACATGAACTGTGAACTTCCAGATTTTCAAGCTTTAGAAAAGGCAGAGAAAACAGATATCAAATTGCCGGTATCTGTTGGATCATGGAAAAAACAAGAGAGTTCCAGAAAAACATCTACTTCTGTTTTATTGACTATGTCAAAGCCTTTGACTGTGTGGATCACAACAAACTGTGGAAAATTCTGAAAGAAATGGGATTACCAGACCACCTGACCTGCCTCTTGAGAAACCTATATGCAGGTCAGGAAGCAACAGTTAGAATTGGATATGGAACAACAGACTGGTTCCAAATCAGGAATGGAGTATGTCAAGGCTGTATATTGTCACCCTGCTTATTTAACTTATATTCAGAGTATATCATGAGAAACCTTGGGCTGGATGAAGCACAAGCTGGAATCAAGATTGCTAGGAGAAATATCAATAACCCTTAATATGCAGATGATACCACCCTTATGTCAGAAAGCAAGGAGAACTAAAGAGCCTCTTGATGAAAGTGAAAGAGGAGAGTGAAAAAGTTGGCTTAAAACTCAACATTCAGAAAACTAAGATCATGGTATCTGGTCCCATCACTTCGTGGCAAATAGATGGGGAAACAGTGGAAACAGTGTCAGACTTTATTTGGGGGGGCTCTAAAATCACTGCAGATCGTGACTGCAGCCATGAAATTAAAAGACACTTGCTCCTTGGAAGAAAAGTTATGACCAACCTAGACAACATATTAAAAAGCAGAGATATTACTTTGCCAACAAAGGTCCATCTAGTCAAAGCTATGGTTTTTCCAGTGGTCATGTACGGATGTGAGAGTTGGAGTATAAAGAAAGCTGAGTGCCAAAGAATTGATGCTTTTGAACTGTGGTGTTGGAGAAGACTCTTGAGAGTCCCCTGGACTGCAAGAAGATCAAACCAGTCCATCCTAAAGGAAATCAGTACTGAATATTCATTGAAAGGACTGATGTTGAAGCTGAAACTCCAATACTTTGGCCACCTGATCAGAAGAACTGACTCATTTGAAAAGACCCTGATGCTGGGAAAGATTGAAGGCAGGAGGAGAAGGGGACGACAGAGGATGAGATGGTTGGATGGCATCACCAGCTCAATGGACATGATTTTATGTAAACCCTGAGAGTTGGTGACAGACAGGGAGGCCTGACGTGCTGCAGTCTGTGGGGTCGCAAAGAGTCAGACATGACTAAGCGACTGAACTGAACTGAACTGAGACAGAGTATTAAAAAGCAGAGACATTACTTTGCCAACAAAGGCCCGTCTAGTCAAAGCTATGGTTTTTCCAATAGTCATATTTGTATGTGAGAGTTGGACCATTAAGAAGGCTGAGCTTTTGAACTGTGGTGCTGGAGAAGACTCTTGAGAGTCCCTTGGACTGCAAGGAGAGCAAACCAGTCAATCCTTAAAGGAAATCAACCCTGAATATTCATTGGGAGGACTGATGCTGAAGCTGAAGCTCCAATTCTTTGGCCACCTGATCCGAAGAGCTGACTCATTAGAAAGGACTCTGATGCTGGGAAAAATTGAAGGCAGGAGGAGAAGGGGACAAGAGAGGATAAGATTGTTGAATGTCATCACCAACTAAATGGACATGAGTTTGGGTAAACTCCAAGAGATGTTGAAGGACTGGGAAGCCTGGCATGCTGCAGTCCACGGGGTCGCAAAGAGTTGGACATGACTGAGAGACTGAACAACACTCCCAGGTAAGTCGCCCACAAACAGAAGGATGGTCACAATTGCAGAGGTTCCCACCAAGGAGTAAGAGGTTCAAGCCCCATTTGGGCTTCCCAGTTCAGGGTCCTGCACCAGAAGATGAGCCCCCAGCAGGTCTGCCTTTGTGAACAGGAGAGCTGGAGGGCTATAGGAAACAGAGACTCCTCTCTTAAAAGGTGCACATAAAATCTCACACTCTGAATGCTCAGAAGCAGTAGTCAGAAGGAGCCTAGGTCAGACCTACTTGCTAATCTTGGAGAGCCTCCCAGAGAGGCAGGAAGCAGCTGGACCTCCAAGGGATGAAGACACTGGTAGCAGCCTTTTCCGTGAGCTTCTTCTACCACAATGACACCATCACTGCCGAGCTCCATTTCAGAATCCTTCACTAGCAAACCTCTGCTGGGGGCATGTTCACCGGCCAGTGGGCTGGCAGCAGCCCCTCCCTCACGTGTTCTCCCCAGGCCACACAGACAGCTGCGGATGGACTCAGCCCTGCCCTCCAGGGGTCCAGCAGCAGTTGCACCCCTCACAGGGCTGCTCAGCCAAACCACACAGGAAGCCTATCCCACCCTTCAGTGAGAGGCAGGGCCTTGCAACCAAGTGAACTGGGGGCCAGTCCCCTCACCAGCACGCCCATAGTAGTCAGCCCTGCCACAATAGAAGGGCACACGCAGCCCACACAGGGGGCATATAGCTCTGGTGATCAGAGGAGAGCATGCTGCTGAGCCCCCAGGACACCTACATAAGGCCACTACTCCAAGACTGGGAAACACAACTGACCTATTTAACACATAGACATAAAGAAAATTAGGCAAAATGAAAAGAATATAACAAGAGACAGAGAAGGACATTACATAGTGGTAAAGGGGTCAACCCGACAAGAAGATATAACAATTGTAAATATTTATGTACTGAACCCAGGAGCACCTAAATACATAAAGCAAATATTAACAGACATAAACAGAGAAATGAAGAGTAATACAATAATAATAGTAGGGAACATTAACACTCCACTTTCATCAATGGGCTTGCCAACATTTAACATTTTCAGACTCAAATCTTAGCCATTCTAGCAGATGTGTAGTGGCACCTCATTATCCCCACTGACTAGAGACATTCATCATCTTTTTATGTGCTTATGGGCCACTGATACTTTTTTTTTTTTCACAAAATGTCCGTACAAATCTTTGGCTATTTAAAAAATTAGGTTGAAACAGACATTCATATGGGCTTCCCTGGTAGCTCAGCTGATAAAGAATCCGCCTCCAATTCAGAAGACCCCGGTTCAATTCCTGGGTTGAGAAGAGCCCCTGGAGGAGGGCATAGCAAACCACTCCAATATTCTTTCCTGGAGAATCTCATCAACAGAGGAGCCTGGCGGGCTACAGTCCATGGGGTGGCAAAAAGTCGGACATGACTGAGCGACTAAACGCAGCACAGACATTCATATATTATCAAATGAATTGTACAATATCAAATAAATTATCTTTCAAATATTTTCCCCCAATCCATTTCTCGCATTTGTTTATTTTTACTTTTGGCAGTGCTGGGTCTTCATTGTTGCATGTGGGCTCTCTCTAGCTGCAGCGAACAAGAGCTACTCTTTGTTGTGGCGTGCAGGCTTCTCATTGTAGTGGTTTCTCTTGTTGCAGAGCATGGGCTCTAGGGCGCACAGGTTTCAATGGTTGAGGCTCAAGGGGTCTAGAGCTTGGGCTTAGGAGTTGCGGCACATGGGCTTAGTTGCTCCACAGCATGTGGGATCTTCTTCAGACGAGGAATTGAACTAGTGGCCCCTGTATTACAAGGCGGACTCTTAACCACTGGACAACCAGTGAAGCCCTGTATGTTTTTAGCTCTGCCCTTTGATGGGCAAAAGTTTTTAATGTTGATGAAATTAATCATTGTTGTTCCTTTATGGTTCATGGTTTCTTGTCTCTTTATCTAAGAAATCTTTGGCTAACCCAACATCACAAAGTTTTCCCTATGTTTTATAGATTTAGCTCTCATGTTCAGTTCTATGATCCATTTCAAGTTAATTTTTGTATATGGAGTAAAAGAATGTTGAAAAGAGTGTTGTTTCTTTCTATTCAGATAACCATTTGCTCAAATGCTATTTATTGAAATGATTATCCTTTTCTCATTGAATGATGTTGGCACCTATGTCAAAGATATGTGTGGTTCTCTTTCTCAATTCTCTAGTCAGTTCCACTGATCTATATGTGTACCAGTGTACAAAATATCACACTGTGCATGATACCACACAATATGTGTACAAATATAATACTCAAGATTACTGAAGCTTCATAGTAAATCTGCAATCAGTTCAGTTCAGTTCAGTCGCTCAGTCATGTCTGACTCTTTGCAACCCCATGAACTGCAGCACGCCAGGCCTCCCTGTCCATCACCAACTCCCAGAGCCTACCCAGACTCATGTCCATTGAGTCAGTGATGCCATCCAACCATCTCATCCTCTGTCATCCCCTTCTCCTCCTGCCCTCAATCTTTCCCAGCATCAGGGTCTTTTCAAATGAGTCAGTTATTCGCATGAGGTGGCCAAAGTATTGGAGTTTCAGCTTCATCATCAGTCCTTCCAATGAACACCCAGGACTGATCTCCTTTTGGATGGACTGGTTGGATCTCTTTGCAGTCCAAGGGACTCTCAAGAGTCTTCTCCAACACCACAGTTCAAAAGCATCAATTCTTTGGCACTCAGCTTTCTTTATAGTCCAACTCTCACATCCATACGTGACCACTGGAAAAACCAGGGCCTTGACTAGACAGACCTTTGTTGGCAAAGTAATGTCTCTGCTTCTTAATATGCTGTCTAGGTTGGTCATGACTTTCCGTCCAAGGAGTAAGTGTCTTTTAATTTCATGGCTGCAATCACCATCTGCAGTGATTTTGGAGCCCCGAAAAATAAAGTCTGACACGCTTTCCACTGTTTCCCCATCTATTTCCCACGAAGTGATGGGACCAGATGCCATGATCTGTTTTCTGGATGTTGAGCTTTAAGCCAACTTTTTCACTCTCCTCTTTCACTTTCATCAAGAGGCTCTTTAGTTCTTCTTCACTTTCTGCCATAAGGGTGGTGTCATCTGCATATGAGGTGGTATAAATCCATCTTTGTCCTTTTTGTCAAAATTATTTTGGTTGTTCAAGGTCTTTCACGTTTCCATTCAAACTTTAGAATCAGTTTGTATATTCCTTCAGAAAATTTTGCTATGATTGGTTGAAAGTGTGTTGAATCTAGAGATCAATCTGAGAAGAATATCTTAAAAATATTGAGCTTTCTAATTCACAAATATGTATATCTGTTCATTTATTTAAATCTTAATTTCCCTCTACAATGTTTGCTGTTTTCAGTATATGAGTCTCGTCTATCTTTTGTTAACTTTATTATTTCACTTTTAGGCTATTATAAATGGAACTGATTGCTTAATTTTTCTAATTGTTAACTTATAGTTTATAGAAATATAATGAATTTTGTATGTTGACTTTGTAGCCTGTAGCTTGGCTAACTTCATATATTAGTTCTAATGGCTTTTTGGTAAATTTCTTAGGATCTTCTTACATGCACAATCATGTAGTTTTACTTTTTATTATCCAAACTGTGTATTTGCTGTTATTGTTTCTTGCCTTGTTGCACTAGCTAAGATTTCAAGCAGAGTGATGACTAGGAGTGATGAACATGGACATTCCTGATTTTAGGCAGAAAGCACTGAGTTTTCACCAATGAGCAAGACGTTAGCCTTAGGGCTTTTTGTAGATGTCCTTAGCCAGGTAAAGGAGTTTCCTTTTCTTCTCATATTGCTGGGTATTATTATCTTCAATGAGTGTAGAATTTTTTCAATGTTTTCTCTGTATTTATTCAAATGATCATATCATTTATCTACTTTGTTCTATTAATGTAGTAAATTACATTGATTAATATTAAGCTAACCTTAAATTTCTGGTATAAATGGCACTTGCTCGTGATGTACTATCCTTTTTAACATATTGTTGAAATTAATTTGATAAAATTTTATTAAGGATTTTTTTGCATCTGTGTTAATACGGTCCATAGTTTTATTTCTTGTAATATGATTGCTTGGTTTTGGTATCAGAGTGATACTAGCCTCAAAAACTGAGCTAGAAAAGTGTTCTTTCCTGTAATATTTTCAGAAATATTTTTGTATAGAATTGGTACTCCTTCTTCCATAAATGTTAGAGCAAATTCACCAGTGAATTCATCTGAATCTCTAGTTTTGTGAGAAAATTTTTAATTATAAATTTAATTTTGGTAATCGATATGGTACTATTCAAATTCTCCAGTTTTTGTTGAGTCAGTTTTGGTCATCTGTGTCTCTCAGGGGATTTATCCATTTATCTAAGTTGTCAGACTCATTGGCATACAGTTTTTGATAATGATTTGTTATTATTTGAGGATAATGAAAACCCATTCTTCATCTTAAAAATTTTTTATACAGAAGCTACTCTTTAATTTCTGTTTCAAGAAGTGACTATAGCTCTAGTACTATTAAGAACTGGTAGAAGGGAAATTTCATAATTAAATAAAAGATAATTTAAAACATTTTTTATTGAAGTAGAGTTGATTTACAATGTTATGTTAGTTTCAGGTATACAGCAAAGTGATTCAGCTTTATATTTATATATACATACATATGTTTATATATATTCTTCTTCAGATTCTTCTCCATTATAGGCTATTACAAGATATTGAATACAGTTCCCTTTAATCTTGATATTGATAATTTGTATCTCAATGTACTTAGCTATAAATTTATCAACTGTATTCGAACAGATTCATATTTTCTTTCAGTGATTTTTCTCTGTCCATTTTCTATTTCACTGATTTCTGCTCTTTATAATTTTCTTCCCTCTATTTATATTGTGTGTATGTTGGTCTTGTTTTTCTAGTTTCTTATGAGAATTTAGATAATTATTTGTAGATTTTTTTGTCTTTTCTAATATAAACACTTAAAGTGGTAAATTGTCCTCTAAGTGACATTTTACCTGCATCCCACAAAGTTTGACATGTTGTATCTTCACTATCACTCAGGACAAAATGTTTTCTAATTTTCCTTGTGATTTCTTCTTTGATTCATGAATTATTTAGAAGTATGTTGCTTATGGGGAAAATACATAGCCAATGGGAATTTGCTCTACGGCTCAGGAAACTCAAACAGGGGCTCCGTATCAACCTAGAGGGGTGAGATGGGGAGGGAGATGGCAGGGGGTTTCAAAAGGGAGGGTATGTATGTATACCTATCACTGATTCATGCTGAGGTTTGACAGAAAGCAACAAAATTCTGTAAAGGAATTATCTCTCAAAAAATAAATAAATAAAATTTTTTTGATGCATGATGCTGGATGCTTGGGGCTGGTGCACTGGGACGGCCCAGAGGGATGGTATGGGGAGGGAGGAGGGAGGAGGGTTCGGGATGGGGAACACATGTATACCTGTGGCGGATTCATTTTGATATTTGGCAAAACTAATACAATTATGTAAAGTTTAAAAATAAAATAAAATTAGAGAAAAAAAAATAAGTATAATTCCAAGTACTTGAGGATTTTCTAATGATCTTATTCTCAATTGCTCTCTATTTAATTCATTTTTTGGGGTATTAAAAATCTACTAAGATTTGTTTTGTGGCCTAGTACTCCTTAATGAACACTCCATGTACACAGGGAAAGAACATGTATATTGCAGTTGTTCAGGGTTCAGTTCAGTTCAGTTGTTCAGTCGTGTCCGACTGTGCGACCCCATAAATCGCAGCACGCCAGGCCTCCCTGTCCATCACCAACTCCCGGAGTTCACCCAGACTCACGTCCATCGAGTCAGTGATGCCATCCAGCCATCTCATCCTCTGTCGTCCCCTTCTCCTCCTGCCCCCAATCCCCCCCAGCATCAGAGTCCTTTCCAATGAGTCAACTCTTCACATGAGGTGGCCAAAGTACTGGAGTTTCAGCTTTAGCATCAGTCCTTCCAAAGAAATCCCAGGGCTGATCTCCTTTAGGATGGACTGGTTGGATCTCCTTGCAGTCCAAGGGACTCTCAAGGGTCTTCTCAAACACCACAGTTCAAAAGCATCAATTCTTCGGCGCTCAGCCTTCTTCACAGTCCAACTCTCACATCCATACATGACCACTGGAAAAACCATAGCCTTGACTAGACGAACCTTTGTTGGAAAAGTAATGTCTCTGCTTTTGAATATGCTATCTAGGTTGGTCATAACTTTCCTTCCAAGGACTAAGCGTCTTTTAATTTCATGGCTGCAGTCACCATCTGCAGTGATTCTGGAGCCCAGAAAAATAAAGTCTGACACTGTTTCCACTGTTTCCCCATCTATTTCCCATGAAGTGATGGGACCAGATGCCATGATCTTAATTTTCTGAATGTTGAGCTTTAAGCCAACTTTTTCACTCTCCACTTTCACTTTCATCAAGAGGCTTTTGAGTTCCTCTTCACTTTCTGCCATAAGGGTGGTGTCATCTGCATATCTGAGGTTATTGATATTTCTCCCGGCAACCTTGATTCCAGCTTGTGCTTCTTCCAGTCCAGCATTTCTCATGATGTACTCTGCATATAAGTTAAATAAGCAGGGTGACAATGTACAGCCTTGACATACTCCTTTTCCAATTTGGAACCCTCTGTTGTTCCATGTCCAGTTCTAACTGTTGCTTCCTGACCTGCATATAGATTTCTCAAAAGGCAGATCAGGTGGTCTGGTATTCCCATCGCTTTCAGAATTTTCCACAGTTTATTGTGATCCACATAGTCAAAGGCTTTGGCATAGTCAATAAAGCAGAAATAGATGTTTTTCTGGACCTCTCTTGCTTTTTCCATGATCCAGCGCATGTTGGCAATTTGATCTCTGGTTCCTCTGCCTTTTCTAAAACCAGCTTGAACATCAGGAAGTTCACGGTTCACATATTGCTGAAGCCTGGCTTGGAGAATTTTGAGCATTACTTTACTAGCGTGTGAGATGAGTGCAATTGTGCGGTAGTTTGAGCATTCTTTGGCATTGCCTTTCTTTGGGATTGGAATGAAAACGGACCTTTTCCAGTCCTCTGGCCACTGCTGAGTTTTCCAAATTTGCTGGCATACTGAGTGCAGCACTTTCACAGCATCATCTTTCAGGATTTGAAAGAGCTCAACTGGAATTCCATCACTTCCACTAGCTTTTTCGTAGTGATGCTTTCTAAGGCCCACTTCACATTCCAGGATGTCTGGTTCTAGGTCAGTGATCACACCATCGTTCAGGGTAGTGTTCTATAAATACCAGTTAGGTTGGAGTGGTTGATGGTATTGTTCATATCTTCTATATCTTTGCTAATATTTTATATAGCTATTCTATCAGTTACTTAGGGAAGTTTACTGTAATCATCATCTGTGATTATGGAATTGTCTTTTTTTCCCTCTAATCTGTCTATGTTTGCTTTATGTATACTAAAGCTCTGTTATTAGGTGCACACACATTTTTGATTTTTAGACTTTCCTGATGACTTGACCTTTTTAAAAATCACTGTGCAATGTAATAATCTCACCAGAATTGATATTATTTTCCAAACATCTTTTAGTTCTCTTTTGTAATTACTTTAAATTCTCTATAAGTACACTTAGGTTTGAACTTCAAAGGATGTACACCACTAAATATTCTTTCCACTTGTACTGAAATGTCATTATCTCCTCCCAGCTCTTGCACATTGAAGATCCCAGGTGGCTCTAACTTAATATCAAAGGAAAAATTGTTTAGTAACCTGTAGGTTGATAAGATTTTCATTAACCTTTCTCATTTTTGCTGGGTTTGTGACATTCCAAACAGACAGAGATTATGTGGAACCAGTGGTTAACTACAGAATATTAAGTAGAGGGATCAATGCAGAGTGATTTTTTAAAATGATCTATTTCAAGAGAAACACTGGATTTCAAATTGATCTCCAGGAAGTGGACAACTGAAAGTTAGTATGAATCTACAATAAAATTCAATTAAATGACAATTAGAGAACCAAACACAGACTCCAATTTTTTATAGAAGAATTTTAAAGTATAGTCACTATTTCACTTCAGAACAAATGAGGCAGAAACAGTTTCAGTTCTGAAACTACTACAGAGCAGTTAGCAATATGACATCTACCTCTAGACATTTACTATTATGTAGCTTTGTATGTGGAGAAGGAAACGGCACCCCACTCCAGTGTTCTTGCCTGGAGAATCCCAGGGACAGGGGAGCCTGGTGGGCTGCCGTCTATGGCGTCGCACAGAGTCGGACACGACTGAAGTGACTTAGCAGCAGCAGCAGAGCTTAGATAGCTCAGTGATCTTCATGAGACCATAACTGTTCTAAATATCTGTAATTTTCAAAAGTTGTGTCAATGTACCTAAGAAAACAGTAAAGACAAAATAAAACACTGGGACCTGAACACCTACTGTGGCTAACTGCCCAAACCTGTGGGGGTGTTTTGGTAGCAAGTCATCTACACAGCAAGCAAATCCAAATATGCAGAGTGCCCACCAAGCAACAGCTGATTCCTTACAGTTATTAAATACTCATAAAACACCATGGTATTGTTGCATTCCTTTTGCATGTGAAACCAGACTTCAAAAGATTAAGTGGCTCACCAAAGGCCACACAGCTGTAAGCAGTAGTTATGGGATCTGAATTCCAATCTCCTAACACTAGACATAGTATTTGGTCTACTTTGCCAGAGAAACCTATATATAGATCAGGAGTTGGCAAACCTTTTCTGTAAAAGCCAGAACCTTTAAGCTTTGCAAATCATATGGTTTCTTAACTCCACTCTTGTAGTAAGTAAATAGCTATAGATAATATGTAAGTAAATAAGTCTTACCCTGATGATGGGAAAAATTGAAGGCAAAAGGAAAAAGGGGCAGTGGAGGATAAGATGGTTAGATTGTATCAATGACTTAATGGACACGAATCTGAGCAAACTCCAGGAGCTAGGGGAGGACAGAGGAGCCTGGCGTGTTGCAGTCCATGGGGTTGCAGAGAGTCAGACATAACTTAGCGACTGAACAACAACAACAAAATGAGTCTAGTTGTGTTCCAATAAGACTTTACAAAAGTAGGTTGTGGACTGGATTTGGCCCAGGAGTTGTGGTTTGCTGATCCCTGCTTTAGATTAATACATACAAGCAAACCATAAAAGAATTAGGTTCTAAAGTTTCAGAGGTATTTTTCATTACTGCTCCACTTAGTCTACTCAATTACAAACAATAATTGTGATTTCACTGTAAATTTATCTTCCAGTTCATAGCTCTTCCACAGTGCCAACTTTCCTCTCCCCAATACAAATTCTAGCTTTGATGATAGTCACTTTAAGGGAGTGATCAACACTTTTTGTTAGTGAGGACCAATGCAGGAGATGTTTTTTCCTGCTACTCAGGAGAAATGACTTTGCTGCTGCTGCTGCTAAGTCACTTCAGTTGTGTCTGACTCTGTGCGACCCCATAGATGGCAGCCCACCAGGCTCCCCCGTCCCTGGGATTCTCCAGGCAAGAACACTGGAGTGGGTTGCCATTTCCTTCTCCAATGCATGAAAGTGAAAAGTGAAAGGGAAGTTGCTCAGTCATGTCCGATTCTTCGCGACCCCATGGACTGCAGCCCACCAGGCTCCTCTGTCCATGGGATTTTCCAGGCAAGAGTACTGGAGTGGGGTGCCGTTGCCTTCTCCGAAAAATGACTTTACTGGACCCCAAAATGGAAAACAGTTTCCTCCTTTATTGAATATTTTTAAATGCTAATAAAAATTGGTACTTGGTTTTAGTTATCAAAATGGTAATGTGAGTGAACTCATGGACAAAACAGAAACAGAATCACAGGGTTAGAAAATAAACATGGTTACTAAAGAGGAAATGTGGGGGAAGGATAAATGAGGAGTTTATGATTAACATATCCATGCCGCTAAGTCACTGCAGTCGTGTCCGACTCTGTGCGACCCCATAGACGGCAGCCCATCAGGCTCCCCCGTCCCTGGGATTCTCCAGGCAAGAACACTGGAGTGGGTTGCCAGTTCCTTCTCCAATGCATGAAAGTGAAGAGTGAAAGTGAAGTCGCTCAGTCGTGTCCTTACTACTATGTATAAAACAGACAATAAACAAGGACCTCCTGTATTGCACAGCAAACTCTACTCAAGATTCGGTAACAACTTACATAGGAAAAGAACCTGAAAAAGAATGTATAGATGTATGTGTATAACAATCACTTGCTGTACACCTGAAACCAACAACACTGTAAATAAACTATACTCCAATACAAAATAATTAAATTTAAAAAGTGTTAATGTGGAGCAACAGTCATCTTTCCAATCTATGTACTTTAGGATTCAAAACTTGTCTTCTTATACATTACTTCATTTATCTTTGAAGCAAATTCTGAAGTAAGTATTATTATGGAGAAACTGATGCAGAGGTTAAGTGACTCACCCAGAGTCACTTCCTTCTCTTCTGGGTAAAACTGGACAGGCAAGTACTATGCTGGGTGCAGGGAATAAGGAGATAAATAAAATCATACATGCTTGCCTTTGTCCCTATCCTCTTTGTTGATACTTGGCCTCCACCAAAACCCACATACCTAATAAGCAAGTTTGAAAGGAGTTTTCTAGTGGCTGCCCAGGTAGTTTTTTTCCCTCGAGGCCTCTGCCTTGTTGAACTGAAAGTTGTACTTGAAATCTGATCAGATACTCTTCTGGAAAACCAAACAAGGCGTGAAGCTCTCTGGTTTTGGGCTTCTCATCACCATTTATAAGATAAGTCCCTCCAGCAACTCATCTACACTATTACAAATAAGCATTTTCAAAATTCAATGTCAAGTGAGTTATTATTTTATTTACTACTATTTCTGGAAGTTAGTTTTATTTCCTCAAATGCACAGTCTCTACTCTTTCTATTCCCTGTAAACTGACATTTACTATATTCATCTGTCAATATTCATTCTGCACACAGTCAGTCCTCTGTGTCTACTGGCCTTTCTTCAACTAATTACAAAGAGTGTAATATCTAAAGTGAGGTCCTTACTTGATCCATCACATTATTGGTCATAAACATTTCTTTAAGATTTGATATCAATTCTTGCAGATTCTGTTGATTTGCTAATTCACATAGCTGTCCTAGGGCTTCCCTGGTGGCTCAGCGGTAAAGAATCCACCTGCAATGCAGGAGTCACGGTTTTGATTCCTGGGTCAGAAAGATCTCCTGGAGGAAGGCATGGCAACCCACTCAAGTATTCTTGCCTGGAGAATCCCATGGACAGAGGAACCTGGCGGGCTACAGTCCATGGGGTCGCAAAGCGTCAGACATGACTAAAGCGACTTAGCATGCACGCACGTTCATAGCTGTCCTAATGTCTTCACTGAGTATATTTGGTAATTTAGGGTATTTTTCACTTCAGGTAAGGATTTTTTTTTTTTTTTACAAGAAGATAGAGCCATGCTAAGAGTCATTCCATTTCAATCAGCCATGAATGAAAGTTTCTTAGCCTACTTACCTCTGCAATCAGATCATGTAGCTCTCCTTCACTAGGGCAGCATCCTAATGACCTGATAATTGTTCCGACCTCTCTGTGGGAAAAAAAAGTAGTCAGTTGTTTTAGAATATAAACTCTGAAAAAACAAGCACTATGTTTCTCTAAATTATTTCAGAGCAGGTATAGCACAGCAAACAAAGTCATGTAATAAACACTGCCTCAAGAGGATGGAAGATACTTTCTGAGGAAAGGAAAAGGCAGACAAGTGAAGCCAAGAGAGAAGAAAGAAGTGTTTGTGCTGACTGGCAGGCGCAAACCCTGCCACTTCCTAACTGGTTTTAAGTGTTTGTTAATTCTTTTGAGCCACAGTTTCCACACCTGTAAAATGAGGATGATAATGTCTAGTGAGGGGAAGTCTAGGGGCAGGGCACCTACAAGTAGGACCTCTAGAGGCAGACTCCTGTTGTTGTTTAGTCACTAAGTCACGTCCAACTGTTTTGAGACCCCACGGGCCATAGCCCACCAGTCTCCCATATCCTGGGATTTCCCAGGCAAGAATACTGGAGTGGGCTGTCATTTCCTTCTCCCGGGGATCTTCCCGACCCAGGGATCAAACCCTCACCTCTTGCATCTCTTCCTTTGCAGGCAGATTCTTTACTGCTGAGCCACAGGGGAAACCACTGGCAGACTGCTAGGGTTCCAACTCCAGCCCTCTAATTTGCTAGAGTGGGCAGGTTAATCTGCATGCATAAGCCTACCTGGTAGGTGAAACACAGATTCTTCCTTGAAATACTCAGAACTGGGCTGAGAACACTCTAATGGTCAAATAATATGAGCCACCATAACATAAAGCCCAGCTCTTGACAGAGTAGCCACTCAACAAATATTAGTTATTCCTCACCCCCTCCCCCATAGGAATGTAATTCAATTTAACAATAACCTAAGAAAAGTATAAGCTATATTTAGTACTCTCTGGATGCTCAGGGGATTTATAATAGATTATTAAATGTTTTCATTTAAAATGGTTAAAAAGTTGTGATATTTTGAAAGTTAACTTGTTCAACTTAACTAGATGTTAATGTTAACTAATGTTAACAACTTAACTAATGTTCACTTAACTAGAATATTTAACTTCTTTACCATTCTGGCTAATATCTGTGGTATTATATTTACTCTCTATTTTACAGAGAAAACATTTTAAATAAGAATTTTTAAGTTCTTCACTTCAGGAGGCTGAAGGATGGGTATCAAGAGAAAACCTGAAGTCAGTAACTGTGGAATACAGGGTTCTTGGTCTTCACTGATCTGAGAGCCAACTAAACATGTAATGTTTTCATGTCAACCTCCCTGAGCTCCTTAGTCTCACTGCTCTTCATGCCCACATGCCTCACTGAGGCAGGATCTGAACACGACACTGTTGCTAGAGACTAAAATATTTTACAAGATTATACTTTCTCTCAAGAAGCAGCTAAAGATGACCCATGAAACTGGCTAACACCAGCGTAGTAATATTCTTGTAACATCAGACTGGCTATTGCATACATTAGAACAAATAGTTAATGAGGCAGGGACAAAAAAATATAATTTGATAAACAGTCATGGATTTATCTTTTCCATAACCTTCTAGGCCTTCTGCTCTGTGAATCAGAGAACTGCTTCAACTCCAAACTCAGAAGGATAAGGATAAAGGCTGCCTTAACTCACAGAAACAAAGGGAAGGCAGGGAAGTGAGGAGGGCAGCGTTTGTATGCCCTTGTAGGTTACAAATCTTGGGGAGGTAGGCTGGGGGGAAAAAAGAGAAATTTCAGGCCTGCACCATGCAGTACCGAAGCCACTACCTCCACCGGCTATAGAGCACCGGAAATGTGACTAGTCCAGATTAAAATGGGCTCTAAGTGAAAAATCTATACGGATTTCAAAAATTAGTATAAAAAAATGTAAAACATCCATTAATAATTTTTAATTGATTACATGTTGAAATCATATTTTAGACATATCGGTTAAATAAAACACATTGTTTTACCTGTTTCTCTTTTACTTTTTTAAAATACAACTACTAGAAATTTTTAAATTATATACGCAATCCTCCTTTTGCTGGTTCTTTTCTAGGGAATAGCTGCCATCATGATGCACTTTGTGAAGACACATACAGCACATAAAGAGAAACTTAGAATTGCATTGTGCTGTGTCAGCAATGTAATTGATCCCCCGTGCCACTATGAGAAACTTTCAACCTTATTTATTTACTTATTTACTGGCCACATGTCAAAGCATGCAGAATCTTAGTTTTCTGACCAGGGGTCAAACCCGTGCCCCCTGCCGTGGAAGCACAGAGTCTTAACCACTGGACCTCCAGGGAATTCCCTCAACCATATTTAAATGAAGTCCTGGGTCGCTGACCCAGGTCTCAGGTCTTCTGCCTATATCCCAGAAACAGTAACAGGCTAACTTACTAGCTTTCGAAGGGGATAAAATCAAAGGGTAGACTTGACATGTATAAAGATGCATAGGAGAAAATCTGGGCTGGAAACCCAGATCTGGTAACAAAGCCACAGGACCAGAAGAGCTCCTCTAAGAAGAGCGCCTTGGCTGGAAGAGATGATGACCCAGGCAGAGCTCACAGGAGTACCCCCACTGACACGATGGCCCAAGGGTGAGGAATCTGCACTAGACTCAGAGAAGAGGAGCCAGGAAATAGGCTGAAATTCAGGACAGGGTGATGCCATGGAAACTAAGGAAAGAGACGGAAAAAAACTGAGTCATCTTTGGTGTTAAATGCTGCTGAAAGGTCAAGGAAGATAAGTTCTGAAAAATGTCCACTGGAATTAGTAAAGAAGGAGACAAGTTCTGACTTTTGACCAAGGATATTTCACTTGAAGGCTGAGGAAAAATCAGGGTTGAGATGGATGGATCTGTGCAGTGAAGGGGAAGAATTGATGTCTGGAGGGGGACATGGTGTCAAGGAAGATTTTCTATTTTTTAAGACCAGAAAGATGTGAGCATGTTGAAATACCAATGAGAATGAACCAGGGTGAAGTAGAAGACTGATTAGGGCACCATCAGCTGAACAGATGGGCTTCCTGAGGAGGTAGGAAGGGCTGGGTCGGGTGCTTAGTGCTATATCCACATGGCCATCGCATCTGAAGACCTGCCACCAGCAAGCTGCTTCCTATGAGAAGGTGGTAGATTCCTCCTTGCAGTCTTAGAAAATTTTACTCTGTCCCTCTTTCCACTTTGCTCTGAAGAACCCATCACCATCTTCTGCTTTCTGAGGGCATTGAGCTAGACTGTCTCACTTTGCCCAGGCAGACCACAGAAAACAAAGCCTAATGTCCTCTGAGCATCAAGGAACTTCTTTCTGTCTAGTCCTGATGATATAAGAGAAAAGGGCAAAGACCCTTCAGCTGAGGAGTCCACAGTGGCCTAGAGAACAATACAAAACCTCAAGAGCTCACGTGTACACAAACCACAGGTTCTTTAGCTCGCCCACCTCCCTTTCGGTGGAAAGCTAATTCCTCCTCTGTGCTCTGGGCTCTGGAAGCTGTGGTCCGGATCCCTGCAGCCGACCTGGGCACAGAGGAAGGGGGTGATGCCCGTGCCTTCAGGCCTAGACATCTCAGCAGCACAGTGGTTTTCTTGCCCTTGTTTTCCCTAAAGACTGCACTAGCCTCCTAGTACAATGTGGTCCCTGGTGACTCAGACAGTAAAGAACTGGCCTGCAATGCGGGAAACCTGGGTTCAATCCCTGGGTCAGGAAGATCCCGTGGAGAAGGGAACAGCAACCCACTCCAGTATTCTTACCTGGAGAATTCCATGGACAGAGGATCCTGGTGGGCTACAGCCCATGGGGTCGTAAAGAGTTGGACAAGACTGAAAGACTAACACTAACTAACTGAGGACAATATGAGAGAAGAAAAGAAGGAGCCACTGAATTGCTAATGTTGAACTTTTTCTGGTCTTGCACATGATGAAATGGAATTAGATTCGATTTAGAAAAATACAGGAATGTGACACATCTTTTACCTCTAGTCTACTAGACTACTCTAGATACAATTCATATCTATAACCCTAGTTCGTGGTTTGGGAATGGGATGCGAAGTCTTCTCTTTCTCTCTCCACTCTCTTCTGCTCCGCTTCCCCAGGGCCTGACCTACTGCACCAGCTCCCTTGCCCCCAGGCTCCTGGTCCCAGTTGCCCAACACAAGGCAGAGCATTGCAGGTTTCCATTGCTAGATCACACACTGCCCAAAATGTGGGGGCTTAAACAACAACGAGTTCTTATTTTTCATAATTCTGTAGGTTGGCTCAATTGTTCCTCCACTGGTTTCCCCTGGGGTTCACTCATGCAGTGTTTAGCACTTAATTAATCTACACATCGGGTTGCTCAATATTCCACAGTCAACTATTCAAAATTTCCATTATCACAGCCCCGGATTCTGGGTCCCTTAACCTTCCATCCTGCCTGCTCTATTGATCCATAACCCTGAGCATCTCTACGTCTCTAATTTTAATTTCCTGTTACTGCAAAGCACTGCTGGAAGAAAACAACAAAAAACTTGTGGCCCACTACAGATTCATGCCATCTAGCATCAAGTGTCCTGGACGGTGCCTGGCAATCCTTTCTCTCATCTCCTGTTGATGCCCTAGCAAACTTCCCAAAGAGCTATCCTGAATCCTCTCTGGTCTCATGCTCCAAAGCATGGCCTCCCTTAATCTCAGCAGAAAACCCTATCACCTACTTCACCAAAGAAATGAAAACTGCTGAAGTCGGCACCATCACTGACCTTCCTCACTCAGCTCTGGTTGCTCTAACAACATACCACAGACTAGGAAACCTAAACCACAGACATTCATTTCTCCCAGTTCTAGGGGCTTGAAGTCCGAGATCAAAGCACTAACTGATTTGGGGTCTGGTGACAGTCCATGCCCCAGCTTGCAGATGACCTTCTTCCTGCTGTGTCCTCACAGAGCGGAAAGAGAGCAGGCTTGGGTCTCCCTCTTCTTTGAGGGGCTCCACTCTCATGACCTCATCTAAACCTAATCACTTCTCAAAGGTCCCACCTCCAAATACCATCCTGTTGAGGTATATATTGAGGGTAAGGGCCTCAATATATGAATCTGAGAAGGACTCAAACCTTCAGTCCATACCACCACCTTTCCATACACTTCTCTCACACCACCACAAGTATGTACATGAAAGTGAAAGTGTTAGTCACTCAGTTGTGTCCGACTCTTTGTGACCCCATGGACTGTAGCCCACCATGCTCCTCTGTTCATGGAATTCTCCAAGCAAGAATGCTGGAGTGGGTTGCCATTCGCTTCTCTAGGGGATCTTCCCAACCCAGGGATGGAACATGGGTCTCATGAATTATGAGATTCTTTACCATCTGAGCCACCAGGGAAGCAAACCTCCTTCCTTATGCTCTCAACCGTGGAGGAAAAAAAGCACTCTTCCTAACAAAGCTAACCCCACTCCGTTTTTCTTAGTTCCAGTCTTGGCTCTTGTTCTTGACATACGTTCCTCTCTTTCAGCATCTTCAGTCTTTCCTTTATTATTTGCTATCTCTTTGGCTGTAAAACATTCACAATCTTCCTTTTCTTGAAAGAATTTTGATGGGTGCCCGACCACCTCCAACTATTCTATTTCTCAGCTTCCTTTTGCTATTACAATACTTAGAAATTATTCCTCTTGTAACTGTTGACTCCATTCCCCACTCATCCTCTCTATGTCTAACTCCAACCCCTCTCCAAAATACTTCCATCACTGGCTCTCTACTCATCAGTCAGTCCAGGTCTCTCTCACTCCCTCATCTCTTCCCTTCCCTTCCCTTCATCTGACCCTCTCTTCTTCCTGTAACCCCTTTAAGTGCCCCCTGCTCAGTACCTCTGTTGCAGGATGATCTCTACTGTTAAAAATATTAAAGACAGCCAAAAGAATAAGAACTATCTTAGATGTGGACCAAAGAAGACCACTGGTATCTTAATATGGAGTAGGAAATGGCAACCCACTCCGGTATTCTTGCCTAGAGAATCCCATGAACAGAGGAACGTGGTGGGCTACAGTCCACAGAGTCACGAAGAGTTGGACACAACTGAGCGTCAGAGCACGCACGTGCAGTATCTTAGTGACAGCACTCGTAGAAGAAAGAGGAAGAACCCCCCACCACCATCACCAGCAAGAGTGCCAGTGGTAAGAAAATCTAGACCAGAAGTACGGAATACACGATGTGGGGGATGCCCACGGAAGGGGACGCAGATCACACCCGACAGCCCACAGCTCCAGAGCGCTCACTCCGCATCCGGCACATTCTACCAACTCACTTCATCCTCAGGAAGTAGGCACTACTGTTACCTCCATTTTCAGAGGAAGAAATTAAACCCCAAAGGCATTAAGGAATTGGCCCGAGGTCACATACAGCCAATATGTTAAAGCAATGACTTCCTTGGGACTAGGGAAATCTCGGGAGTTGTGGAGAAGTCCGACAAGGGGGCTAAGCAGAGAACAGGGATGAGAACAGAAACTAAAGCCCTCACGATGTGAGAAAAGTAGATTAACTAGCCTTCTGGCTTAGGAATGGACATCTCCTCTAAGACTTCTAGAAAGAACAGACTTTTCATCTCATTCACCTTCCTTATAACATGATCATGATCTGTATGGACATAAGAAAAAATATCTCCTCACAATAGCTCTGTGTGGTAGGCACTGTTATTTTACATATGGGGGAAATTGAACCACAGAAATGTCTGGTAATTTTCCCAAGATCCTATTAAGTAGCGGAACTGGGATTCAGACGCACACACAGGCTGGACTTCACGCTCTTAACCACTACACATCACTATCTCTCATAAATCGCAACTGCATAATTAGTTAGACTTAAAAAAGAACTTGACTGTACCAAGGTGCTTCTACAGAAAGCTGTGGGTACGCCACCCCATGGGAGCCTTGAAGATAGATCCAGGGATCACAAGCTGATGCCCAAAGGAACACATGTGGCCCTCAGATACGGTTTTGTTTAGCATAGCATTCGTTTGCTTCTTTGTTTACAGGGACATATGTGAACATCATGAGAATGGTCCTACACTTCGGATTCACATACTCTATTACAGGCATGTTCCATGTAGAAATCTGTATACATCACTCCTGAAAAATACCAATTTTGTACTGTTTAGGAATTTACTTGCAAGAAGCAGGGGAAGGAGCCAAATGGTTTCTTAAAGTTCTCCTCAAGTGCTTGACTCTGAGATTATTTTTAAACACACACACACACACACACACCACACACACACACAACCTATGGCTTATAAAAGAGAATGTTCTTGTTCTCAGAAGATATACATTCAAGTATTTAAAGGAAAAGGTCTCAGTGTCTACAACTTACTCTCAAAGTCTAGTAAAACGATACAAATCAATACCAGAAAAACAAACAACCCAATCAAATAGTGGGAAAAAGACCTAAACAGACATTTCTCCAAAGAAGATATAAAGATGGCTAATAAACACATGAAAAGATGCTCAACATTTCTCATTATTAGAGAAATGCAAATCAAAGCCACAATGAGATATCACCTCACACCGGTCAGAATGGCCATCATCAAAAATTCTACAAACAATAAATACCAGAGAGGGCGTGGAGAAAAGGGAGCCCTCTTGCACTATTGGTGGGAATGCAAATTTATACAGCCACTATGGAGAACAATATGAAGAACCCTTAAAAAACTAGGAATAAAAACACCATATGACCCAGCAATACCACTACTAGGCATATACCCTGAGGAAATCAAAATTTAAAAAGACACATGTACCCCAGTGTTCACTGCAGCTCTATTTACAATAGCTAAGACATGGAAGCAACCTAGATGTCCATCAACAGATGAATGGATAAAGAAGCTGTGGTACATATATAAAATGGAATATTACTCAGCCATAAAAAGGAACACATTTGAGTCAGTCCTAACGAGGTGGACGAACCTAGAGTGAAGTAAGTCAGAAAGAGAAAAACAAACGCCATATACTAACGCATAAATATGAAATCTAGAAAGATGGAACTGATGAACTATTTGCAGAGCAGCAATGGATATACAGACATTGAGGACAGACTTATGGGCACAGCTGGTGGGGGAGGAAGGAGAGAGCGGAAGGTATGGAGAGAATAACATGGAAACATACATTACCATATGTAAAATAGATAGCCAATGGAATTTGCTACATGACTCAAGGAACTCAAACTGGGGCTTGGCAACAACCTAGAGGGGTGGGATGGGGAGGAAGGCGGGAGGGATGTTCAAGTGGGAGGGGACATGAGTAAACCTACGGCTGATTCATGTTGATGTTTGGTGGAAACCAACACAATACTGCGAAGCAATTATCCTTCCATTAAAAGTAAAATTTGAAGAAGAGTCTAGTAAAATGAAAATAATAATAAAATACAAACATAAATATAAACATAATAAATATATAGGGAGAGAGCACACACATCAAAAGCAAGTGTGGCAAAGATGTTGGGAACTGGTGAATCTAAGTGAAAGTACACACGAGTTCAGTGTACCATTTATTATTTGTCTATAAGTCTGAAGTTTTTTAAACTTCCTTTCATTCTTGAAATCAAAACCAAAGTAGTAAGAAACAATCACTGAAATTCTGCCTTGTATAAACTATTCATGAAACAATTTGCTCCTTTCATGTTATAGTTTTTTATCATTTTGACTTAAAAAGTTGATTATTAAGGATGTCCTAGCCTTCAGTTTCACAAGAAAATGTACAAGTTACAACCTTTTCCCTCAGTATTTAAGAATTTAATATTGAAAACTTAGCAAGATGATAGATCTAAAGTCGTCTGTTTCCAGAAGTACAGGTAGAGATGAGGCCGGATACCAGTCTCCCGTGTTTGCATGTAGAAGAAAAGTGTATGGACTGGATGGAGCCCTTCTCATCCCTTCACCAAATACCAAGAAGGCAGCACCAGAACTGCTCCTGCTGTTGCAGGGAAACAGCTGGTTTTTGTGAGTGACTCTAACAAGCACTGGGCTCAAGCTCTCCAAAGACAATCAACGGCCAGGTCAGCCTCTGGCCCAGAAGACAGCTTACCAGGAGGTGCCCTTCTGTGGCAGTCCGGTGGTTGCAGTGCCCAGCAAAGGCCACAGAGAGGGCAACTAAGAAGAAAATTACGCAAAGGCGAGTGAAGTGGAGAAGGGAGGTGACGTTTAATACGTAGCCCCTTTCTCTCACATGTGCTCTTTCTTCAAATGACACCGGATGAGGTGAACATATTTCAGGAGGCCTCTCGAGTTCCTAAACAGAGTCCCCGAGAGGAGAGTAAAGGGAAATGACAGCAGAAACAAACGTGATGTGGACCTTTTGTTTCCAATGTCCTGAAATACGAGACCGGAGCACTGAAGACCACGTGATCCCCTGAACTACTCTCACATCATAATTCTAGTGCCAGAACAAGGGACATAACAGGAGGGTTAAGGTGCTCTGAAAAACTCCAGATGGATCTGAGACCCTGGCCGTTCTGAAGGAAACCATACTGCAAACATCCAGCCCCAGGTGTTGTAAGGCTCCTGAGAGTGAGCTAAGGAAAAAAGAGAAATGTAAGAAAGAACAGAGGATAGAAAAACCCAGGCCATTAACTTTTTAGAAAGAGAAAGAGGTCTGGGAAGAAAGACATCTGAAAAGGAAAATGTAAGAAAACATTGAAAGAGATGAAAATATAGTTTTAAGAGATAAGGAATAGAAATGTCAAAGCTTAATGATGAAAATTAATGAAGCTCAGAATTAAGAGAAAGTATGTATTAGATAGGAACTAGAAAACAAAAGTATGAAAAAGAAATATGAAAAAATGTGAAATAAGAAAATAATTATATATAATATTAAGGCAGATTGGCCTATTGAACTTTGACTAAATAAGATTTTGAATCAAGCTAATTGATTGAAAAATATTTCAAAATAACCTTTTAAAATTACTGTGAAAGTGTTCAGTTGCTCAGTCATGTCTCACTCTCTGTGACCCCATGGACTGTAGCCCACCAGGCTCCTCTGTTCATGGAATTCTCCAGGCAAGAATACTGGAGTGGCCTAGGCAGATACTCTAAGGAATCCAAAACTGAGACACATGTATCCCATTGTTCACTGCAGCACTATTTACAACAGCTAGAACAAGGGAGCAACCTAGATGTCCATGACATCTAGACAGGTGAACGGATAAAGAAGTTGTGGTACATATACAAAATGGAATATTACTCAGTCATAAAAAGAAACACATTTGAGTCAGCTCTGATGAGGTGGATGAATCTAGAACCTATTAATACAGAGTGAAGTAAGTCAGAAAGAGAAAGATAAATATCATATTCTAATATATATGTATGGAATCTAGAAAAATGGTACTGAAGAATGTATTTGCAGGGCAACAATGGAGAAACAGACATGGAGAACAGACTTATGGACATGGGAGAGTGGAGGAAAGGTTGAGATGTATGGAACGAGTAACATGGAAACTTACACTACCATATGTAAAATAGATAGCCAATGGGAATTTGCTATACAGCTCAGAAAACTCAAAGAGGGGCTCTGTATCAACCTAGAGGGGCGGGATGGGGAGGGAGATGGGAGGGAGTTTCAAAAGGGAGGGGATATATGTATACCTATGGCTGATTCATGTTGAAGTTTGACAGAAAACAGCAAAATTCTATAAAGCAATTATCCTTCAATAAAAAATAAATTAATTAAAAAAAAAAAAAGAATACTGGAGTGCGTTGTCATTCCCTTCTCCAGGGGATCTTCCTGACCCAGGGATCAAACCTGGGTCTTCTGCATTGCAGGCAGATTCTTTACCATCTGAGCCACCAGGGAAGCCCTACTATTATTAAAACTATTAAAGTCCTTAAAATTATTAAAGTCACCATTTAAAAGAACTATTAAAAACATATTGATGTCAATGCAATAAAATTAAAATAGTTTTTAAATTTTAATAGTTTCTTTTAAAGTCTTTCTGTCAGGCTTTTGGAAGGGGAGAGAGAGAGGGGAGGCAGAGACAAACTTATCTGTGTACAGTAGTGTACGGGTGATCAAGTGGTGTCCTCAGGGGAAAAGGCCCTGATCAGGAGCATTTGCATCTTCATTGTGCAAATCTACCGACCACGGCCAGTGTCAAGCTACCAATCTGACGTGACTCACGATGGACTTAGTGACAATAGCCCTATCACACGGTACCCTCCCACACATATATCCTCTCCGGAGCATAGATAAGATAGAAACGTAATACAGTACTTAGGAAGTGGTAAGCTCTCAGTGCTGTCACCTTTGTTATTTTTGCACTGGTAATCAAACGACAACTTGAAAAAGCACAGAACCCCTCTGAGTTTGTGTGGGACCCTTGTGCAGGGGCCACACTGATTTCTCTGCACCTGGCTTCGCTGGTGGCTCAATGGTAAAGAATCCACCTGCCAATGCAGGAGACACAGGTTCCATCCCTGATCCGGGAAGATCCCACATGCCGCGGAGCAACTAAGCCCGTGCACCACAACTTCTGAGCCTGTGCTCTGGAGTCTGAAAGCCGCGACTACTGAAGCCCGTGCGTTCTAGAGCCTGTGCTCCACAGGAGAAACAACCACAGTGAGGAGCCCATGCGCCACAACTGGAGAGCAGCCCCCACTCCGCAACTAGAGAAAGGCCACACAGCACAGGCAAAGATAAATAAAAAATCAAAAAAATTTTAAAATTTCTCTGCACCATTCCAATTTTAGCCCAAGTGCTGCCCAATGGGCTGCTGTCTATGGGGTCGCACAGAATCAGACACGACTGAAGCAACTTAGCAGCAGCAGCAGCTGCTGCCCAATGGAGCGCATTTGTTTTTAATAATAATTAACTTGTAAGTTTATATAGCTTATTTTTTACATCAATTAGGTTTAACAGGGGAAAGATTGAAGAATTTTTGTAATTGAAGAATTGTAATTGAAGAATTACAGAATTCCTGAAAACTTACTCATCAGCTCTGCTGACTTGGTACAAGTCAACATGACTTCACTCCAGCACACCACTGATCCTGTGAGTCCCAACCACCTCATGTAACAGGTCAAGTGACTTCTGCCCTGCCATCTCAAGACAGGAGCATCTTCTGAACAACCAGCACAGTTAGGTCCAACTCACTTAGTGTTCTATACACATGTACGCAAAACAGAAAGCAAATACAATCTATGTTTAAAACAAAAAAAATTGAAACTTCTTCCTTTGGAAAAAAATTTTTTTTCTTTTAGATAAATTTCATGAGATTTTTTAAAAATTACCAACACCTCAATTTTGATAGGCCTTTCAGAGAAAATGAAAATCAAATGTCGTCTCATCTCAAGTCCTTAAAATTTGCAGAGACTTTTTTTTGGTCAGAGGTCCTATATTGATAAGAGCTACAAGTCGGTCAGTCAGTTCAGTCACTGTCGTGTCCAACTCTTTGTGACCCCATGGACTGCAGCACGCCAGGCTTCCTTGTCCATCACCAACTCCTGGAGCATGCTCGAACTCATGTCCATCGAGTCGGTGATGCCATCCAACCATTTCATGCTCTGTCGTCCCCTTCTCCTCCTACCTTCAATCTTTCCCAGCATCAGGGTCTTTTCCAATAAGTTAGTTCTTCGAATCAGGTGGCCAAAGTATTTCAAGAGCTATAAACTTAAGTCCAAAAGCCTTTTTGGTTAAATACTAAGAATTTGTTTCCACTCCTGCATTATATAAAGAATAGTAGACATGGAGGTGAAATCATTTCACAACAAATGAGTCACAATAAGGTTGTCCAATACTGGCATCATCATTTAGTTTACACACAGCAACTGGACTATTTAAAACGTTTGGCCAGGGGCAGGCGGGCTCTTGGTAGGCTGACTTTTGGTGAGTGCAGTACCACGTTCCTGACACAAGGTGGAGCCAGTGGCATTGAGTTAGGTTGTGAGTCTTCAGTTTGAGGGCAGTCTAAGGTCAAAAAGATCACAAAGTGAAGACTCCATTCTGCAGGTGCTGCCATCTATGGGGTCACACAGAGTCGGACACGACTGAAGCGACTCAGCAGCAGCAGCAGCAGGAGAGAAAAGAATTCTAGGCAAGAAAAGATTAGGCAGAATATCGCACCTTCTCTATGAAATAGCTGACACTAGGCTAAGTACAAGAAAATGTTTAAAGCAATTCAAAAACGTCTAAGAAGGAACAAAGGATTTGAAAATGATTTTTATTGATGTAATAAATATTCATTGAACACTACTATGCCTAGCATATTCAAAAGCAGAGACATTCCTTTGCCAACAAAGGTCTGTCCAGTCAAGGCTATGGTTTTTCCTGTGGTCATGTATGGATGTGAGAGTTGGACTGTGAATAAGGCTGAGTGCCGAAGAATTGATGCTTTTGAACTGTGGTGTTGGAGAAGACCCTTGAGAGTCCCTTGGACCGCAAGGAGATCCAACCAGTTCATTCTGAAGGAGATCAGCCCTGGGATTTCTTTGGAAGGAATGATGCTAAAGCTGAAACTCCAGTACTTTGGCCACCTCATGTGAAGAGTTGACTCACTGGAAAAGACTCTGATGCTGGGAGGGATTGGGGGCAGGAGGAGAAGGGGACGACAGAGAATGAGATGGCTGGACGGCATCACTGACTCGATGGGCATGAGTCTGAGTGAACTCCGGGAGTTGGTGATGGACAGGGAGGCCTGGTGTGCTGCGATTCATGGGGTCGCAAAGAGTCGGACACGACTGAGTGACTGAACTGATGCCAGGTACAACAGAAAACAAATGAAGACTTTGCCCTTGTGGAAGTCACTTTGTCACCGACTCATTCCTGGCAAAGCCATGAAATGAAGCTTAAAATCATGCCTCATAACACCTATGGCTAATTCATGTTGATGTACGGCAGAAAATCAAGCCAATGTTGTAAAGCAATTATCCTTCAATTAAAATGGAGTATTACTCAGCCATTAAAAAGAATACATTTGAATCAGTTTTAATGAGATGGATGAAACTGGAACCTATTATACAGAGTGAAGTAAGCCAGAAAGAAAAACACCAATACAGTATACTAACGCATATATATGGAATTTAGAAAGATGGTAACAATAACCCTGTGTACGAGACTTCAAAAGAGACACCGATGTATAGATCAGTCTTATGGACTCTGTGGGAGAGGGAGAGGGTGGGGAGATTTGGGAGAATAGCATTGAAACATGTATAATATCATGTATGAAACGAGTCACCAGTCCAGATTCGATGCACGGTACTGGATGCTTGGGCCTGGTGCACTGGGACGACCCAGAGGGAGGGTAGGGGAGGGAGGAGGGAGGAGGGTTCAGGATGGGGAACACATGTATACCTGTGGCGGATTCATTTCGATATTTGGCAAAACTAATACAATATTGTAAAGTTTAAAAATAAAATAAAATTTAAAAAAAATAATAAATAAATAAATTTTAAAAAGAAAAAAAAAAGAATCAAAGCATTAATTCCTCTGCCTAAGAGCCCCCAGCATGCCTCATTGCACCGAGAATCTAAACTTTTTCATGGCCTATAAGGCTGTACATAATTTGGCCTCTGCTGGCCTTTGCAACTCAATCTTATACCACTCTCCTCAAAGCTACGCTGTCCTTTATGCTTCTCTCTTCCTTCCCTTCATAGGGCCTTCATATTTGGTCTCCCCTAGTTTATCACATGGCAGGCTCCTAGTCTTAAAGATCTTAACTCAAAAATTACCTCCGGAGAAACTTTCCCTGACCAGAATGTTTAAACTGTCCCCACAGTAGTCATGTATGGATGTGAGAGTTGGACTATAAAGAAAGCTGAGCGCCAAAGAATTGAAGCTTTTGAACTGAGGTGTTGGAGAAGACTCTTGAGAGTCCCTTGGACTGAAAAGAGATCAAGCCAGTCCATCCTAAAGGAAATCAGTCCTGAATATTCATTGGAAGGACTGATGCTGAAGCTGAAACCCCAATACTTTGGCCACATGATGCATAGAACTGGCTCAATGGAAAAGACCCTGATGCTTGGAAAGATTGAAGGCAGGAAGAGAAGAGGATGATAAGAGGATGAAATGGTTGGATGACATCAACAACTCAATGAACATGAGTTTGAGGAAGCTCCGGGAGTTGCTGATGGACAGGGAAGCCTGGCGTGCTGCAGTCCATGGGATTGAAAAGAGTCGGACACGACTGAGCGACTGAATGGAACTGAATCCCATCTAACCACCCTTCTGTCTCTAATACATCAATCCTATTTTCTCTATACCGTATTTTATTTCCTCATCCTGTTTTATTTACTTTATGACACTTATTACGTGAAACTGTATCTATTTATCTGTTTGCTTGTATACCATCTGTCTCTTCTTTCTAAAATACAAGTTTCATAAGGACAGAAGCCTTTCACTGTTATATTCCAACCCTCAGAAGGAGCTCACACCTAATAGAGACTCAGTAAATATTTGTTAAATAATAAATGAATACTTTTCTATTTCTCTACATTCACTCATTTAATTCTCGCATCAATCCATATCTCATAATCTCCACTTTAAAAATAAGGAAACTGGGACTTGGAGAAGTCATACTGATGCACTCTCTAGAAACATAACTAGTATGGAGCAGAACCGAAAGCTGGTTGCCAACCTCTGACTCCTGCGAGTCTATCTCTCAGCTCTCTGCAGTAACATCTTAGAACAGATCGTGGTGGTGAGTGTAATTTGGGAGGAAAAGTAGTGACAGAGAAAAAGACTCAGATGCAGATCAGAATCACTATGCCTTTTGCATATTTCTCATGGATGTTTTGGTTATAACAAGAGTTTAATAAATGCTAACTAAATTGACTAAAATGTTTTTCAATATTGCAAAAGGTCTAAATAATTCCAAATTCAACATTGCCAAATGGCTGTTTACTGCCCAAACAAAGCAAACAAATAAAATGTCCACTCTCATGGAGCTTCCTGTTTAAGAAGCAACACTGAAACGCCTTTTGGCAGACACTACAGTCATGTGGGAAAAAAATCACCCAATAAATGCTAAAATTAGTGGGCAAATTTGGAGGAGAAATAGGATGTTTGCGTGGTCTTGACGTATCTCCCCAAGATATTTACTAATTAACAAAGTGAAAAATAACAGCCTCATAGTGGGAAAACCTGGCAGACACCATCTTAACCAAGAGAGCAAGGTTATAACATTGAGCACAGCATCACCCTGCCGTGGTGCACTGAGAAAAATACAAAACCACTTCTGCATTATTCTTGGCAAAAATGCATTAGCTCAATCTATGCGTGAGAAAACCTCTAATATACCCAAACTAAGGAACATTCTACAAAATTACTGAGCAAGACATTTTACAAGTATCAAGGTCACGAAACAAAGACTGAGGAACTGTCACAGCATAGAGGACCTAAAGACATATAATAACTAAATGCAAATAGGATTTTTAATTGGATCCTGGAAGAGAAAAGGGAGATTAGCAGAAAAGCTGGTACAAATCAGTAAAATCTAGCATTTTTGTTCATGATTCTGAAAAAATGTTAATTTTTTTTGATTTTAGTAATTGTACTACAGTTATAAGACGTGACCATTAGGAGAAGCTGGTTGAAGGACCACTCTGTACTATTTTTGCATTGCTGTAACTACAAAAGCAATTTCAAAATAAAATGGTTTTAAAAACATTGAAAAGAATTAAATTTTTTAATTTAATTATAAATTATAATTATATTTTATATAATTATATATTTATATAATCAATAATTTATATATATAATTTATATAATTAATAATTATATAATTATGGCATTATAAGGTCCTTTTTGCTCTATAGGCAAAGAGTGGAGATTTCTGGTTAATCAGATATTTTTAGAGTTACCACTTTTACATGTTAGGGATATCAGTCATTTGTAATATAACATTTTCTCAAGTTGTCATTTATCTCTGGATTTAAAGTTTTGTTTTGCTTTTAGCTAAAAAAACACTTCTATGTGCCTGAATGTGTCAGTCTTTTTACTTCTAGATGTTATTTTGAGTCATTTTTCTCTACTCCAAGTTCATAAAGGAATTCACCCACATGTTTTTTAATACTTACACAAAATTTTGTTTTATGGTTAGATTTTTTGTTGCCTACAACCTCATCTTGGTACATAACCTGAAGTACAGATCTAATTTTACACTTTTCAAATGGCTATCTAGCTATTAAGTCTATCTTTTCCCCACTTACTGGAGATGTCACCTATATCATGTATTATCTTTCCATTGGCACTTGGCAATTATTTCTGAACTTTCTGTTCTATTTCATTGGTATGTCATGCCACACTCTTTTAATTTTGTAAAGGATTGGTAATATGTTTTAATATCAAATAAAGCTAAACTGGAGCTTCCCAGGTGGCCCAGCGGTAAAGAACTTGCCTGCCAACGCAGGAGACTTGAGTTCAATCCCTGGGTCAGGAAGATTCCTTGGAGAAGGAAATGGCAGCCCACTCCAGTATTCTTGCCTGGGAAATCCAATGGACAGAGGAGCCTGGCAGACTACAGTCCATGGGATCGCAGAGTCAGACACAACTTAGGAACTGAACAACAGCAACAACATAGCTAAACTTACCTCCTTGCTCTCCTTTGTCCCCTTTTTATTGGCCATTCTGCTTATTTATTTTTTAACATGAACATTAAATTCACTTGTTTAGCTCCAGAAAAGACTTGTTGGTATTTTAACTGTGTTTATAAGTTGATTTAGGATTACTTGACACCTTTATGATTTCAAGTCTTCCTATCCAAAAACATGGTATGTCTGTCCATTTGTTCAATTCTATTTGTATATATTTTTCAGGTTTTCCTAATGTAGCATTGTATTTTTTGTTATGTCTATAAAAGTTAAACTTTTTTGTTGCTATTGTAAATGGGTCTTACCTCTGATTATGGGCTTCCCAGATGGTGCTAGAGGTAAAGAACCTGCCTGCCAATGCAGGAGACACAGGAGACATGAGTCCGATCCCTAGGTTAGGAAGATTCCCTGGAGTGGGAAAAGGCAACCCACTCCAGTATGCTTACTTGGAAAACTCCATGGACAGAGCAGCCTGGCGGGCTTCAATCCACGGGGTTGCAAAGAGTTGGACACGACTGAAGCAACTTAATACGCATGCACCTTTCATTATATATCACCTAGCGGGTCATTATTTGTTTAAGTGAAGGCTTGATTTACGTATATTAATTTAATTTCCTACAACTTTATTAAACTTTCTTTGTGGTGATTTTTCATTGATTTTTTGGGGTTTTCTAGATATTTCCTGATTTCCTATATGTAAATAGAGACTGTTCTTTTTCTTCTACCTTTTCGTGTTCAATATTTATGCCTCTGTTACTTGTCTAATTGCTGGCTAAAGTCTCTAGTTAATACTAAATAATAATGATGAATGTGGATATTCTTATTTTGTTCCTGACTTTAGTGGAAACACTGATTGTGCTTCTTCATTAAGTAAGAGACTGGATTTTAGGCTGAGATACACGTATTTCATGTTATGGAACTATTTCCTCAAGATGTACTTCACTGAGTGTGATGGCTAATTTTGTGTCAACTTGATTGGGCTTAAGGGATGCTCAGTTGGCTGACAAGACATTATTTCTGAGTGTATCCGTGAGGATACCTCCAGAATCCAGCATTTGAATGGGTAGACCTAGTAGAGAGTGTGACTTCCCTGGTGACTCAGACAGTACAGCGTCTGCCTACAGTGTGGGAGACCTGGGTTCAATCCCTGGGTTGGGAAGATCTCCTGGAGAAGGAAATGGCAGCCCACTCCAGTACTCTTGCCCAGAAAATCCCATGGACAGAGGAGACTGGTAGGCTACAGTCCATAGGGTCGCAAAGAGTCAGACACGACTGAGCGACTTACTTTCACCTAGTAGAGAAGATTGCCCTCACCAACTTGAGTGGGCTTCATTCAATCTGTTGGTATGCTAAGTAGAACAAAAAAGCAGAAGGGCAAATTTTTTCTCTCTGCTTGAGCTGAGACACGTATGTTCTCCCATTCTTGGACAACCATGCTCCTGGATCTCAAGCTTTAAGGCTCAGAATGATTTACACCACTGGTTTTTTATTCTCCAGCTTGCAAATGTCAGATCATGGGATTTCTTGGCCTACATAGTTACGTGAGCCAATTCTTAAATTCCCTCTTCTTTCTTTGTGTGTGTATTTTAAAGATACACATATCATCAAAATTAGGAATGTGTGCTGAATTCTACCAGATGCCTAAGTATTTATAAATATGATCCTATGCTATTTCTTCTCCAATCTACTAGTATGATGAAATACATATATACTTTCCAACATAGAACTATTCTTTTATTCTTGATATAAACTCCTTTTTGCTTTAATGTGCTATTGCATTTTGCTGCAAGTAATTTATTTGTAATTTTTGTATGTAAGTTCTCATAAGTAAGATTGTTCCTTAGAGTTTTTTTTTAATGCACTCTTTATTAAGTTTTGGGTATCACTGTTATACTCATTTCAGAAAAATAATTTGTAAATTTTTCTTCTTTTCTTATTTCCCAGAAAAGAGTAAGTACCATTGTGACTAAAATTTTTTAAGTCTGATAGAATTCTCCTATGAAACCATTGGTATTGAAGCCTTTCTGTGAAATAACTCTTTGAAAACTTGCCTTCTGATTCTATGGAATTTAGTATGTTTAGATTTTCTATGTCTACTGGGATCAATTTGTTTTGTTTTGCTTTTTATTTTTGGTAATTGACTCTTTTTTTAAGTGTATAATTCAGTGGTTTTTAGTATATTCACAATGGTGAGCAGCCATCACCACTACTGATCCTAGAACATTTCATCACCCCCAAAAGTATCCCCATACCTGCCAGCAATCACTTCTCATTCCCCACTCTCCCTGCCTCCTCGTAATCATTAGCCTATGGTCTGTCTCTATATATTTGTCTGTTACGGGCATTTCATACAAGCATCACACAATATATGGCCTTTCCTGCTTGGCTTCTTTTACTTAGCATACTGCTTTCCAGGTTCCACCATGCTGCAGCACAGGTCAGTACTTCATTTGCTTTTTATGGATGAATAACATCCATTATATGGATATATCACATTTCTTTATCCATTCATCAGTTGATGGACATGTGAGTTGTTTCTGCTTTTGGAATATTATGAATAATGTTGCTATGAACATTTATACACAAGTTTTTGTGTGAATGTATTTTTTCGTATCTCTGGGGCATACGCTTAGGAATGAAATTCTTGGGTCATATGGTAACTATGTTTAAAATTTTGAAGAACTACAAAACTGTTTTCTAAAGTGACTGTACCATTTTAGATCTCCACCAGCAGAGTATGAGGGTTTCTAATTTCCCCACATCCTCACCATCTTTTGTTATTTTAAAATTACCTTAGTAGATTTGAAGCTGTATTTCTGTAGTTTTGACTTCCATTTCCCTAACAACTAATGATGTTTTGCATATTTTCAGGTGTGTAAGTAAGTAAGTGTTAATCACTCAATCATGCCCGACTCTTTGCGACCCCAAGGACTGCAGCCCACCAGGCTCCTCTGTCCATGAGACTTTCCAGGCAAGGATATTGGAGTGGGTTGCCATTTCCTTCTCCAGGGGATCTTCCCAATCCAGGGATGGAACCCCGGTCTCCTGCACTGCAGGCAGATTCTTTACCAACTGAGCTACAAGGGAATTCAGGTGTGTATTAACCATTAAATGTGTTCTTTGGAGAGACAGCTATTCAAATCTTTTGCCCACTTTATAAGTGGGTTATTTGTATTTTTATTATTGAGATATAAGAGTTCTTATAAGGGACTTCCCTGGTGGCTCAGACGGTTAAGCATCCGTCTACAATGTGGGAGATCCGGGTTCGATCCCTGGGTCGGGAAGATCCTCTGGAGAAGGAAATGGCAATCCACTCCAGTACTATTGCCTGGAAAATCCCATGGACAGAGGAGCCTGGTAGACTGCAGTACATGGGGTCGCAAAGAGTCGGACATGACTGAGTGACTTCACTTTAAGAGTTCTTATATATTCTGGATGCTGGACCCTTATCAGATATGTAATTTGCAAATATTTTCTCCCATTCTGTGGCTGTCTTTTTATTTTCTTTATTATGTCCACTGAAGCATGTAAGTTTTCACTTTTGATGAAGTCCCACTTACCTGTTTTTCCTCCCTAGGTTGCTTATGCTTTACTTGTCATATCTAAGAAACCACTGCTTAATCCTTGGTCATAAAGATTTACGCCTGTGTTTTCTTTCAACAGTCCTATAGTTTTATTTCTTACATGTATGTTTTTTCCTCTATTTTTAGTTAATTTTTATATATGGTATGTTATAGGAGTCCAACTTCATTCATTTGCATGTGGATATCAAGTTGTACCAGCATTATTTGTTGAAAAGCCTATACTTTCTCCATTGAATTGACTTGTCAACTTCATTGGAGATCAGTTGACCATAAATGTAAGGGTTTATTTTTAGATTCTCAACTCTATTCCACTGATCTACATATCTAGCCTTATACCATATGCCAGTATCACAGAATCTGGATTACTGTAGCGTTGCAGTAAATTTTGAAATCAAGAAGTGTGAGTTCAACTTTGTTCTTTTTCAGGATTGTTTTTGACTATTCTAGGACCTTGCAGTTCCATAGGAGTGTTTAAAAGCTATTTATTTATTTATCTGTGGCTGCACTGGGTCTTTGTGGTGGCGCACGGGCTCTCTGCTGCTGTGCAGGCTTTCCCCAGTTGCGGTGAGCCGGGGCTATTCTCGAGTTGTGACGCGCAGGCTTCTCCTTGCAGTGGCTTCCCTTGCTGTGAGCGTGAGCTCTAGGCTGCGCAGGCTTCAGTAGCTGTGGCACAGGAGCTTAGTTTTCCCACATATGTGGGATCTTAGTTCCCAGTCCAGGGATTGAACCCACGTACCCTGCATTGGCAGGTGGATTCTTAATGACTGGACCACTAGGGAAGTCCCTCCATATGAATTCTAGGAAAAGACTGTCAATTACTGAAGGAAACAAAGACGGAGCTTGGATTTTGATAGGGATTGTACTGAATCTGGTGATTAATTTGGAGAGTATTGCCATCTTAACAGTATTAAGTGTTCCAACTCAGGTACACAAGACTAGAACAAGCTTTGACAAATAATTTTTAACTAGAAAGTTGCTTTTTTCATTTGGATTCTCAAATTTGCTTATAAAGTTGTACATACCATTCTCTTATGATATTTTAAAATTTCCTTTGTTTTGATGGTTATTCCTCCCAAGTCATCAATGCATTTGTGCTTCCTAAAAAAAAAAAAAAATTGCCAGTGGTTTATTGTGTTTTTTTTTAAGCCTTTTATAAAAATCCAGCCTTTCATTTTATTCACTAGTTCCAACTATTGCCCTGTTTTTCAGTCCCATTAATTCTGTTTTTATCTTTTCTAATTCCTCCCTTTTGCTTTCTCTCAGCTTACCCTTTTCCCCTAGCTTTTTGAGTTGAAAGTTCTATTCATTTTTTATGTCTTTTGTTTTTCTTTATATAGGCATTTTAATTTGGTTACAGCACATAGATTCTGCTGTCATTTCCATTTTCATTTCTCATTTCCATTACAGCTGTTTTCTTGATGTTTTCAATTTCATTGTCCTAAAATTTCCCCTTTGACCTAAGAATTGTGCCTGCGTGCATCTGTGTGTGCTAAGTCACTTCAGTCATGTCCAACTCTGTGTAACCCTATGGACAGCAGCCCGCCAGGCTCCTCTGTCCATGGGATTCTCCAGGCAAGAATACTGGAGTAGGTTGCCATGCCCTCCTCGTGTATAGACTTTAAAATTTTTCTAGGTTGAGCTTGAAATTTGGGTGTAAATGAGATTTCCCAGAAAAGGGTGTAAAGTAAAAAGATGGAAGGAGATGAAACTCTGGTGCACATTAATAAGTCAAATGGAGGGATCAGTTCAGTTTACTCTCTCAGTCGTGTCTGACTCTTTGTGACCCCATGGACTGCAGCACGCCAGGCTTCCTTGTCCATGACCAACTCCTGGAGCCTGCTCAAACTCATGTCCATCTAGTTGGTGATGCCATCCAACCATTTCATCCTCTGTCATCCCCTTCTCCTCCTGCCTTCAATCTTTCCCAGCATCAGTGTCTTTTCCATTGAGTCAGTTCCTCACATTAGGTGGCCAAAGTACTGGAGCTTTGGCTTTAGGATCAGTCCTTCCAAAGAATATTCAGGACTGATTTCCTTTAGACTGACTGGTTTGATCTCCTTGCAGGCCAAGGGACTCTCAAGAGTCTTCTCCAACACCACAGTTCAAAAGTATTAGTTCTTCGGGGCTCAGCTTTCTTTATAGTCCAACTCTCACATCCATACGTGACTACTGGAAAAACCATAGCTTTGATTAGATGGACTTTTGTCAGCGAAGTAATGTCTGCTTTTTAATATGCTGTCTAGGTTGGTCATAGCTTTTCTTCCAAGAAGTAAGCATCTTTTAATTTCATGGCTGCAGTCACAATCTGCAGTGATTTTGGAGGCCAAAAAAATAAAGTCTCTCACTGTTTCCTTTGTTTCCCCTTCTATTTGTCATGAAGTGATGGGACCGGATGCCATGACCTTAGTTTTCTGAATGTTGAGCTTTAAGCCAGCTTTTTTACTCTTCTCTTTCGCTTTCATCAAGAGGCCCTTTAGCTCTTCTTCGTTTTCTGCCATAAGGGTGGTGTCATCTACATATCTGAGGTTATTGATATTTCTCCCAGAAATCCTGATTTCAGCTTGTGCTTCATCCAGCCTGGCATTTCGCATGATGTACTCTGCATTTAAGTTAAGTAAGCAGGGTGACAATATACAGCCTTAATGTATTCCTTTCCCAATTTGGAACCAGTTTGTTGCTCCGTATCCAGTTCTAACTGTTGCTTCTTGACCTGCATACAGATCTCATAGGAAGCAGGTAAGGTGGTCTGGTATTCCCAACTCTTTAAGAATTTTCTATAGTTTGTTTGTGATCCACATAGACAAAAGCTTTGGTGCAGTCAATAAAGCAGAAGTAGATGTTTTTCTGGAACTCTCTTCTTTTTTGATGACCCAACAGATGTTGGCAATTTGATATCTGGTTCCTTTGCCTTTTCTAAATCCAGTTTGAATATCTGGAAGTTCACGGTTCATGTACTGTTGAAGCCTGGCTTGGAGAATTTTTGAGCATTACTTTCCTAGCATGTGAGATGAATGCACTTGTGCAGTAGTTTGAACATTCTTTGGCACTGTCTTTCTTTGGGAAAATAGAGGGATAGTTGACCTCAAAAGAAACTGGGAAGGAAGAGTCAGAGACATTGGATGAAAACAAAAGGTGATGTCATGGAAAACAAGGCATAAGACAGTAAGTGACCTCAGCAACACAGTTAGAATGGAACAGTGTTGAGAGATAGAAGTCAAATGATAAATTGCATGTTGAAGAATGAACAGAGTGATGGTTATCATTAAAGTAAACTCCTTTTCTTATTAAGATTCTTGGCTATGAAGAAAAAGACACAGAACATTAGCCTGGGTGTTACTGGGTAAAAGTTGTTGTTGTTTTATGTTTTACATGGAAGACACTTACGCAGTGGGATAGTTTAGAACAATAATAGAGGTTCTTCCATTCTTAATTCTTTGTACCCTTCCCCAAACCTAGGTGGCTAGGGCATTCCAGGTCACTGCCTCAGGGGAGACGGAGAAGGCAATGGCACCCCACTCCAGTATTCTTGCCTGGAAAATCCCATGGACGGAGGAGCCTGATAGGCTGCAGTCCATGGGGTCTCGAAGAGTCGGACATGACTGAGCGACTTCACTTTCATTTTTCACTTTCATGCATTGGAGAAGGAAATGGCAACCCACTCCAGTGTTCTTGCCTGGAGAATCCCAGGGACGGGGGAGCCTGCTGGGCAGCTGTCTATGGGGTTGCACAGAGTCTGACACGACTGAAGCGACTTAGCAGCAGCAGGAGCAGCAGCCTCAGGGAAGAAAATTTAGCAGAATACAGAGATCAGCATGAATGCCAAAGCTTAGTTATCAAGAGATCATTACCTGTGTGGGTGTGGCTAAGGCACTTCCACTATCCATGCATGCCCCTAGAGACATCCTTATTTCTGCCTGGCTTTAGGCCAGGGCTCAGAAAGCCACCAGGCTTTGTTAGCTTGGAGAGCTCTCAGCTGCTCTTCTGCTTTCAGTCCTAACAAATGGGGCTTGTGGGCAGCGCTGTAAGACCACCACATAGATAGGGTTATCCAAAATTTTTCCCAAGCTCTAATTAAGATTCCTTTTCGCAGAGTATGGGAATCCCTCTTGCTCCATTATACCCTTGTCTACACCTGATACTGTGAGACTTTGTAGCATTGAAGTTTGTTCTTCAGTCTGTGGTTCAAGTCTCCGCCAATTTTTCTGTGGTTTTTAGCTCCCTAGCACCCGGAACTAAGAACCACTGCTCCAGTCCACGCGCCAACTCTCCCCCATCCTGCAGCTAGTTTCCTTCTAAAAACTCAAGTCTGGTCTTATCACTTTTCAACATTTATGAATTTATTTTTCCTGTATAACCAAATCCAGTCTCCTTAGGGCAGCAAGCAATCACTCGCTGTAGGGCCCCTAACACACCTTAACACTTTCATTTTCTAATAACTCCTCACAGCTAGTTACATACCTTCTGCTAACATCATCAATGCTGTATATACACAAAGACAGTGTTGTACATATTACACAGCCCAAATATTAGATACATTTGTCTTCAATAAGTTTATAACTTAAGAAGACAAGAAATACAAACTTTCAGGTAAAAATATAAATATTTAACTTAGAGTTAAGTTAGCAAAGAAAAGCCTAAAATGAGCTCTCAGAGGAAGGTCAGAAACTATTATAAAATGCATAAGTAGTTTTCAGAAATAAAATAGACATTTGCTCGTCACTTCTCAGCAATTCAAAAACTAGAAAGAAGAAGGCAAAGGGTTAGGAGCTGGTATGACTACCATGCATTTAAATTAACCAAGAGTTGACTTAAATTACAGTGCTCACACCCTGACTTCCGGCCTGGCTTCATTACTGCATTATACAGTGGCACCTCTAAACACTTGTTTCTGAACCCTTCGAAGACAAAAATAATGAATTCCCATGTTCCTTGGGACCCTGCTATTGTAACCGAATCTTTTCCCTTTCATAGCCACCTGAATAGAACCCACATGGGTACTGGTTTTCTCACCTCCCCCCAGGGAAAGGACAGTTTAGACATCTTGCCTTATTATCTCAGTAGATAAAATGGATGAGCTTTCTGGCACTCACCCTATCTAGAATATATAGAACACTGAATCCCACTGCTGCAACTGACTACTTTTCAGACAAAGCTCTGTGTAACAAGGTAGAACCATGAGGTACTCCTATTGCCCTCCAACTAAATTGAGGGCAATTTCAAACACTGAATCTGATATACATAGCTTGCAATTTGTAGAAGAAATCTTAGAGGGAGATATTCTTCATGCCATGTTTGATGGAGTAGCAAAACAATGATGGCTCTTCTTCTCTACCCCAGCAGCCCCCTCTGAAGGTGGTGCCCTCCCAACCAACTTCATTCAGCCTAGGACACAGCTTAGTAAGATATCTAGGGGACCAAAACCCTTCCTTGAGTTCCTATGAAGAATATTCCATAACAACAATCTGTGAGGAAAATGGTCACTGTTATAACAAACTCCCACACCCAGTGACATAATGCTATTGTCACAGAAGTGGCTTATGTTAAATTCAAAATGAGTTTTTCTCAAAATAGGTGGCCTTCCTCAAAAAAAACCACTCAGAAGCCCAGCTCATTCCGTCTTGTGGATCTATCCCTCTCGATGCATGACTTCCAATGTCACTCCACGTGTCTGTTTCAAGCTAGAAAGGGAAAAGCCTGAAGGGTCACATATGGAAGCTTTCATGGATCAGACCTAGAAGTGACGCACATCAATTCCACCCACATCCCACTGCCCAAAACTCAGTCACATTCCAAGCCTCCCTCTATCTTTAAGAGAGTCTAAGAAGTACAGTGTTAGCTACGTGCTCAGGAAGTGAGGAGATAGAATTAGAGTCCTCAGTCTCCACCATAGTCGATCACCCTGACATAAATCGTTAGCAGTATCAAGGAAGGGGAGTGTTAAGAAACCAGTGAGTTTAACACAGAGCTCCAAGTGGCCTAGAAATTGGGTTGGAATAGACTAATAATAGGCTGGTACAACCTCATCAGGATTTGAGGGACCTGACAAATGCACAGTCTTCCTGATAATTTCTTAGTGGACAGGTTGTTATGCTTTGTACCACTTGGACTGCCTCCCTAGGCACAGCTGCTTTAACCAGAGATAGCTACTTAACCCAAAAATTATCTCTCTCTATAGGCCTACAAAAGCATGGCCTATGAAGTTGCTTACTGTAAGAGCTCTGCTCAACAAAAGTTCTCTCCACTCAGTATTGACAAATAGCAAAAGCAAACTTTTCTCTCTCCTTCGTTGGAAGTTTTAAAGGAAGACAAACAGAGAGGGACACAGATGACAGAGAGATGGAAGAGGAAAAACATACAGGAAGCAATAAGCAGAATCAGAAGGAATCAAAAGCCATAAGCAAATAGAAGCAAAGGAACAGGAGACACACAGTGGAGGTTAAATTAGCAGCAAAGTAGTAAGAAGAGTCTGGAAGAGAAGACACGGAAGTATATGAATAAATGAAGGGGAAAGGTGGTGGGGAGGGATAAATTAGGAGTTTGGGATTAACATATACACATGTCTATATATAAAATAGATCACCAACAAGGACCTATAGGGAACTCTACACAATATTTTATAATAACTTATATGGGAAAATAATCTGAAAAAGAATAGATGTATGTATAGGTATAACTGAATCAGTTTATTGAAACTAATTCAACATTGTAAATCAACTACTGTTGTTCAGTCACTAAGTCATGTCTCACTCTTTTCAGCCCCATGAACTGCAGCACACCAGGCTTCCCTATCCTTCACTATCTCCCAGAGTTTTCTCAAATTCATGTCCATTGAGTTGGTGATACCATCCAACCATCTCATCCTCTGTTATCCCCTTCTCCTCCTGTCCTCAATCTTTGCCAGCATGAGGGTCTTTTCTAATGAGTCAGCTCTTTGCATCGTGTGACCGAAGTATTGAAGCTTCAGCTTTAGCATCAGTCCTTCCAATTCAGTTCAGTTCAGTTCAGTTCAGTCACTCAGTTGTGTCCGACTCTTTGCGACCCCATGAATCGCAGCACGCCAGGCCTCCCTGTCCATCACCAACTCCCGCAGTTGACTCAGACTCATGTCCATCGAGTCAGTGATGCCATCAGCCATCTCATCCTCTGTCATCCCCTTCTCCTCTTGTCCCCAATCCCTCCCAGCATCAGAGTCTTTTCCAATGAGACAACTCTTCGCATGAGGTGGCCAAAGTACTGGAGTTTCAGCTTTAGCATCATTTCTTCCAAAGAAATCCCAGGGCTGATCTCCTTCAGAATGGACTGGTGGATCTCCTTGCAGTCCAAGGGACTCTCAAGAGTCTTCTCCAACACCACAGTTCAAAAGCATTAATTCTTCAGCACTCAGCTTTCTTCACAGTCCAACTCTCACATCCATACATGACCACAGGAAAAACCATAGCCTTGACTAGATGGACCTTTGTTGGCAAAGTAATGTCTCTGCTTTTCAATATGCTATCTAGGTTGGTCATAACTTTTCTTCCAAGGAGTAAGCGTCTTTTAATTTCATGGCTGCAGTCACCATCTGCAGTGATTTTGGAGCCCAAAAAATAAAGTCTGACACTGTTTCCACTGTTTCCCCATCTATTTCCCATGAAGTGATGGGACCAGATGCCATGATCTTCGTTTTCTGAATGTTGAGTTTTAAGCCAACTTTTTCACTCTCCTCTTTCACTTTCATCAAGAGGCTTTTGAGTTCCTCTTCACTTTCTGCCATAAGGGTGGTGTCATCTGCATATCTGAAGTTATTGATATTTCTCGCGGCAATCTTGATTCCAGCTTGTGCTTCTTCCAGACCAGCATTTCTTATGATGTACTCTGCATATAAGTTAAATAAGCAGGGTGACAATATACAGCCTTGACGTACTCCTTTTCCTATTTGGAACCAGTCTGTTGTTCCATGTCCAGTTCTAATTGTTGCTTCCTGACCGGCATACAGATTTCTCAAGAGGCAGGTCAGGTGGTCTGGTATTCCCATTTCTTCCAGGATTTTCCAGTTTATTGTGATCCACACAGTCAAAGGCTTTGGCATAGTCAATAAAGCAGAAATAGATGTTTTTCTGGAACTCTCTTGCTTTTTCCATGATCCAGAGGATGTTGGCAATTTAGTCTCTGGTTCCTCTGCCTTTTCTAAAACCAGCTTGAACATCTGGAAGTTCATGGTTCACGTACTGCTGAAGCCTGGCTTGGAGAATTTTGAGCATTACTTTACTAGCGTGTGAGATGAGTGCAATTGTGCGGTAGTTTGAGCAATCTTTAGCATTGCCTTTCTTAGGGATTGGAATGAAAACTGACCTTCCTGTGGCCACTGCTGAGTTTTCCAAATTTGCTGGCATATTGAGTGCAGCAATTTCACAGCATCATCTTTCAGGATTTGAAATAGCTCAACTGGAATTCCATCACCTCCACTAGCTTTGTTCATAGGGATGATTTCTAAGGCCCACTTGACTTCACATTCCAGGATGTCTGGCTCTAGGTCAGTGATCACACCATCATGATTATCTTGGTCGTGAAGATCTTTTTTGTACAGTTCTTCTGTGTATTCCTGTCACCTCTTCTTAATATCTTCTGCTTCTATTAGGTCCATACCATTTCTGTCCTTTATCGAGCCCATCTTTGCATGAAATGTTCCCTATCTCTAATTTTCTTGATGAGATCTCTAGTCTTTCCCATTCTGTTGTTTTCCTCTATTTCTTTGCATTGATTGCTGAGGAAGGCTTTCTCATCTCTCCTTGCTATTCTTTGGAACTCTGCATTCAGATGCTTTTATCTTTCCTTTTCTCCTTTGCTTTTTGCTTCTCTTTCCAGTATAAAATTAAAAAATTTTTAAAAAGAAGCATATGAATAAAATCCCCAGCATGTTGTACTACTAGAGTTGAAGTGGAGTCACAGAGTGACTGCCGAAACACTGGAGCCCTATGGTCCCTTTGCAACAAATGTTATTCCAGTGGGCTAAGAGGACTGAATACCACTGCAGGTTTTTACTTATTCCTTATGAATATAAGAAATAATTACTTCTTATACCATTCATTTCCAAGTATATCCTTACAATACACTTGGGTTAACTGAGAAAACATAAGGATTATTTTGGTCCCATGCAGCCTGAAAGAGTGTAAGCAACAGAATGATGAAAGGGAGCCAGATTTCCAAATATGCCTCTAGCTATCTAAGCACATGGTAATTAATGCTTCTTGGGTTTGTGTCCCCTCTAACTTTCAAAGCTAAGGAAGATACTGCCATGAACTGTTCTTTGTTATGTATCTGTATTAAGTCTTCCACATTTAATAACGCAGACAGTTTTCAAATGAATCCAATAAGTTATTTCCTATGCTAAGGAGAACAGGTTGAGGCTGCAGCTGTCCAAACCTGGAAGCCACAGAGGGTACACACCCAGAGGCCACAGGAATTATATGCCCAGAGGCCCCAGGAAGTACACTCCCTGAGACCACCAATAATCAGAAAGTCTCTGGCTCCCAATTTTTGTAGACACACAGCAAACTCTGCGGCTGATCTAGATAACACAATAAGTACAACAGATAGATACCTACCAGCCAGAATCAAGTGAAGTTGATCACCAAAGATATAAAATACAAAAAGGGTCTCCTAAAAACAGGCAATTAAGTACCCTGTACAGGACAGCCTGAACCCAAGTGTTATTTTTCTGTCATAGTGCCATCATATTACTAAACTTTCATCTATAAAGACACATAAAAATAAATAGCTTCAGGAATCAGAATTTGGGATAGTTTTTTAAACGTTCTTTAACTGATTTTTTAAACTGATTCTTTAATCATAGTTTATTAAAAGGGATATTACAAACAAACCAATTTTTTACAAATCATCTTGAAAGTGAGATGGTAAAATAACAAGATATAAATCAACCTTTAAAACTATTTATTTTTATGTGTAATTGTGAAATATTTCAGAGAAAAGTAAAGAAAAAAGGATTACACGGAATTCCCTGGAGGTCCAGTAGTTAGGACTCTGGGGTCTCACTGCCAGGGCCAGGGTTCAATCCATGGTCATGGAATTAAGATCCCACAAGCTTTGCAATGTGGCAAAAAAAAAAAAAAAAAAATTACAGTTTTCATATATCCAATACCAAGATTAAATAGAAGTTAACATTTTGCCACATTTGTTCCCTAACAATAAAACATTGCAGAAACAGCTAAAGTTCTGCTTGTCATTCCTGTCCCTCCATCTTCAGATGCAACCACTACTCTGAGGACACTGTTTATCACTCTCATGAATGTTATTTGTCCTCATAAACAATAGACTATCACTTTGTATATTTAAAATTTACATTATGTGGTTTTCATTGTTGTAGCCACGCGTTCCGGGAAACAAACTCACTCAGAAGGACAATGCAGATAGTGGAGTGCAATTTATTACACCGGGGGGCCCAAGGCAGAGTCTCCTCTTAGCCAAGGACCCCCGACCAGTTTTTGTGAAGACCTTATATACCCTAAGTGTATGTGCTCAAACCCACCTCCCCAAATTCCCTGAAACTAGTCTGAACAAAGGAAAAGAAGGATACAATCAAAGTTAACCCGTGATTCGTATGCCTTAAACCCGTGATTCGTATGCCTTAAGCCTAGGTAGTTAAGAGTGGACAATTATCAATAGGCCTGTGGTCATACCCCAGTAAGCATAATAGAATTTATGATTCTATTCAGTTACACAGATAATTAGGGTATTGTTTCAGCCTCAGGAGAGTCTAGGTACAAGCACTGGGGCTCTTCCATCTGGGGGTCTGGTTTTCCAGTTAGTATGTCATTTCCATAGATACTGGGCATATAGCTCAATGTCCACAGTCTGGCCCAAGATGAAGTCCTGCTTTCAAGATGGAACCTGTTCTGTCTGTTTCCTCCTTCATCATAATTTTCACTTTCTTTTGTAATATTTTAAACTTAACATCTTTCAAATTTATCTAGGTTACTCAAGTGGTTTTATTTCATCATTCATTTTATTCATGTATGTGAATTATCACTGTATGAATAAAATTATACAAATTTACTCCCTATCAACAGGCCTGTGGGTCCAACAATCCCATTCCTCTTTTTATAATATACTTTTCTAAGCCACAAATGCAGATCCATTTACCCATGCAGTTTTTCAAAAGCTCTTTGAGTGACCCCAAGCTTTTTCTGACAATAATTGCTTGGGGAAACTGTCCATGCAATTCCTCTATATTCCTCACGCTTTTACAACCTGATAAAGATGAACTGTGAAATGCTGTATTAACTTCTCTTCAAAAATAGTACTAAAAGTGAAGTAGGAGTAATATTTATGGCACCTCCAATCCTCTTAAGAGTTATTTCTAAATCATTACAAAAAAGTTCTTATCATATACTTCTTATTGAATTTTAGACAAGATCTAATACACTCAAGGTTCTTGCCAGTTGCTTAAGAAACTTAAGTCTCCTTATCAGTAAAATAGATGAATACTGGGTGTTGTGAGCCCCAGAGACTCATGCTAAGTTGAGATAATAGCAGTGAAAAAGAGATTCTCTTCATTAGCAAAAGGCTACCTGGGGTTGCTGGACTGCATAAAATTTGCATTATTCAAACAGCCAAAAGGTAGAAACAACCCAAATGTCCATGGACAGAGAGCTGAATAAACAAAGTGTGTTATATACACACAGTGGAATATTATTCAGTTTTAAGGGATGGAATTCTGATATAAGTTACAATAAGGAAGAACCCTGAAGACATTATGCTAAGTCAAATAAACCGGACAGTGAGGTACTTAGTACAGTCAAACTCATAGAGATACAAAGTAGAATCGTGGCTGCCAGGAACTAAGGAGAAGGGAGAATGGGGAGGTGCTGTATAAAGGGTATGGAGTTTCAGTTTGGGAAAATAAAGATGTCCTGAAGATGGATGGAAATAATGTAAATATACTCAATACCACTGAACTATACACTTAAAAGAGCTTTCCTAGGGGCTCAGACAGTAAAGAATCTGCCTGCAATGAGAGAGACCTGAGTTTGATCCCTGGGTGGGGAAGATCCCCTGGAGAAGGGAATGGCAACCCACTCCCCACTCCAGTATTCTTGCCTGGAGAATTCCATGGACAGAGGAGCCTGATGGGCTACAGTCCATGGGGTCGAAAAAAGTCAGACACAACTGAGCGACTTAACACACACCCACACACACTTAAAAATGGTTAAAATGGTAAATTTTGTTACATATATTTATCAAAATAAAAAATACACACACATATATAAACATCTGTATTTGCATGGACTATCTCTGGAAGTATGAGAAAATTATAATGAATCTTGCCTTTAGAAAGAGAGCCAAGTGAAAGTCTACCTATCACTATATATTCTTTGTACCTTTAGAATTTTACCTTATATATTATCTAGTCAAAAATTTAATTTTCAGTCATGCTTTTGATTGAAATCTGAACACAGAGCAGGAAAATGTATGTAAGTCAAAATGTATAATGGTTTATGTTTGTATGAGGCAAAATAAAAATCCCCCTAATTGATACTATTAAAAACCTGCCATGACGTTTTTCAAGATGCAACCTTCAAAAACTATTTTACAAGGAAAATGGAAAATAAAACAAACTGCTTCAGAACTGAAAAGATCAAAACAGAACACACAGATATATGTAAAATGTTCTTAGGAGAATACAATATAACATTGCTAATCCAGATTAAATAGAGGAAAAACAAGTCTAAATTATTTACTTAAGAATATAGAGTAGGATAATAATACAAGCTAATATTGTTCTAAGCTTTAAATACCAAACTAATTTGTTCTAAGTTAATATTGTTCTAAGAGCTTTAGAAATGTCCACTGACAACAGTGGGTCTGAAACTTTTTGGTCTCAGAACCCCTTTTACACTCTTAAAACTTATTCAGACCCATAAAGAGCTTTTGTTTATGTGAGTTACATTTAATATTAAAAATTAAACCCCAAAGTTTAAAAATGTTTATTATCCATCCAGTTCAGTTACTCAATCACATCCAATTCTTTGCGACCCCATGGACTGCAGCACATCAGGCTTCCCTGTCTGTCACCAACTCCCTGAACTTGCTCAAACTCATGTCCATCAAGTCCAAACTCATGTCCATCGAGTCAGTGATACCATCCAACCATCTCATCCTCTGTCGTCCCCTTTTCCTCCCACCTTCAATCTTTCCCAGCATCAGGGTCTTCTCCAATGAGTCAGTTCTTCGAATCAGGTGGCCAAAGTATTAAGAGTTTCAGCTTCAGCATCGGTCCTTCCAATGAATATACAGGACTGATTTCCTTTAAGATTGACTAGTTTGATCTCCTTGCTGTCAAATTCATAGAAATAACAATAAACTCATTATATGTGCTCAGTGGCTTCAGTTGTGTCTGACTCTTTGTGACCCCATGGACTGTAGCCCACCAGATTCCTCTGTCCTTGGGATTCCCCAGTAAGAATACTAAGTGGGTTGCCATTTCCTCCTCCAGGGGATCTTCCCGACCCAGGGATTGAACCCGCTTTTCCTGCATTGCAGGTGGATTCTTCATTGCTGAGCCACTGGGGACGTCCCATATTTGCTTACATAAATATTTCTTGTGTGTGAAAAATTAACTATATTTTCCAAAACAAAAAATAAATTTAATTAGAAGAATGGTAGTGCTGTACATGTCTGCTTTAACGTCTGGCTTAACAGAAGACAGCTGGATTCTCCTATCTGGCTCTGCCTTCAATCTGTTGCAATATCACACATGCAGCTTTCGAAAAAACTCCAATATACACTTGTGAAAAAATGAGAATGAAAATAGCAAATACTGTCTCAGATTTATTACGAGAATAGCTTTGATTTCACAGACTCCTGAAAGAATCCTAGGGATACACAGGATTCTCCAAACCATTTTGAGACCTACTAATTTACATCAGTCCTATGTGGCAAATGTAAAACCTTAGGCACAGAAAGAGTAAATAAGTTACTCTTATTTAAATAAGAGTAAACAAGTTACCCTTCGATCCCTGGGTTTGGAAGATCCCCTGGAGAAGGAAATGGCAACCCACTACAGTACTCTTGCCTGGAAAATTCTATGAACGGAGGAGCCTTTTAGGCTACGGTCCATGGGGTCACAAAGAGTTGTACACGACTGAGCGACTTCACTTTCACTTTCAAATAAGTTAGAGTGAGTAAATAAGTAATAAGTAAATAAGTTAGAGTGACAAAGCCAGGAATGAACTCAGAAAGTCTGATTCCAATCCCCAGGATGTCCCTCAGAGCCACGAGGAAAGCAGCAGGAGCTCATTTAACAATGTTTTACACATGATGAAAAAAGACAAAACCCACTGGCTGCCTGGCAGTCACAATACCACACCTCCACTCCACCTAAAGTAATAAAATTTCAAATTAAAGTTTTCAATTCATGCAAAGAGCACATGAGCGGGCAGAAACAGTCAAAAAGCCCAGTAAGTATCTCAAGGAACAACTCCCTCTTCTAAACCAAGCTATTTCGACTGTCTCTGAAACGCTTACTCCATTCAGACACCTCTTTACTCAATCTACCCAGAATACTGCCTTCAATTCTTTTTTTTTTTTTTAATGTTTAAAGTCTTTATTGAATTTGTTACAATATTGCTTCTGTTTTCATGTTTTGTTTTCTATCAGATAGTAAAGCATACTATATAAACTGAGAGCAATTAATATAGGAATGTCCTAGTATGGCTTCCTTGGTGGTTCAGACGGTAAAGAATCTGCCTGCAATGCAGGAGACCAGGGTTCGATCTCTAGGTTAGAAGATCCCCTGGAGAAGGGAATGGCAACCCACTCCAGAAGTCCATGGACGGAGGAGCCTGGTGGGCTACAATCCATGGGGTCGCAGAGCTGGACACGACTAACACTTTCACTACTTGTCCTAGTGTATGACCGTGAGGTAAGGCAACAGGTCAGAATACGTAGCCCAAATCAGACCCAAGTACAGAAAATGTAGCATATTATAAAATGATTCTAATAATTCCAGAGATAAATAAATGGAATGGTTTAGTAATTTGGAAAACGTGAGTCTATTTATGCCTTCACTTTTAACCATAAGCCAAAATAAATTCTAGCAAGATTAACTGTTTTTACAAATAGAAGAGCCTGCTAAAGCTAAGAAAAGCAGGACCAGACTTTATTTTAGCACTACATCCCCTGAGCTTCTTCCAGGGCTGAGGCACAGCTGCCCCAAACAGAAGAAACTGATCTGAGTTTCGACTGTGTCGTTATCCTGTTATTCCATCTTTGGCAAGTTGCTTTGCTTCCTGGCTGATTTATAAAAAGCAGAAAGTAATGATACCGGCAGCATGAGAATGCTCACTGTAAACTTTAAAGTGCTATACAAATTAGCAGAAGGAATAAAGACTAGAAACTCCATTCATCCATGTTGCTACCCCTTGGATATTTCAATGCTAAAAACTATGCCAATTTTCCTGGTAACTTTCTTTCTTTTATAAAGTAGACAATTTAAGTAAGAACATACACTTTCCCGCTGGGTCTCGGTACAATTATTTTAATTCTGAGTGGGAAGAAAGACGCATCCCATAAGCATGTTTGGGTGTGTGCGTGTGCGCTCAGTTGTGTCCAACGCTTTGTGACCCCATGGACTGTAGCCTGCCAGGCTCCTCTGTCCATGGGATTTCCCAGGCAAGAATACTGGGGTGTGTTGCCATTTCCTTTTCCAGGGGATCTTCCCAACCCAGGGATAGAACCCAATGGTTCTTTACTAGCTGAGCCACCGGGGAAGCCCATGAGCATGTTTGCATGCATGCTCTGTCGTTTTAGTTGTATCTGATTCTCTGTGACCCCATGGACTGCGGCCCACCAGGCTCCTCTGTCCAAGGGATTCTCCAGGCAAGAATACTGGAGTGGGTTGTCAGGCCCTCCTCATAAGCATGTTTATGTCCCCTGAATTGGCTCTTTTACCAAAAAACGGCGGGCATCACTGCTCTAAGGGAATTGGGAGATTTTCTCTTTACTGCTACTTTTTGGAAGCCTCCCCTCAAAGCAGAAGACTATCCTGTGAAGTTTGTGAAGGGGGGCGGTGGAGGGAAGGAGGGTGGAGGCAGGTGTCTTGGAACCAATACCTTGTGGATACTGAGGGATGACTGTAGTTACAATCAGTCATACTCATATTGTTCATTCAGTCTAGCTCAAATTTAAAGCATTTAGTCCTCTGACCAGTCTGGAAGTGATGGGACTGGTTTATAAGCATCAAATGATTCTTGCCAAAACCATTTAAAAATCATTTCCCACTGTTTTGTTGGCCTCCATACTGAGTTCTAACTCTTGAGATTGTGATCCTATCAAATATTTCTCAATCAGTTTGGCCTCCTGGAAGGATGATTTCATTACCTTTCTTTGATGTACATGCGTGGCACAGATTGTACAACATGCATAATCTCCTCTATCTTTTGCCTCTTTTTTTCAAACTATTCTTTGTCTCTTGTCCTCTATTCTAAATCTACCAGTATTCATGTTTTTTTCTCATCTTTTTATGTTCTTTTGTTTTGGTTCTTTTTGTTATTTTACTTGAGGTGTGTATCATGTTTGGGAATTATTAATCCTTCTCTGTAATATCCTATTTATGCTTGATAATACATATCCATGGCTTTTGGTTTGGTTTTGTTTTTTTGCCACACTGCGCTGCTTGTGGGACTTCAATTCCCCGTCCAGGAAATGAACCCAGACCATGGCAGTGAAAGTTCAGAATTCTAACCACTAGGCCACCAGTGAATGCCCCATATCTATGTATTCTAAAAGCAAATTCTGTTCATTCACTCAACAAATATTTACTGAGTGCCAACTGTGTGTCCAGCACTAAAGCTATAGTATACAAGTTTGTCTCATTCACAGAATTTAGTCTATAGATTAGAATAGGCAATGTGGATATATAGTCTTTCCACTAGATTATGAAGAATAAGAAACAGTACTAATACAAAACAGCAGCTAGAAAAGACCTTTTGCCGAGCACAGAAACATAAATACTTTAACATAATAAATTCAAAGAATGTAGAAAGAGAAATGAACCATCTTCTACTTCACAAGTTGTATCAGCAATTTAGAATTAGAAGGAAACATCTCCAAACCTCACATCCACTGTATTATTTGACTCATGGTCAAACACTTCAAAAGCTTCTTTGATTTTTTTGTGAAATTCTGCTACAGCTACCTCTGCAAAAGAAAAAGTAAATAAAAATTATTTTACTGTAATTTTAAATTCAAAACAAAAAAATTCAACAACTAGAAATTATTAATAAGGAAGAACACGCAGCACACTTCCCTAGTATTCTTTTTTGGCAGGGAGGGGAGTTATGTAGGAGAACGTCTTTATTCTTAGGAGAGGCATGCTGAAGTCTTTAAGAGTGAAATGTTACAATATCTGCAATTTACTTCCCCTCTCCCCTTCCCAATATTCTTTTTGTTTGTTTGTTTGTTTAATTCTTAGTTTTATTTTTAAATTTATTTATTTAATTACTTTATTTATTTGGCTGTGTTTGGGCTTAGTTGTGGCATATGAACTACCATTCATTCTACTATTTCACTCAGATGCTCTAATTTTCCAGGTTGCAACATAACCTTCAATTGTGAAAACTATCAAAGGGATGTAACAATTTATTGATATTTATTAATTTATTATAATAACATGGTGGCAAACTTCTAGTTTGATAAGAAAATAAATCTTATCTCATTATTTAAATGCACAGTTCCTTGCTTACAAGTAAATCTGAATAGTGATCCTTAATGCTTGTTCATCACCTCTGTTTTCTATGTTTTGAATTGTCTGTTCAGGTTCTCTGCTCATCCGTACTGGGATCTTCCATTTTTTTTCTTAACAATTTGTATGAGCTCGTTAAATAATAAAGACTTACTGAAATTCTTACTTAATTCTTACTGAAAGAATTACTGAAAATAATTTTAAGAAGTATTGAAAACAATTTTCCAGGTCAGTTGTTTGCATTTGCTTCCCTAATATGAAAACAGTTCCACCTCCCTTATGATCATCAAAATCACACATGATTACTGAAGACAAAAAAAGAGAAGTTGAGATCAAGTAAACATTACTTCAAATCCTAACATGCAGAGTTAACTACTCTTAATGTTGCCCTCTAATCTAATGTTTCACTCAACAGTAAATTGTGAGCATCTTTTCATTCTCAAAAAAATATTTATTACATTATTGTTTTTAGTGGCTGATAATCCATTATAGAACTTTATCATAGTTTATTAAACCAGCTCCCTAACTGTAGACATTTAGGTAGTTTCTAAATGTTTTTGTTGTTAAATATATTAATTTTTGAGTGAACCATTCTGCCCAATTCATCTTTGTGCATTTGTCTTATTATCTCACTGAAATACGCTAAGTTGAATGCAGTTGAATTTGTGTTATTTAGTGGGAACATTCTTACTAGTTCTAATAGTAACTTGGGAAAAATCTCACTGGTTATAATACTGTCATTACACAAAGCTGATATTTGCTTTTTTAAATTTAAGATTACCTTTTAAAAGTATGTTATTTTTAATTTTTATTTTAGTGACACCTGTTGAGATTTCTTATCCTTTAAAGTTTAGAAACATAGCCTTTGAAAGAACCACCAAAAGAGGGAGAAAATTATCCTTTTTCTACAGGTTTGGTAAACTCAATTCTATTTTCTTCTACAATTTAAAAATATACTTTTTAATCCATCTGAAAGTTATTTTGGCACGATTCAAAGTGAAAGATTAACTTCTAATCTGATTTTAATAATTTTTAATTTACTAAGCACTTGAATTCTTTCCTCCTACTTTACAATGTGTTATAGTCCTTTATGTGATGGAGACTACTTCCATTGTCTATTCTACTGATTCCATTCTGAACTGTATTTCTACTGTTATGGCATTACCATCCCATTTCACTTATTAATATTATCACTGTTCCTGGTCTTCTTCTTAGGAATATTCATTAATATACTCACCAGTGTAAGTCTTCCAAATGAAATTTAGAAATTCAAATAAAATTTAGAAATTCCAAATAAAACACCATTGGGATTGCTATTGCAATGAAGCTATACACTGAGAAAGACTGAACATTTTAAAATAGTTTTCACATCTAAGAGATCTGTATTAGCTATACAGCCCTTTTTATATCTCTAAATTGAAGGTTATACATTATGGCTTTCCTCATATAAGCCACACACAAATTCTCCAAGATTGTGCCTCAGTACTTTATGGATTTTGTGGATATTGTGAAGGAATCTTTTTGGAGACCTTGAAATTTCTAGAAGTAGAGGTAAATATTAATTTTTTAAAAATTTGCTATTGATCTTATACCCATCTATTTCCCAAAACTTTTTATAATCCCTCTTCAGTTGGTTACTTTGTATTTTCTGATAATTCATTTGGTCTCTTCTTTCCAAAATGCATACTTTCTTATTTCTCCTTCATGATTTAGGACACTGGCTAGAACTACCAAAACAAATTGAATTCATAAAATGATAATGATAATCTTTGCTCTTTAAAAACATTATTTGATAGATTAGAATACTAGTCCTTTACCAGTAAATACAATGCTGATTTGTGTTCTGAAATAGGTATTACTAACAAGTTTAAAGCAGTATTCTTCCATTCCTATGCCCAATTTTATATTAACAACAATTACTAACTTTTAACAACCTCTAGTTAATATTGATGCAAAGAACTCACTCATTGGAAAAGACCCTGATGCTGGGAAAGATTGAAGGCAGGAAGAGAAGGGGATGACAGAGGATGAAATGGTTGCATGGCTTCACCGACTCGTTGGACATGGGTTTGAGCAAGCTCCGGGAGTTGGTGATGGACAGGGAAGCCTGGCATGCTGCAGTCCATGGGGTTGCAAATGGTCAGACACGACTGAGCAACTGAACTGAACTGAACTGAAGTTTTCTAAAATGGGTTCTGTTTCATACTCATTCCTCAACGTGTTTCTCAGTAAAAGGCTTCAATGATCAAAAATGCCTGAGAAAGGCATTTAAAGGGTGTGTTTTTGACAAAAACAGACTCACAATATTACGTTCTCCTCTTGGGGATTAATCATGCATATTAGCATATTAAAGTCTTTGAGATGTTCTAAAGAAATTAATGCAGCATTTTCCAAATTTACTTGATCATGAAATCTCCTTTTTCCAATCGTCATCTGTCAGGAATAAATAATGCTTTAATCGACATTTGGAACTTCCATAACTCAGGAATCCTCACCCACTGGACACAGGTATGATGTGAAAGGATTACAAGAGCATCCAAAAACACTGATCCTCTCATCTCTCAGTGTGGCCAGATCAAAGTTAGATCTGGCAAAGTCAGGCAGCTGAAAGAATCTATTCCAGCGATTCCTGGCAGGAGGCTCAAAGCAGAACAGGCTCTGATGGCAAGCCCCTTGGTCTACACAGGTAGCAAGCACGACAAATACCAAGCACCCAGGGCTCCATGCTTGCCATGAAAGTGATCTACCTCATACCCTCCTATTTCAGAAAACAGAAATCAAATGCAGCACTGCTCACCATGGACAAATGGACAAAGAACCCAAGGAGCCAGTGGAGTAGTTCATGCTCCACACGCCCAAGGAACACAGTGCTGGGACTGAGGGGGCTTGTGGCTCTAAGAAACAGCCCATAATCTTTATCTTCATATACGCTAGCTAATTCTACCCTTCCACAGATGATACGAACTTTCAGTAGCAGCCAAGCTTGCTGCCTGGCTCTAACAACACATAACATGTTATACAAATTAAATCTATACCACAGTTTTTAAGTAATGATATGAGAAAGTTCAACTAGATTAAATAACCATGTGCAGGGACTTCCCTGGTGGTCAGCTGTTAAGACTCTGAGCTCCCAATGCAGGGGCCCGAGTGTCATTCCTGGTGTAGGGAACTAGACTCCACATACTGCAACTAAGACCAGGAGTAGTCAAATAAATAAATAAAAATAAATATTTTTTAAAAAAGCATTTGTATTACATCACAAAATTTTCAATTATATTTTTCAATTAAAGGGTGTGTTTGACAAAAACAGACTCACAGATACAGAGAGCAAACTACTAACTAGTGGTTATCAGTGGGGAAAGGAGTGAGGGGTGAAATAGGAGAATGAGATTGAGAGACACAAACTACTATATATAAAATAAATAAGCACCAGTCAGAATGGCCACCATCAAAAAATCTACAAACAATAAATGCTGGAGAGGTTGCGGAGAAAAGGGAACCCTTTTACATTTTTGGCGGGAATGTAAATTGGTACTGCCACTGTGGAAAACAATACAGAGGCTTCCTAGAAAACTAAAAATAGAGGTACCACATGACCCAGCAATCTCACCCCTGGGCATATACCCAGAGAAAATCACAATCTGAACAGATACGTGCACCCCAACGTTCACAGCAGAACCATTTACAATAGCCAAGGCATGGAAACAATCCAAGTGCCCATCAACAGACAATTGGTTTAAGGAGATGTGATATATATATATACAATGGAATATTGCTCAGCCATAATAAAAAAAAAAAAAGAAAGAAATAATGCCATTTGCCACATGGATGGACCTAGAGATTGTCATATGGAGTGAAGTAAGTCAGACAGAGAAAGACAAATACCATATGGTATCGCTTATTTGTGGAATCTAAAAAAAGGGTACAGGGCTTCCCTGGGGGTCTAGTGGTTAAGAATACACCTGCCAATTCAGGGAACATGGGTTCAATCCCTAATCCGGGAAGATCTCACAGGCTGTGGAGCAACTAAACCCATGTGCCACAACTACTGAACCCATGTGCTGCAACTACTGAAGCCCACATGCCTAGAGCCCGTGGTCCACAACGAGAGGGGCCAGCACAGTGAGAAGCCGGCACACCTCAACAAGGAGCAGCCCACGCTCGCCACACCTGGAGAGCCTGAGCCCACGTGCAGCCATGAAGACCTCCTCCTCCTCCTAAGCTGCTTCAGTCGTGTCCGACTCTGTGCGACCCCATAGATGGAAGCCCACCGGGCTCCTCTGTCCTTGGGATTCTCCAGGCAAGAACACTGGAGTGGGTTGCCATTTCCTTCTCCAATGCATGAAAGAGAAAAGTGAAAGTCAAGTCGCTCAGTCGTGTCCGACTCTTAGTGACCCCATGGACTGCAGCCTACCAGGCTCCTCTGTCCATGGATTTTCCAGGCAAGAGTACTGGAGTGGGTCGCCAGTGCCTTCTCCGAATGAAGACCTAGCACAGCCAAATAAATAAATAATTTAAAAAAATAAAAATAAAAATGTTAAAAGGGTACAAATGAACTTATCTACAAAACAGAAATAGTGTTACAGATGTAGAAAACAAATTTAGGCTTCCCTGTGGTTCAGTGGTAAAGACTCCGCCTGCCAATGCAGGAGACATGGGTTCGATCCCTGGTCTGGGAAGATCCCACATGCCACAGAGTAACTGTGCTCTAGACTGTGCACCACAAGCCTGTGCTCTAGAGCCTGGGAACCACAACTACTGAGCCAACATGTACAACTACCAAAGCCCAAGAGCCCCAGAGCCTTTTCTCTAGAAGAGAAGCCACCGCAGTGATAAGCCTGAGCACTGCAACAAAGAGTAGTCCCTGCTGGCCACAACTAGAGAAAAATCTGAGCAGCAGCGACCCAGCACAGCCAAAAATATATAAATAAAAAATTTTTTAAAGAAAAACTATGGTCACCATAGGATAAGAGGGGGAAAGACAAGTTGGGAAATTGGGATTGACATCTACACAGTACTCTATGTAAAACAGATAACTAAGTGTATACCACAGGAAACTCTACTCAATACTGTACAGTGGCCTATATGGGAAATGATCTAAAAGAGTGGGTATATGTAGATGGATAACTGATTCACTTTGCTGTACAGAAGAAACTAATTTACAGTACTGTAAATCAACTATACACCAATAAAAAATTATAAACAAATAAATAGGATATATTATACAGCACAGGGAAATATGTCACTATTTTATAATAACATTAAATAGAATATAATCTATAAATACTGAATCACTATGTTGTACACCTGAAATGAATATAACATTGTAAATCAACTACAGTTCAATTTAAAAAGGATGAGTTTTTGAAATTATAATTTCAATTGTTTTAAATTTTTTAATGGCTGAGAAAAATGCTTTCACATTTTTACATAAACAAAGTTTCTCACTGGTAATAAACTATCAAAAATTGAGGATCTTATACTTTAAAATTTGATCAGGAATTGAAAAAAGTCATCCCTCGGAATCCATGGGGAGAGTGGTTCCAGGACCTGCAGATACCAAAATCTGAGGACACTCAAGTCCTTTTTAATATAAAATACCATAATATTTGCATATAACCTACATGTATACAGGCTAAATCATCTTTAGATTACTTATAATATCTAATACAATGTAAATGCTACATAAATAGCTGCTGGCATGGCAAACTGAAGTTTGAATCTGAAACTGAAAGCTTAGTATTGTAAACAACTCTCTACCCACCACCTGTATCAAACTATTATTAATGTTTTGCCATTTTTTTCTTCTTTCCTAAATCCCTGTCTCTGATTACAGACATTACAATTATTCATCCCTAAATACTTCAACATGCATCTCCTAAAAATAAGGACATTCTTCTACATAATCCCAATATAATTATGATATCGTTAAAATTCATAAAAATTCACTAAGAATATCTAATATCTATTCAATATGCAAATTTCCGAATTGTACCATAATGTCTTTTTTACAGTTACTTTTTCAACCTACACTCTAATTTAAGTTTATGTCATACATTTGGTTTTAAAATTTTTTGGTCTCTTTTAAACTAAAACAGTCTTTCATTCTCTCCTGGTCTCCTGTCCCCCAATGAAATTAGCTTGTGGAAGAGACCAGGCTATGCAATGTCTTATAAAATGGCCTATCTTCTGGACTTGTCTGATAGGGTTCTTATTTCACCCTGAAACTACTACTCCATTAAGTTTCATTCCTTCAGACATGAATGTCTGCTACTCCTTCTCACTACTGTGCTCTACTGATTCTCTGATCACTTTCCTCCAAATTTATCAAGCCAACCAATTTAATTTCCAACAACCCATCCTCACAGTTCTATTTGATCATCAACACCTTTTGATTCTAATTATTAAATACTTTCAAAATCAGTCTCCCTCTTCATTTCCACTGCCACTGTTTAAGTCTAGACCTTCATTGCTTCTGGCCTGGATTAATGCAATCATTTCCTGTCTTTTTGCCTTTAGTCTCCTTTCCCTCCATTTCCATTCCATCCTTCAAACCATAGTCCACATTTTGCTAGGATTATCTGTCTAAAACAAAAATTTGTTCATATGACTTCCTGGTTTAAAATCTTTTGATGATTCCCAAGTTTTTTCAAAAAAATAAAAAGCATTCAAGCTCCTAAATCACATCTACAAACTAGCCCTTCCTTACCTCAAAAATGTCATTTCTCAATACTTTTTCATACAGATTCTCCACCTTGGAAATATTTGTAGTTTTTCAATTATTATGCTTTTTCATTGTCATTATGATTGATAGTCCCCTGTATGAAACAGTCCTCTCCTTTTTCTGGATAATTTCTACTTATCATTCAAGACAGTTTAAGAGTAACACACTTTTCTTTCATCTTCTTTTTGAATTAGGTACCTTCCTGTGTAATCATGTAGCACCCATGGATATCTTTATTATAATACTATATAAAACTGTATTGTATTCAGTGGTTAACTAGTCTCCCCTTCCACATTTGTAAACAACTTGAGAACAAATTTGACACTGCCTGGAACATACTAAATTCTCAATAAATGCTTACTAAATAGTTAATAATTATATATGAGACAATCCATGTCCCATTTGGATATGACAACTCACAATTTCCCTTTTTGATGTTTTGTTGGGTACTGTTAACAGAATTATATTTATTTCCTTCATATAGCAAAACTGGGGAATGCTTAACTGTTTTTCTATGTCACAGAACAATTTGTATAGCAAGAGAACTATCTTTTGGGTAAGAAACTGGCAAGGAAAGAATTAAGTTACTATTAAAAAATGACAGTAAAATGTAGTGGTTAACAAATTCAGCAATATATTAAAAGGATTAAACATCAAGACCAAATGGAATTTATTCCAGAGACACAAGACTGTCAATTAGAGTTACACACTACATTCATAGAATGAAGGCAGAAAAGACACATGATTAGGATAACTGATATAGAAAAAGCATTTGACAAAATTCAACATCCTTTCATGATAATAATATTCAGAAAACTAGGAACAGAAGGAACTTCTTCAACATGATAAGGGCCTATATGAAAAAGCCACAGCTAATATCATTTTCAGTGCTGAAAGACAAAGCTTTTCCTGTAAGATCAGGAATAAGATAAAAAGGCCTCCTTTACCACTTTCCAATATAGTATTGGATGTTCTAGTCAGTTAATCTGGGCAAGAAAGAGAAATAAAAGGCATCCAAGTTGAAAAGAAAGAAGTACACTCATTTCTGTTCATAGATGACAATCTTATTATGTAGAAAACCCTCAGTCTAAGAAAAAAAAGAAACCCGACAGAGCAAATAAATACATTCAGCAAAGCTGCAGGATATAAAATCAACACACAAAAATCAGTCACATTTCAACATAATAAAAACAAACAATCTGAAAAGGAATTTTTTAAATTCCATTTGTAATATCACAAAAATATCAACCAAAGATACATAAGTTGGATGTCATCAAAATTAAAATTTTTGTGAAATCAAAGGACACTACTAAGAGAGTGAAAAAACAACCCACAGAAGGGGAGAAAAATTTGCAAAGCATATATCTGATAGGGATTAATATTCAGAATATATAAAGAACTCCTACAACTAAACAACAGAAAAACCAACCCAATTTAAAAAGATGAAAAAATTTGAATAGACAAGTCTCAAAAGAAGTTATACAAATGGCTAATTAGTACCTGAAAAGATGTTCAACATCACTAGTCACTCAGTTCAGTTCAGTTCAGTCGCTCAGTACTGTCCGACTCTTTGCGACCCCATGAACTGCAGCATGCCAGGCCTCCCTGTCCATCACCAACTCCCTGAGTTCACTCAGACTCACGTCCATCAAGTCAGTGTTGCCATCCAGCCATCTCATCCTCTGTTGTCCCCTTCTCCTCCTGCCCCCAATCCCTCCCAGCATCAGAGTCTTTTCCAATGAGTCAACTCTTCACATGAGGTGGCCAAAGTACTGGAGTTTCAGCTTTAGCATCATTCCTTCCAAAGAAATCCCAGGGCTGATCTCCTTCAGAATGGACTGGTTGGATCTCCTTGCAGTCCAAGGGACTCTCAAGAGTCTCCTCCAACACCACACTTCAAAAGCATTAATTTTTCAGCGTTCAGCTTTCTTCACAGTCCAACTCTCACATCCATACATGACCACTGGAAAAACCATAGCCTTGACTAGATGGACCTTTGTTGGCAAAGTAATGTCTCTGCTTTTCAATGTGCTATCTAGGTTGGTCATAACTTTTCTTCCAAGGAGTAAGTGTCTTTTAATTTCATGGCTGCAGTCACCATCTGCAGTGATTCTGGAGCCCAAAAAAATAAAGTCTGACACTGTTTCCACTGTTTCCCCATCTATTTCCCATGAAGTGATGGGACCGGATGCCATGATCTTCGTTTTCTGAATGTTGAGCTTTAAGCCAACTTTTTCACTCTCCACTTTCACCTTTGTCAAGGGGCTTTTGAGTTCCTCTTCACTTTCTGCCATAAGGGTAGTGTCATCTGCATATCTGAGGTGATTGATATTTCTCCCGGCAATCTTGATTCCAGCTTGTGCTTCTTCCAGCCCAGCATTTCTCATGATGTACTCTGCATATAAGTTAAATAAGCAGGGTGACAATATACAGCCTTGAAGTACTCCTTTTCCTATTTGGAACCAGTCTGTTGTTTCATGTCCAGTTCTAACTGTTGCTTCCTGACCTGCATACAGGTTTTTCAAGAGGCAGGTCAGGTGGTGTGGTATTCCCATCTCTTTAAGAATTTTCCACAGTTTATTGTGATTCACACAGTCAAAGGCTTTGGCATAGTCAATAAAGCAAAAATAGATGTTTTTCTGGAACTCTCTTGCTTTTTCGATGATCCAGCAGATGTTGGCAATTTGATCTCTGGTTCCTCTGCCTTTTCTAAAACCGGCTTGAACATCTGGAGGTTCATGGTTCACATATTGCTAAAGCCTGGCTTGGAGAATTTTGAGCATCACTTTACTAGCGTGTGAGATGAATGCAATTGTGCGGTAGTTTGAGCATTCTTTGGCATTGCCTTTCTTTGGGATTGGAATGAAAACTGACCTTTTCAAGTCCTGTGGCCACTGCTGAGTTTTCCAAATTCACTAGTCATTAGGATATCTATTATAAAAATAGGAAATAACAAGTCTTGGTGAAGATATGGAAAAATTGGAACAGTTGTACATTACTGATGGAAATATAAAATGGTTCAGCTGTTGTGGAAAACAGTATGGTAGTTCTTCAGAAAATCAAAACCTAATAACCATAAAACCCAGCAGTTCCACTTTTGGATATACACTCAAAATAATTGAAAACAGGGTCTCAAGTATTTGCACATCAGTGTTCACAGCAGCATTATTCGCAGTAGCTGAAAGGTGGAATCAACCCGAATATCCATTGACAGGTGGATACATAAATGAAAGTGGCGTATATATACAGTGGAATAGCATTCAGTCTTAAAAAGGAACAAAACTATGAAACCATGACACATACTACAACATGGATGAACTCTGAAGATGTTATATGCTAAGTGATATAAGCCAGATACAGAAGGACAAATATTGTATGATTTCAAATACATGAGGGACGCAGAACAGTAAAACTCATAAAAACAGAAAGTAGAATGGTGGTTGCCAGGAGCTGGGAAGAATCTGTCAGGAGATAAGAGGAAGAGGCAGTATGGCCAGCCGGACCGTGCAGGCCGAGACCCGGAGCCGAGCCAAGGATGACATCAAGAAGGTGAAGGCGACCATCGAGAAGGTCCGGAGATGGGAGAAGTGCTGGGTGACTGTGGGCGACACTTCCCTTCATATCTTCAAGTGGGTGCCAGCGGTGGACTCCCCAGGAGGAGGAGCACCGGAGGGCAGGTGGAGGGGCGGAGAGATCCCGAGGCTGGGAGCGGAGGGGCAGGGGTGCCAGTCCCTGAGGGGGTGGCCCTCTCATCCTGCTGGATCTCAATGATGAGAACAGTAACCAGAGTTACTCAGCCTTCCATTCAGAAGGCTCCCTGCAGAAGAGCACGGGGCCCAGCCCTGGGGGCACCCCCCAGCCCAGCCGTCCTGTGTCACCTGCTGGACCACCAGAAGGGGTTCCAGAGGATGCTCAGCCCCCACAGGTGGACCAGGAGAGAGATCCTGGGGGCATACCTGCGGGCAGCATGGATGAACCCCCCATGTTGGCCAAGGAGGAGCCTGTTCCAGAATTGCTGGAGGCTGAGCAGGATTCTAAAGAACAAGGACAAGATCATGGAACATGTGAAGTGAAGTCTGCTGTGCCGATGATGTCAACAATTATGTCAAAGAAGCATGGAAAATTGATGGAGGAGATGGAGAAACTTCTCAGAATGTGAATGCAGGATCAGCATCAGTGTCGAATCCTGCTCAGCTTAATGCTGATTCAAGAGAAAGCTAAAAAGCCTTTATGAAGGCTTGGAGAAGAAACAGGGCGAAGAATCAGAGGGTACATCTCTAATGCCAGCCATGGTTCAAGGCTACAGTCAACCTTCACAATGGAAAAGTGGCGAGGTCATGAGTGCAAATATGGTAGCTGCCTGGGAACTTCCTGAAACCCTTGGAGAAATTATTGTACTGTACTGTACTAATGACTTCCTTGGTGACTCAGACGGTAAAGCATCTGTCTACAATGTGGGAGACCGGGTTTGATCCCTGGGTTGGGAAGATCCCTTGGAGAAGGAAATGGCAATCCACTCCAGTACCATTGCCTGGAAAATCCCATGGACAGAGGAGCCTGGTAGGCTACAGTCCATGGGGTCACAAAGAGTCGGACACAACTGAGCAACTTCACCGTCAAGAGGAATAGGAAGCTAATGTCTAGTGGGTACAACGTTTTTGTTTGGAATGATTAAAAGTTCTGATAAGGGAGAGGGTGATAGTTGCAGAGCACTGTGAATGTTCCTTGTTGTTGTTGTTCACTCAGTCATGTGTGACTTTTGTGACCCCACGGACTGCAGCATGCCAGGCTTCCCTGCCCTTCACTATCTCCCGGACTGTGCTCAAACTCACGTCCACTGAGTCAATGATGCCATCCAACCATCTCATCCTCTTTCGCCCCCTTCTCCTCCTGCCCTCAATCTTTCCCAGCATCAGGGTCTTTTCCAATGAGTTGGCTCTTCGCATCAGGTGGCCAAAGTATTGGAGCTTCAGCATCAGTCCTTCCAATGAATATTCAGGGTTGATTTCCTTTAGGTTTGATCTCCTTGCTATCCAAGGGACACTCAAGAGTCTCCTCCAGCAGCAATGTCACTGAATTGTGCATTTTTAAAAGGTTAGAATGGTTTTTAAAAAATCCTAAAAATCGAAGTTCAAAAAAAAAGAATCAACCATTCTAATGACACTGTTCTAAAACTGACTGGTAATGTGTGCACATACCTATGAATATATTAAAAACTGAACTGTATATCTTGAAAGAGTGAACTAGATGGTATGTGAATTATATCTCAATAAAGCTGCTATTTTAAAAAATGGAAGGGATATTATAATTCTTACACTCATAGGTAAGATAATTATGTAAGTAAACATTCCTCTTATTCTAATGAATAGAGTAATTTTTCTTAAAGTTACTAAAATATTTTTTAAATGCCAATTAATGCAATTTTTAACATGTTTGTAAAGGCAGTCCTTCTCAATCTGAACTCTTATTTCCTCTTCTTGTATCTTGCATTAGCTGTCTTAGTCTATTGGGCTAAGATATTGGGCTGCTGTAACAAAGTATCACAGACCAGGTAGTTTATAAACAACAGAAACTTATTTTTCACAGTTCTGGAGGCTGAAATTCTGAGACCAGGATGTCAGTATGGTTCAGTGAGGGCTCTCTTTCAGGTTACAGACTTCTCATTGTATTTTCACATAGTGGAAGATGGTAGGGACCTCTGCACGATCTTTTTTATTGGGGCAGTAATCCCATTCATGAGGGCTACATCCTCATGACCTAATCACTTGCCAAAGATTCCACCTACTAATAACATGACTTTTGGGAGTTAGGATTTCAACATATGGTCTGGTGCTCAAAAATTCAGACCACAGCTCTATTACTTACTGTATCTTGTTGAAAGGGTGTGGCTAGATATGACACTCTTGCCTTGTTCCTGATCTTAGTGGGAAAGTCTCAAATTTCTCACCATTAAGTCTGATGTTAACTTTAGGTTTTTGTAGATGCTCTTTCTCAAGTGGAGGAAGTTCCCTCTATTCCTAGTCTACTAGGAACTAGTAATTTTTCTTTTTTACTCTGTTGATGAGATGAGTTACATTAAATGACTTTTGAATGTTGAAGCAGTCTTGCATTCCTGGGATAAATCCTACTTGTTTTCAGCGTATAATTGTTTTTATATATTATTGGATATATATGTATTAGAAGCACTTAATATGGATCAGGCAATAATCTAAATTCTTTACACATTTTAACAAATGTAATCATTAACAAATGTAATCAAGCTAGAATCAAGATTGCTGGGAGAAATATCAATAATTTCAGATATGCAGATAATACCACTCTAAGGGCAGAAAGTGAAGAGGAACTAAAGAGGCTCTTGATGAGGATGAAAGAGGAGAGTGAAAAAGGTGGCTTAAAATTCAACATTCAAAAAACTAAGATCATGGCATTTGGTCCCATCACTTCATGGCAAATAGGCAGGGAAATAGTGGAAACAGCGACAGATTTCACCTTCTTTGGCTCCAAAATCACTGCGGATGGTAACTGCAGCCACGAAATTAAAACACACTTGGCTCCTTGGAAGAAAAGCTGTGACAAACCTACACAGTATATTAAAAAGTAGAGACATCACTTTGCCAACAAAGGTCCATATGATCAAAGCTGGTTTTTCCAGTAGTCATGTACGGATGTAAGAGTTGGACCATAAAAAAGGCTGAGCGCCAAAGAACTGATGCTTTCAAACCATGGTACTGGAGAAGACTCTTGAGAGTCCCTTGGACAGCAAGGAGACCAAACCAATCAATCCTAAAGGAAATCAACACTGAATAACTCATTAGAAGGACTGACATTGAAGCTGAAGCTTCAATACTTTGCCACCTGATGTGAAGAGTCAACTCATTAGAAAAGACCGCGATGTTGGGAAAGACTGAAAGCAAAAGAAGAGGGCGACAGAGGATGAGATGGTTGGATAGCATCACTGATTCAATGGACATGAACTTGAGCAAACTCCGGGAGATGGTGAGGGATAGCGAGGCCTAGAGTACTGCAGTCCATGGGGTCACAAAGAGTCAAACACAGTTTAGTGACTCAACAACAACAACAAATCATTAACCAGACTTACATGTGTGTACTTGCTAAGTCACTTCAGTCATGTCTGACTCTTTGCAACTCCATGGACTATAGCCCACCAGGCTCTTCTGTCCATGGGGATGCTCCAGGCAAGAATGCTGGAGTGGGTTGCCATGCCCTCCTCCAGGAACCAAACTTATCAGGATGATGCCATTATTTTTTTATTGTAACAAAATACACATAACATGAAAATTTCCACAGCCATTTTTAAGTATACATACAGTTTAGTGATATTCAGTTCAGTTCAGTTCAGTCACTCAATCGTGTCCGACTATTTGCGACCCCATGAATTGCAGCACGCCAGGCCTCCCTGTCCATCACCATCTCCCGGAGTTCACTCAAACTCACGTCCATCAAGTCGGTGATGCCATCCAGCCATCTTATCCTCTGTCATCCCCTTCTCCTCCTGCCCTCAATCCCTCCCAGCAACAGAGTCTTTTCCAATGACTCAACTCGTCGCATGAGGTGGCCAAAGTACTGGAGTTTCAACTTTAGCATCATTCCTTCCAAAGAAATCCCAGGGCTGATCTCCTTCAGAATGGACTGGTTGGATCTCCTTGCAGTCCAAGGGACTCTCAAGGGTCTTCTCCAACACCACAGTTCAAAAGCATCAATTCTTCAGTGCTCAGCTTTCCTCACAGTCCAACTCTCACGTCCATACACGACCACTGAAAAAACCATAGCCTTGACTAGACGGACCTTTGTTGGCAAAGTAATAATTCTGCTTTTGAATACGCTGTCTAGGTTGGTCATAACTTTTCTTCCAAGGAGTAAGCGTCTTTTAATTTCATGGCTGCAGTCACCATCTGCAGTGATTTTGGAGCCCCCAAAAATAAAGTCTGACACTGTTTCCATTGTTTCCCCATCTATTTGCCATGAAGTGATGGGACCAGATGCCACGATCTTCGTTTTCTGAATATTGAGCTTTAAGCCAACTTTTTCACTCTCCTCTTTCACTTTCATCAAGAGGCTTTTTAGTTCCTCTTCACTTTCTGCCATAAGGATGGTGTCATATTAAGTACATTTATATTACTATGCAGCTATCATCATTGTCTATCTCCAGAACTTTGTGCTATATATGCATTAGATGGGCTTCCTAAGTGGCTCAGTGGTAAACAATCGCCTGCCAATGCAGGAGCTGCAGAAGAAGTGGGTTCAATCCCTGGGTCCAAAAGATCTCCTCGAGAAGGAAATGGCAACCCGCCCAGTATTCTTGCCTGGGAAAACCCATAGACAGAGGAGGCTGGTGGGCTATAGTCCATGGGGTTGAAGAGTCAGACACAACTTTGTGACTGAGAATGTACGCACATGTATTAGATACTAATTACTATGGTTAAATCTGAGCTTAAATAAGTTACTGTTTCAAAATATTGTATCACAGGATCAAGACTATTCAAACTGATGAGACTAACATGAATGAAGTCTTATGGAGAAAAACAATTTAAAACCTTTGATGAGTCTATTATTTAAATAGATTAAAATAAGGCAAGGTTGATTTTTTTCATGCAATTACTCTGGCAGACTCCAACAATCATAACTGATAGCTGAGAATGCTACCTGAAAGAGTAAACCCAGAGCTCAAGATGAAAATAGCACCTATTGTGCAAGCTGCCTATGGTATTTCAAAACTAGTAAGAAAAGCAAATCTTTAATAGAGTAGCATGCATGCATGCTCAGGAGCTCAGTCCTGTCCGACTCTTTGTGACTCCATGGACTGTAGCCTGCCAGATTCCTCTGTCCATGGAATTTTCCAGGCAAGAATACTGGAGTAGGTTGCCATTTCCTTCTCCAGGGGACTCTTCTTGAGCTGGGGATCTAACCTATGTCTCTTGGGTCTCCTGCATTGTCAGGAGGATTCCTTTCCACTGTGGCACCTGCAAAGCCTCTGGATAGAATAGACACAACAGTAATAAATACACTTCATCCTAATTCAAATGTCTTGTTGGTTATAAAATTAAAGCGCACATCACGGGGCAACTAAGCCCGAGCACCACAATAACTGAGCTGGCGCTCTGGAGCCTGCTAGCTGCAACTACTGAGGCCCGAGCACCTAGAGAAGCCTGTGCTCCTCAACAAGAGACGCCACCACAAAGAGAAGCCTGAGACTGCAACTTAAGAGTATCCCCTGCTCAGAGCAACTTGAGAAAGCCCGTGCACAGCAACAATGGCCCAGCACAGCCAAAAATCAAATAGATAAAACTTTACAAAATAATAAGGGCATACATATTTTAGACAATAAATCAAGTTTAACAATTCTAACACTCCTTCTGAATACTACTATCAAAGATTCCAGGTAGTTGAGCCAATCAAGAAGCTAACACCAAACTAAAGCATCACTTTCCCCTCTTGCCCTTTAGTATCCCTGACTTCTTTTGTTTATTTAGATTCTTCATCTTCAAAATACAAAAAGCCAGACTGTGTATATCATTGCCAAAATATAAGACCCAGTCTCATAATATTTGGCTAAAATATCGTGGAAACAAGTCAGAAAGCTATATTAACCTATTTACATGCTAAGAGCCTAATGGAAGCCTTAAAAAGTTTTTACTGATGTCAGAAAATAATATAAACTATTTAAATTAAAATGAAAGTACAAGAATATGTCTTTGCAACAATGGATGTGAATGTATGCCAAAAATATTAATACTTGGCAACTTATACTGATTAAGTCAGTATTTCAAAACAACAATTAAAATAATGCCTGATGGAAAAACAACTTTTATCAGGAAAAAATCTTGAGGATTAGAATATAACAAATAAGATACTTGAGGAAATAATTATGTCTTAAGAAACAGACCTTTTTTTAACCTAAAAGTATATTAAAATGGAATGTAATGTGATCAAATGTGCTATCACTAATTTTTAAAATGATTTTGGTAATCAAAGTACTTCTCTCTATGAATTCGTGTGTATATAACATTATTGTAAGTTGGTACAAGTGTAAGTTGGTCCAGTATATCTTTATTAGCTATTAACATACAGATTATGATTTTATGCAGACATATTTAGGTCAGTAGAGAAAATAAAAGACAATTGAAAACCTCAGAATCAAGAACTGAAAGAAAATTTAGAAGTCATTTAGCCCTCTAAACTAATAAGAAAATCCCCTCTGAAATGAGCTTATGTGGTTGTGGATCAAGGTTTGGTTTATTGTCCTCCACAATGTGACTGATCACTCATTTTTGCTTTTGTTTTTAAGAAGCAGTGCACTTAAAAAGGTGACCAAGACCACCATTAAAAATGGTGAAAAATATGTTCACATAGGTCTTAAAAAAAAGGAATCCATACTCAGTCCTCATTCACAAGGCATAAAGTCTTAACTAAATTTAACTCTTTATTAGTCATATCAATAGAAAAGTAAAGTCATAATTCATAAATGTGACAAATGTGCTCAGGAAATAATAAATCTCTTGCTACAGAATATGTTTAAACTGTAACTTTAACATATATGAATAAATGCTTGGGAATTCCTTGACAGTTCAATGGCGAGGACGGGGCACGTTCACTGCTGTGGCCTGGATTTGATCCCTGGTAAGAACTAAGATCCCTCAAGCTGCACAGTGCAGTTTTAAAAAAAATGCTTGGTTGATAATCCAAGTAATTCCACTTATTTAATTCATGTTTACATCTAATTCAACATCAAAAATGTTATCTCAAAAATTAAGTAAAGCTAAAACGTAATATGCACGTTTTCAGCAAAGTAGATGTAGTTTTGTGACACTTGGGAAAAATATAAGCAATAACATTTAATTTCACAGAAATGTCACATTCAGCAGATATTCTAAAAAATGTTACTTTTTATAGCATGCTCACTTAGCAAAATATGGAATGACCATATGTGAAAATGAGAACTTTCATAAAATGGTCAGATGGTGAAATAATATCAGAAATACTAGTTAACAAGCACATTTTTAAGTGTAATTAATTTATTTTAATTGGAGGCTAATTACTTTACAATATTGTGGTGGTTTTTGCCATACATTGACATGAGTCAGCCACAGTGTACAGGTGTTCCCCCATACTGAATCCCCCACCCTATCCCTCCGGGTTGTCCCAGAGCACCAACTTTGAGTGCCCTGCTTCATGCATTGAACTTGCATTGGTCATCTATTTCACATATGGTAATATACATGTTTCAGTGCTAGTCTCTCATATCGTCCCACCCTCGCCTTCTCCCACAGAGTCCAAAAGTCTGTTCTTTGCATCTGTGTCTTTTTTGCTGTCTTGAATATAGGGTCATCATTACTGTCTTTCTAAATTTCATATATATGTGTTAGTATACTGTATTGGTGTTTCTCTTTCTGACTTACTTCACTGTGTATAATAGGCTCCAGTTTCGTTCACCTCATTAGAACTAACTCAAAGGTGTTCTTTTTTATAGCTGAGTAACATTCTATTGTGTTTATGTACAACTTCCTTATTCATTCATCTGCCGATGGACATCTAGGTTGTTTCCATGTCCTGGCTATTGTAAACAGTGCTGCAATGAACACTGAGGTACATGTGTCTCTTTCAACTCTGGTTTCCTCAGTGTGTATGCCCAGTAGTGGGATTGCTGGGTTGTATGGCAGTAGGGTTGTAAGCCTTTGACTGTGTGGATCACAATAAACTGTGGAAAATTCTGAAAGAGATGGGAATACCAGACCACCTGACCTGCCTCTTGAGAAACCTATATGCAGGTCAGGAAGCAAAGGAGAAAAGGAAAGATATAAGCATCTGAATGCAGAGTTCTAAAGAATAGCAAGAAGAGATAAGAAAGCCTTCCTCAGCAATCAAGGCAAAGAAATAGAAGAAAACAATAGAATGGGAAAGACTAGAGATCTCTTCAAGAAAATTAGAGATACCAAGGGAACATTTCAGGCAAAGATGGGCTCGATAAAGGACAGAAATGGTATGGACCTAACAGAAGCAGAAGATATTAAGAAGAGATGGCAAGAATACACAGAAGAAATGTACAAAAAAGATCTTCACAACCAAGATAATCACGATGGTGTGATCACTCACCTAGAGCCAGACACCTTGGAATGTGAAGTCAAGTGGGCCTTAGAAAGCATCACTACGAGCAAAGCTAGTGGAGGTGACAGAATTCCAGTTGAGCTATTTCAAATCCTGAAAGATGATGCCGTGAAAGTGCTGCACTCAGTATGCCAGCAAATTTGGAAAATTCAGCAGTGGCCACAGGACTGGAAAATGTCAGTTTTCATTCCAATCCCAAAGAAAGGCAATGCCAAAGAATGCTCAAACTACCACACAATTGCACTCATCTCACACGCTAGTAAAGTAATGCTCAAAATTCTCCAAGCCAGGCTTCAGCAATACGTGAACCGTGAACTTCCTGATGTTCAAGCTGATTTTAGAAAAGGCAGAGGAACCAGAGACCAAATAGCCAACATCCTCTGGATCATGGTAAAAGCAAGAGAGTTCCAGAAAAACATCTATTTCTGCTTTATTGACTATGCCAAAGCCTTTGACTGTGTGAATCACAATAAACTGTGGAAAATTCTGAAAGAGATGGGAATACCAGACCACCTGACCTGCCTCTTGAGAAATCTGTATGCAGGTCAGGAAGCAACAGTTAGAATTGGACATGGAACAACAGACTGGTTCCAAACAGGAAGAGGAGTACGTCAAGGCTGTATATTGTCACCCTGCTTATTTAACTTATATGCAGAGTACATCATGAGAAATGCTGGGCTGGAAGAAGCACAAGCTGGAATCAAGATTGCCAGGAGAAATATCAATAACCTCAGATATGCAGATAACACCACCCTTATGGCAGAAAGTGAAGAGGAACTCAAAAGCCTCTTGATGAAGGTGAAAGAGGAGAGTAAAAAAGTTGGCTTAAAACTCAACATTCAGAAAACAAAGATCATGGCATCTGGTCCCATCACTTCATGGGAAAAAGTGGAAACAGTGTCAGACTTTATTTTGGGGGGCTCCAAAATCACTGCAGATGGTGACTGCAGCTGTGAAATTAAAAGACGCTTACTCCTCGGAAGAAAAGTTATGACCAACCTAGATAGCATATTGAAAAGCAGAGACATTACTTTGCCAACAAAGGTCCGTCTAGTCAAGGCTATGGTTTTTCCTGTGGTCATGTATGGATGTGAGAGTTGGACTGTGAGGAAAGCTGCACTGACGAATTAATGCTTTTGAACTGTGGTGTTGAAGACTCTTGAGAGTCCCTTGGACTGCAAGGAGATCCAACCAGTCCATTCTGAAGGAGATCAGCCCTGGGATTTCTTTGGAAGGAATGATGCTAAAGCTGAAACTCCAGTACTTTGGCCACCTCATGCGAAGAGTTGACTCACTGGAAAAGACTCTGATGCTGGGAGGGATTAGGGACAGGAGGAGAAGGGGACAACAGAGGATGAGATGGCTGAATGGCATCACCGACTCAATGGACGTGAGTCTGAGTGAACTCCAGGAGTTGGTGATGGACAGGGAGGCCTGGCGTGCTGCGATTCATGGGGTCGCAAAGAGTTGGACACGACTGAGCAACTGAACTGAACTGAGGTCCCATTTGTTTATTTTTGTTTTTAATTCCATTATTCTGGGAAGTGGGTCATAGAGGATATTGCTATGATTTATGTCAGAGAGTGTTCTTCTTATGTTTTCCTCTAAGAGTTTTATAGTTTCTCACCTATGTTTAGATCTTTAATCCATTTTAAGTTTATTTTTTGTATGGTGTTAGAAAGTATTCTAGTTTCATTTTTTACAGGTGGTTGACCAGTTTTCCCAGGATGACTTATTAAATAGATTGTCTTTTCTTCATTGTATATTTTTGCCTCCTTTATCAAAGATAAGGTGTCCACAGGTGTATGGATTTATCTCTGGGCTTTCTATTTTGTTCCATTGATCTATATTTCTGTCTTTGTGCCAGTACTATACAGTCCTGATGACAGTATGTAGCTTTGTAGTATAGTCTGAAGTAAGGCAGGTTGATTCCTCCAGTTCCATTCTTTCTCAAGATTGCTTTGCTTATTCAGGGTGTTTTTGGTGTTTCCATACAAATTGTGAAATTATTTGCTCTAGCTCTGTGAAAAATACCACTGGTAGTTTGATATGGATTGTGCTGAGTCTATAGATTGCTTTGGGTAATATACTCATTCTTCCAATCCATGAACATGGCATATTTTTCCATCTATTTGTGTCATCTTTGATTTATCAGTGTTTTATAGTTTCCTATATATAGGTCTTTAGTTTCTTTAGGTAAATTTATTCCTAAGTATTTTATTCTTTTCATTGCAATGGTGAATGGGATTGTTTCCTTAATTTCTCTTTCTGTTTTCTCACTGTTAGTATATAGGAATGCAAGGGACTTGTGTATTGATTTTATATCCTGCAACTTTACTTTATTCATTGATTAGCTCTAGTAATTTTCTGGTGGTGTCTTTAGAGTTTTCTATGTAGTGGATCATGTCAGCTGCAAGCAGTGAGAGTTTTACTCCTTCTTTTCCAATCTGGATTCCTTTTATTTCTTTTTCTGCTCTGATTGCTGTGGCTAGGACTTCCAAAACTATGTTGAATAGTAGTGATGGGAATGGGCACCCTTGTCTCATTCCTGATTTTAGAGGAAATGTTTTCAGTTTTTCACCATTGAGGATAATGTTGCTGTGGATTTGTCATATTGAGGATAATGTTGCTGTGGATTTGTCATATATGGCTTTTATTATGCTGAAGTATGTTCCTTCCGGAGAAGGCAATGGCACCCCACTCCAGTACTCTTGCCTGGAAAATCCCATGGATGGAGGAGCTTGGAAGGCTGCAGTCCATGGGGTCACTGAGGGTTGAACATGACTGAGTGACTTCCCTTTCACTTTTCACTTTCATGCATTGGAGAAGGAAATGGCAACCCACTCCAGTGTTCTTGCCTGGAGAATCCCAAGGATGGGGAAGCCTGGTGGGCTGCCATCTATGGGGTCACACAGAGTCGGACACGACTGAAGTGACTTAGCAATAGCAATAGCATGTTCCTTCCATGCCTGCTTTCTGGCGAGTTTTTATCATAAATGGGTGTTGAATTTTGTCAGTCAAAGACTTTCTCTGCATCTATGGAGATAATCATATGGTTTTTATCTTCCATTTGTTAATATGGTGTATCACATTGATTGATCTGTGAATACTGAAGAATCCTTGCATCCCTAGGATAAAGCTCACTTGGTCATGATGTATGATCTTTTTAATATGTTGTTGGATTCTGTTTGCTAGAATTTTGTTGAGGATTTTTGCATCTATGTTCATCAGTGATACTGGCCTGTAGTTTTCTTTTTTTTGTAGCATCTTTGTCTAGTTTTGGTATTAGGGTGATGTTTGCCTCATAGAATGAATTCAGGAGATTACCTTCTTCTGCAATTTTCTGGAAGAGTGAGTAGGACAGGTTTTAGCTCTTCTCTAAATTTTTGGTAGAATTCACCTGTGAAACCATCTGGTCCTGGGCTTTTGTTTGTTGAAAGATTTTTGATTACACCTTTGATTTCCGTGAACAACCACATTTTTATAACAGAATGACTGTAATATATGTCAGAGTATCTTGTATATTTTTTAAACATACTGTATACTGACGGAAGGTTTATTTTTATAAAATAAGGATCCTAGAAGTATTTTTAAGAGTGTCAACAAACAGGAACACTTTTCAGTTATTGTGTAACCTCCATTTTCCATGCATTCTTATGGGTATTTATTAGAAACTAATTCTTAAACGTGCTTTTAAAAATCATATCCTGTATGTTAACTTTGGTCAATTTTTTTATCCTCCTTAAAAAATAATTCAAAATAATAAAATTGTATAACAGTTTTAGAAAAGAAACTAAAAAGCATGAGAAAAAGTTCAAGTTTTTTCTCCTTTACTTCCTTATAATTGGATGTAACTAGAGAAAGTGTGGGGAGAGACTTGATATTATTAAGGGTCTTTTTCAGTAATACACATTAAAGGAATTTGGATTTTATTCTAAGGGCAATAGGTATCAAACTAGGATTTATCAAGTAGGGAGTATCTGACTAGATTTATTATCAAGAAAGATCACTCTTGTTGCTAGGAGGAAAACTCAATTGGAAACAAAGAAATGGCTAGTGATCTGGAGAAAGTGTATCCTCAGTGTGTCCTATTCTTTCCCATAATGCTATAATCACTTGTTGGGGGTCCCCAAGTTGTCCTTCCCCAACCCCCATTAGACTGCAAATTCAGTATGTCATAGGCTTCATCGATTCTCGTCACTTCTAGGTAGTATGTATTCCAGGATCCCAACAGAGGGACATTCTACCAAAAAGCTGACCATTAATCTTCAAAGCTATCAAAGTGATCATGAAAAATAAGGAGAGTCTGAGACTGTCATAGCCAAGAGGAATGTAAAGAGACATGACAGCTAAATGCAATGTAGTATCAGAGTTGGGATCCTGGAACAGTAAAGGGCATTAGGTAAAAATTAAGGAAAACTGAATAAAGAATGGCTTTAAGAAATAAAAAAGTTACTAACTTCTTACTTTGAAAAAGTTTTGCCACCATTTCTAGGTTGCAGCACAGTATCAGACTACCTGGGTTTAAAGATCAGATCCATCAATTATTAGCTCCATAACCTTTTGGACAGGTAACTTAACTGCTCAATACTCAGTTTCTCTCACCCGCAAAAAGGTATCAAGACTGTCTTAATGTCACAAGGTTGTTTTGAAAGCTACTACCAGAACTACTGGTAATATTCAATAAAAGTTACCCATTATCAGACTATTTTTTTCTAATTTGAGCAAAGTTACTTAGTATCTCAAGAAAGTAAGTTATATAAATTTGACTGAGAGAAATTAAGTTTTCTGTTACAGCTGACCCTTAAACAACAGGAGTTTGAACTGCACAGATCCACCTACATGCAATTTTTTTTTTCAACTGTAAATACTACCATACTACAAGGGTCCGAAGTTGATTGAATCTGAGATGCAGACCATGGACAAAGGAGAATCACCCATATAAGGAGGACCAATATAAATTATATGCAGATATGCAACTATGCTGTGGGTGGCACCCCTAACCCCACACTGTTCAAGAGTCAACTGTACTCATTTACATGAAATGTAATGAAAGAGAAAAAAGGAAAAACTCTATTAAATAATTTCACCCAGGATTATTAGCATTGGTTTGCATGCGTGTGTTAGTCACTCAGTCATGTCTGACTCTGTGACCCCGTGGACTATGGCCCACCAGGCTCCGCTGTCCATGGAATTCTCCAGGCAAGAAACTGTAGTTGGTACCCATTCCCTTCTCCAGGGGATCTTCCTGACCCAGGGATCAAACCTGGGTCTCCTGCATTGCAGGCAGCTTCTTTACCATCTGAGCCACCAGGGAAGCCGGAGCTTCCTACACTGATTTTCATGAAGTCGTAAACCTTACTAGAATCTATTGGTATTTCACTAATAATATTTTTTGAACTAGTAATTACTTTAATTATTGGGTTAGATATGCAAATCATCTTTTTAAAAATACTAAATAGGGACTTCCCTAGTGGTCCAGTGGTTAAGACTCCATGTTCCCAATACAGGAGGTCCAGGTTCATTCCCTAGTTAGGGAACTAGATCCCACATGCTGCAACTAAGATCCAGGGCAGCCAAATAAATTAATGTTAAAAAAAAAAAAGATAAAAAAATACTAAATAAAATGTATATATTTTATATTATTTACATTATTCATAGTTGTTCCTACCCTTCTAGGTCACAAAAGCATACAGCAGACTTCTTTTTTATAAAATAAATATAATGAAATTAATACAATACAATAATAAAATACCTTTTAATTGGTGAAATCTCAGAGGCAAGTTATATTACTGCACAGTAATTCCTTTTACCTTCTTCCCATATTACACATTACTAAAGCCAACAATTTGACATATTTGTTTTTCAGCAATAGAAATACTAGGGCTAAAAATTATCTATTTTACCAAGTTAAAATCAAACCATACCAAGACAAAACCAAAACTGTGCTATGCTAGTTGCTCACTCATGTCCGATTCTTTGTGACCCCATGGACTATAACCCACCAGGTTCCTCTGTCCATGGGGATTCTCTAGGCAAGAATACTGGAGGGGGTTGCCATGCCCTCCTCCAGGGGATCTTCCCAACTCAGGGATTGAACCCAGGTCTCCAGCATTACAGGTGGATTCTTTACCATCTGAGTCACTAGAGAAGCCCCAAACCAAAACTACTTAACATTTAATTTCAAAAGAGGAAATTAATGATAAAAAATACAGAAGGAGCTATATTAACCAAAATATATGTCAAACTGCCTAAGAAAACAGAGAGGTTTTTGTTTTGTTTCCTTTCCCTCTGTCCCATTGAGTGACAGTTGCCACTGACACAATCCCAGGGCAAGGATGTAATCAAAGGTTTTCAATTTCAGCACCAGCTACCAAATACTGGCCCCACTACCCAGGGAGAATAGAGAAGTTTTTAAATATCACAGCTGGGTTTTTTTCTAAAGCTAAGATGTCTGTATATATATTTAAATACTAGGTACTCAAAATCCCACCTTCATAAATTAAGAGAAAATAATAAGCCCCAAGAGAAATCCTTATCATGAGACCTGTTTAAAACACACAACAAAGAAGGTAAAGAAATGCATTCCAGATTAATTAACTAGAAGTATAAATTATGTTATTGTTCTATTTGACCCAAATAATGCCAATACCTATTCCAGAGATATGCTGTTTTAAAAAAAATGTTAAGAACCCATTAAGGTGTTTTGGGGGGAGGAGGAGTTCTTAATGAATTCTTATTTTATAAATGGGTTGATCCAAAAACAATATATCACCAAAACACCTGGCTTAAAATACTGTACGGTATTTGCTCATGATCTAGCTTTATGTTACTACGTGCTTTCATTTATCAAATATTTATTGATCATGTACCACAAATACATTTTAATTTAAAAGGAAAACAAATCAGCTACAGTAAACTATAATAGCAGATGTGCTAAAACTCAGCAAAGTATGTAGACAGTGTTATAGAAGCACAAGAGTGACACCCCATCTTTTTAGAGTGAGACTTAGGTAGAGATGATGAAATAGTCAGACATTGAAATGGAGAGGCATTAATTCATCCCTAACCCTCTTTAAATCTCAACATCCAGTCACAAAGAAATTTAGAATCTCTAGGCTCTAAAATCTTCTTACCTATTTCCTCTGCTACCACCTAGTCCAAGATAACACCATCATCACCTGCTCTTGCCCTGGTCCAATCTGTCACAGTATCGGCAAGGGACCTTGGACCTTTTAAAAACATAAACCGAATTGTATTATCTCCCTAGTTAAAAGGCTTCAGTGACTTCCTCTTGCTTTTGGATAGAGGTCAGTACCCCTGACCTGGTCATCTAATACGTGTGGTCTTGGCCTACTTTATAAACCTCATTTCACACTAGTCTTACAGTCTCACCCACCCTCACTTCTTCATACCAGCTATACGGACCTTTATTCAATATTTCTAGTAAGCCATGCTCCTTTATTTATTCAGGCTTTTGAATCTTCAGTCCTTTTAGCTGAAAACTAGTAGGTTTGGGGGGGCTTCCTCGGTGACTCAACGGTAAAGAATCTGCCTGCCAATGCAGGAGACATGGGTTCTATCCCTGGGTCAGGAAGAACCCCTGCAGAAGGAAATAACAACCCACTCCAGTATTCCTGCCTAGTAAATCCCCTGGATAGAGGAGTCTGTCGCAAACAAGTCGGACATAAGTTAGGAACTACACAACAGCAGGTTTTTCAGAATAGGGAATGCCACACTCAAAGCCCCTGAAGTAAGAAAAAATTAACTCAGGGGTCCCTCTTCTAGAACTTTTTGAACTTAACCCAAATATCACTGAATTATGGTTCTCTTCTCTACAGTATATAATCTCTTAAGATGGTAAGACCCAAATATGTTCTATTCTCCAATGTCCATCACAGTGCCTGACACAGTAAGTAATTAGTGATATAATATATAGAACTCCTACTACATGTGAAACTCTCTGCTACGTGCTTTACCACTGTATGAGGTAGCTTCTATTTTACTCCTCATTTAACAAGCAAAGAAGTTAGAATAGTTATGTATCTAGCCTAAAATTCTTGCTGTTGTTCAGTCACTAAGTCATGTCCAACTCTTTTGAGATCCAGCTATTAAGAGGTAGAGCTGGAATTCAAATCCATCAAGAGTTACTATCAATTTCATGTTCTGTACCACTAAACAATACCATTTATTCAAGGAAGCCCAGGATAAGAAAACAATATATACAGAGGCTTATAACTTTAATTATGGAAAAAAAAAAACACATAAACTGTTCATTATGGTACAATATAGAAGGCATGGAGGGTGGCACCTGCCAGACTTGTGATTAGAGCAGAACCTGGAGAAATAAAACATCAGAGTCTGCTCTATTAGAGAATTAATACCATACTAAAGCAATGGTGATGGGCAGGGAGGCCTGGTGTACTGTGATTCATGGGGCCACAAAGAGTCGGACACGGCTGGGCAACTGAACTGAACTGAAGGCAATGGGAAACATGAAAGGTTCTGACAGAGAATTCATCACCAGATAAGCAGATTTTCAACATGGTAAATGAAAATAAGTAAAACAATTAAGAAGCTTTTGCAAATTCAGTAAATGCACATGTACGTACAAACAAATTGAGGAAGCTCCTATTTTTATGACTTGTATTTTCTCTGTCATATAAGAAGTGAAAAAATGAATAGGGAGGATGCCCACTCTTATCACTTCTATTGAACATAGTATTGGAAATCCTAGCCACAGCAATCAGACAAAAAAATAAAACATATCCAAATTGGAAGGGAAGAGGTAAAACTGTCACTATTTGCAAATGACAAGATACTCTCTGCAAAGGCATTAAATTCTCCACACAAAAACCCTTAGAACCAATAAATGAATTCAGTAAGGTAGCAGGATACAAGATTAATATAAAGAAATTTGTCACATTACTTTATACTAACGATGAAATATCAGAAATAGAATGCAAAAATATAATACTGCTTAAAATTATGTCAAAAAGAAATACCTAGAAATAGACTTAAACAAGGAGATGAAAGACCTATATGCTGAAAATTATAAAACATTGATAAAGGAAATTGAAAATTATTAAAAGAATGGAAAGATCTCCCATGCTCCTGGATTGGGAGAACTAATATTGTTAAAATGGCTTATCCCACACAAAGCAATCTACAGATCTCATACAATCACTATCAAAATACCCATGACATTTTTCACAGAACTAGAACAAATAATACTAAAATTTACATGGACCCACAAAAGACCCAGAATTGCCAAAGCAATCTTGATGAAAAAGAACAAAGCTGGAGGCATAATCCTTCTACACTTGAGAGATTACTGCTGTTGCTGCTGCTGCTGCTGCTGCTGCTAAGTCACTTCAGTCGTGTCTGACTCTGTGCAACCCCACAGATGGCAGCCCACCAGGCTCCCCTGTCCCTGGGATTCTCTAGGCAAGAACACTGGAGTGGGTTGCCATTTCCTTCTCCAATGCATGAAAGTGAAAAGTGAAAGTGAAGTCGCTCAGTCGTGTCCAACCCTTAGCGACCCCAAGGACTGCAGCCTTCCAAGCTCCTCCATCCATGGGATTTTCCAGGCAAGAGTACTGAAGTGGGGTGCCATTGCCTTCTCTGTCAGAGACTACTACAAAGCTACAGTAATCAAAACAGCCTAATGTTGGCATGAAAAATATATATGGATCAATGAAACAGAATAGGGAGGCCAGAAATAAACCCACATATTTATATAGTCAATTAATATACAAGACAGCAATCAAATACAACAGAGAAAAGATAATCTCTTCAGTAAGTGGTGTTGGGAATACTGGGCTGCTACTTGTAAATTAATGAAATTAGGACATTCCCTCACACCATATACAAAAATGAGCTCAAAATGTTTTAAAGACCTAAATATAAGACATGACACCATGAAGAGACTCCTAGAAGAGAACATAGGCAAAACATTCTCAGATATAAATTGTAGGAATATTTTCTTAGATTAGTCTCCCAAGGCAAAAGAAAGCAAAAATAAACAAATATAACCTAAACAAAATTAAATGTTTTGCACAGCAAAATAAACTGTCAACAAAATGAAAGATAACCTATGAACTGGGAAAAAATATTTGCAAACGATGTGATTGACGAGTAATAGCCAAGAATATAAACACCCCATACAATTAACTGTCAAAAAACAAACAACCTAATCAAAGACCTAAGTAGACATTTCTCCAAAAAAAACATACAGGTGCCCAACAGGCACAAGAAAAGACACTCAACATCACTAATTATTAATGTGAATCAAAACAAGAATGAGGTATCACCTCATACTGGTTAGGATGGCTATCATCAAAAAAAGTCTATAGATAATAAACGCTGGAGGGAGTGTGTGAAGGAAAGGGAACCTCCTATACTGTTGATGGGAATGTAAATTGGTACAGACACTTTTGCAACAGTATGTAAGTTCCTTTAAAAACTAAAAATAGAGTTACACACACACACACAATGGAGTATTACTCGGTCATTACAAAGAATGTTATTTGCAACAACATGGATGGGCCTAGAGAATATTAAACTAACTGAAGTCAGTCAGAAAAAGACAAATATTATATGATATCATTTATATATAGAATCTGAAAAATAATACAAATGAATCTATATACAAAACAGAAACAGATTCACAGACACAGAAAACAAACTAATGGTTACTAAAGAGGAAAGAGTAGGGAGGAGGAATGAACTAGGAGTATGGATTAACAGAACAAAATACTATACATAAAATAGATAAGCAATGAGGATTTACTGTATATAGTACAAGGCACTATATTCAATATCTTATAATAACCTACAATGGAAAATAATCTGAAAAAAAAAGAAATATATATATACCTAAACTACTGCTGTAGTGCTCGTTTCGGCAGCACATATACTAAAATTGGAACGATACAGAGAAGGTTGGCAAGGCCCCTGCGCAAGGATGACACGCAAATTTGTGAAGCGTTCCATATTTTTTAAAAATAAAATAAAACAAATAAATAAACTACTGCTGTATACCTGAAACTAACACAATACTATAAATCAACCATACTTCAATTTTTTAAGTGTATCTAAATTAAACTTCATAGAGATTTTACATAAGAGATTATCTTTGTTCCTAGGAAATACATACAAAAGTATTAAGGAAGATGCAGTACAACTGTAACATACTACTCTTAAATGTTTCAAGTAAAGAATATACATATATAACAGATATATACAAGTTATATGTGTGTATATATATATATATATGAGAGTGATAAAATGTGACAAAATATTGAAATTAATCTGGGTAAAGGGAATGTGGGAATTCTCTGTACTATTACAATTTTTCCGTAAATTCGAAATTATTTTACAAAATTATTCAAAATTATTCTTAAAAATAATCAGTGAATAAAAAGGCAGTTCAAGAATAAAAATATCTGAATTGAAGATGTCAGAGGTCATACAATCCTAGATGTTATAAGATACAAGTTTGGCCACGAAAGTGGGCAGTTGAAGTATAATGCAGATAAAGTCACTGAAACTGGTCACATTTGAAACACTTTCCCTCCCATTTCATTATATTGCACAGTTTCTATGAAACTTCACTTACTGATTTCACCTGAAGTTCTTTAATCTCTAAAATTCCTTTCACTCTTCTTTTGAAGCCTTTAGTGCTTATACTATTTTATAGTGTAGTTACCAGTGCAAATCTACTAACCAATTAAAGAGTTGCATAGTTCCCTTTCCTTATAACTAATGAAGATCTTAACAGAATTTCAAATCTCTATCTCTTTGATATCCTATTAAACAGACTACCACTTTTCAGGTTTATTATCTTGAGTCCTACTCAGAAGTATTTGAGAGTCCCGTGAACTGCAAAGAGATCAAATCAGGCAATCCTAAAGGAAATCAACCCTGAATATTCATTGGAAGGGCTGATGCTGAAGCTACAATACTTTGGCCATCTGACGAGAAGAGCCAACTCATTGGAAAAGACCCTGATGCTGGGAAAGATTGAAGGCAAAAGGAGATGCAGGCGGCAGAGGATGAGAAGGTTAGATAGCACACCGACTCAATGGACATGAATCTGAGCAAACTCTGGAAGATAGTGAAGGACAGGGAAGCCTGGTGTGCTGCAGTCCATGGAGCTGCAAAGAGTCAGACAAAACTTAGCAACTGAACAACAACAACAACAGAAGTATTTAACCTATGTGATACAAATGTTATTAAACTGAATACAAATGTTAACGTCAGCTACTATATCAAAGTTGGTGATAATAATGGCACATCACCCCCTACTGTACCAGGCATCCCTGCATCCCGGATCTCTCTGACTTAAATTTCCAGAAGTTATCACCTGGTTACTCCAAAGGATGAAAGATCCAACCATCTGCCTTATGACTTTCATCCAAACCTTCCATATTTAGTTTCACTCCACACACAGGCCATCAGAGGTGGCTGCTGCCTCCAATTCTAAAAATTACCAGGATTTCACAGCTCCCCTTGGTTTGTTTCTTTTTGGCTCCCTCCTCCACAGGCTTATGTTTATTTTCTTTGGTTCTGCTAAGTTAGTGGCCACTCATTCATCCATTTAATAAATTATTATCTCCTCTAGTAATGTCTTTTTATAAACCCCTATTATCTCCTCTCCTATTCTCTTTATCTTTGTTAAGTCTATGCCTTTTTTTTTTTTAATTCTTTTACTGTCATTCTGTGGGATTTCAGTAAGGGCAAAAATAAACATGTGTACTCTATCATCATGCTGAAGCAGAAGTGCCATTCTAGCATTTTAAACAATGAAGTTGGATTTAAAATGTAATTTCCAATCTGAGTGCTTCTGCAAATGTAACGAGGGTAGCTCTGAACTATTTTCAATATTTTTAGAAGGTTAACAAAAAACACATTTACCCATGAAAAGACCATGCAAGATGAAACTAAACTACTCTACTCATTACCCTTGGTTCATTTATTCCTTCAACAAAGATGTACAGACTGATTACAATAAATCCTATAACTGTTCTAAATCCCAGGGAATGAATAGTAAGTGAAATAAAGTTTCTGACTTCCTGAAGTTTCCACTGTAGCAGGATAGACAAACAATAAGCAAATATGTATCTTATTCTAATCATAAGCTCTGACTGGCAATTGTGTATCTTCGATTAATTAATCATTTTTAAAAGAAAAGAATGTAATTAGTAAAAAAGATCACAATAAGTACTCATAGAATTTAGAAATGAGATTATCTTCTGTAACTCATAAATAACTAGTATGAACGAACAAAGAGGAGAAGGAATGAAGTCATTTTTCCAAAGGGGATAGACGGTGGGGATCTATGTTGTATCAAAAGATTCTTGATACAAGACGTTCATTGACCATTTACTGTGGTGGCATTATTCTGCAGTATTATTTATAGCACAGAAAATTTGGAAACAATGTAGACATCCAATAGTCAGGGAAAGCTTAGGTAAACATAATTCATAAATATAATAAATGCAGCTATTAAAAATAATGCTGAGAAATACTGATGACATGACAAAATGCTTATAATAGTAAGGACAAAAGCTGGATATAAAACTATATACAACGTAATCTCAAATCCATAAAATAAAACAAAATACAAATCTGTCTAGAAAAAAACCTAGAAGCAAATACATTGAAACTTTACCCTAGATTCTAGATCAATGGTTTTTAATAGCATCCTCATCCTCCAGTAACTTTGTTAGAAATGCAGATTCTCAAGAGCCCACTCTCAGCCCACCAGCCCCAGACTTATGGGTTCAGAAACTCTGGGAATGGTGCTTAGCAATTTGTGGTTTAACTAGCCCTCCAGGTGAGGCTGAAGTTCATTAAAGTTTGGGACTACTGCTCCAGATAAGGAGATCATGGGCCAAGTTTTCCTTCCTTTTATAATAAAATTCCCCTTGACTTCTCTATGTGGGGTATAGAGGCTAAGAGCATTGGCTTTGGAGTCAGACAGACTTGAACGTGAGTCTGTTTCAGCAGTTAGCTAAGTGGCCGGCCTTGGTCATACTGCTTTACCTGTCTATCAACACTACTCCAATCCACTCTCTCCTGCTTTACATGGTTTCTGACAAGAAGCCTAGGTAAGGCTTCTCACTTTTTTTCTGACTTCTTTCAGGATTTTCTTGTTAACTTTGGTTTTCTACAGTTTGAAATATAATATACCTAGGCATAGCTTCTTGATATTTCTCCTGATGGTGTTCAGTTAGCTTCCTGGATCTGGTTTGGTGTCTGTCATTAATTTTGGAAATTCTTGGCCGTTATTTTTTTTTTTTAATATTTACATTTATTTAGTCGCACTAAGTCTTAGTTGTAGTATGTGGGATCTAGTTCCCTGACCAGGGCTCGAATCTGGGCCCCCTCGTATTGGGAGTGTGGAGTTTTAATCACTGGACTGCCAGGGACATCTCTCCTCTTGGCTGTTATTATTTTAAATATTTCTTGTGCTTCATTCTTTGATTCCTTTTCTTCTGGTAATTCCAATTACGTGTATTTTAGACCCTTTAAAATTGTCCTAGTACTTGGATGTTCTGGTTTTTCTTTGGTTTTTCATTTTCTCTCTCTGCATTTCAGTTTGGGAAGTGTCCAGTGGCATCATCTTCAAGCTCAATGATTCTTTCCCCAGTCACATTAAGTCTACTGATGGGTACATCAAAGGCATTCTTTCATTTCCGTGACAGTACATTTGGTCTCTGATACTCCTTTTTCTTTCTTGGAGCTTTCATCTCTCCACTTGAAATACTCATCTGTTCTTGCATGTTGTCTACTTTTTCCATTGCAGCCCTTAACATATTAGTCATAGTTATTAAATTCTTTATCTGATAATTCCAAAATTTGTACAATGTACCTGAGTCTGGTTCTGATACTTCCTTTCTCTTCAGGTTGTTTCTCTTATCTTTTAGCATGCCTTGTAACTTCTTGTTAAAAAACACACCTGATGCATCAGGTAGTAAGAACTCAGATAGAAGGTCATTAGTATGAGGATTAGCTTCCCAGATGGCACTAGTGGTAAAGAACCCACCTGCCAGTGGAGGAGACATAAGAGACGCAGGTCCATCTCTGGGTCGCAAAGATCCCCTGGAGGAGGGCATGGCAAACCATTCCAGTATCCTTGGGAGAATCCCGATGGGCAGAGGAGCCTGGCGGGCTACAGTCCCTGCAGTCACAGAGAGTCGACATGCCTGAGGCCGCTGAGCACACAGGAGGGTGTGTGTACTGTTTCCTGTTTCCTGTAGCTCCAGTGCCAGGTTCCTGCCAGAATTTCGCCTTAGATACAGCATGCATTTACATTTTTCAGTTGTAAAACGCTGGTATTACACTGAGTCCTGTTTATGTGGTGATTAGGTGTGAGTGAAGAAAAGCAATCTATAGTCTCGTGGTTAAATTTGTTTTTTATAAATAGACCAGGGTTTCTGGAATGTGACCCTTGTAACTGTTTTTTAGCTTCTCCCCATCCTCTTAGATGAGATAAGAAGGCTATGGGGCACTGTGGCTGGCTAAACACAGATAGGTAGGACAAGGCTCTGGTAATGTCTTTTCCCCCTGGAAAGCACATCTTTTTATGAAGAATGTTCTGGAGATTTCAAAACGGTTACTTTCCCCTTCTGCCTGCTACAGCAATAAGGAAGTCTTTCCTGTCCCTTTACCAGATAGCCTGGTGGGGTTCCTGGAAGTAAAACCCAAAAAAATATGAGGGATTTCCTAAGACTGTAGGTTCCCAGAAGTTTCTCAATAGCACAGCTTCCACATAGCCTTCAACTATTTGCCAGAATTACCAAGTATTTCTTCCAGTTTATGGCAACAGGGGTGATGACTTCCAAGCTCTTAGTGTTGGAGCTGAAACTAGAATTCTGCTTTACCATCCAAGCCCCTGTTATTCATTTGTAGAAAGGGGATAAAAGGGGTCTCTCTCACATAGGTTTGTTCGAAGAATTAAATAACATAATTCATGTAAAATATTTAGCCCAGTGCCTACTCCAAAGTGCTGATGAGATCAAGAACTCTTTAAACTGAAGTCTAAGGAAATTAAATGACACGCCCAATGAAATCTGGAAAAAAAAAAAAAGCAGTGTCCAAGTTAAAGCCCAGGTCTTAAGCTCCAAATTTATTGCTACATTTTAAAAATAAGTGATTTCTTTACACTCATTCATTCCTTCAGCAAGTATTTACAGAGTGACTACAATACATCCTACAACTGTTCTAAATCCCAGGGAATTAACAGTAAGTGATATAACTCTTATTGAGAGAGTCAGTTCCTAGGTAGGTTGATAAGAAGTCCAGGGTTCCTAAGGAGAAAGGGGTCCGGAGCCCTTGAGAAGGAGAAAGAGGTATGGGGCTCTCAAGGAGAAAAGGACAAACGTTCTTTTCTACATTGCTTTGTCTTAGTCAATATAACAATGCATCTTGCTTGAGGACATGTTTCTCCTTAACAAGAACCTTTTGACTAACCCTGTCATCTTAAAATTATATTATGGGAGTGGGTCTGGTAAAATCTTTCTATTGTTCATTCCAATCTTGTTAACTTAAGATGTATATTATGGGAGTGGGTCTGAAAAAAATATATAAAGACTTGATAAGGCTAGTCAAAAGCAAAGGAGAAAGGGAAAGATATACCCATTTGAATGCAGAGTTCCAAAGAATAGCAAGAAGAGATAAGAAAGCCTTCCTCAGTGATCAGTTCGAAGAAATAGAGGAAAACAACAGAATGGGAAAGACTAGAGATCTCTTCAAGAAAATTAGAGATACCAAGGGAACATTTCATGCAAAGATGGGCTCGATAAAGGACAGAAATGGTATGGACCTAACAGAAGAAAAGATATTAAGAAGAGGTGGCAAGAATACACAGAACTGTACAAAAAACATCTTCACGACCCAGATAATCACGATGGTGTGATCACTCACCTAGAGCCAGACATCCTGAAAAGTGGACCTTAGGAAGCATCACTATGAACAAAGCTAGTGGAAGTGACAGAATTCCAGTTGAGCTATTTCAAATCTTAAAAGATGATGCTGTGAAAGTGCTGCACTCAATATGCAAGCAAATTTGGAAAACTCAGCAGTGGCCACAGGACTGAAAAAGGTCAGTTTTCATTCCAATCCCTAAGAAAGGCAATGCCAAAGAATGCTCAAACTACTGCACAATTGCACTCATCTCACATGCTAGTAAAGTAATGCTCAAAATTCTCCAAGCCAGGCTTCAGCAATACGTGAACTGTGAATTTCCAGATGTTCAAGCTGGATTTAGAAAAGGCAGAGGAACCAGAGATCAAATTGCCAACATCCACTGGATCATTGAAAAGGCAAGAGAGTCCCAGAAAAACATCTATTTCTGCTTTATTGACTATGCCAAAGCCTTTGACTGTGTGGATCACAATAAACTGTGGAAAATTCTGAAAGAGATGGGAATACCAGACCACCTGACCTACCTCTTGAGAAATCTGTATTCAGGTCAGGAAGCAACAGTTAGAACTGGACATGGAACAACAGACTGGTTCCAAATAGGAAAAGGAGTACGTCAAGGCTGTATATTATCACCGTGCTTATTTAACTTATATGCAGAGTACGATCATACAAAATGCCAGGCTGGATGAAGCACAAGCTGGAATCAAGATTGCTGGGATAAATATCAATAACTTCAGATATACAGATGACACCACCCTTGTGGCAGAAAGTGAAGAACTAAACAGCCTCCTGATGAAAGTGAAAGAGGAAAGTGAAAAAGCTGGCTTCAAACTCAACATTCAAAAAACTAAGATCATGGCATCTGGTCCCATCACTTCATGGCAAATAGATGGGGAAACAGTGGAAACAGTGACAGTCTTTATTATTTTGGGGGGCTCCAAAATCACTGCAGATTGTGACTGCAGCCATGAAATTAAAAGATACTTGCTCTTCGGAAGAAAGGCTATGATTAACCTAGATAGCATATTAAAAAGCAGAGACATTACTTTGCCAACAAATCCATCTACTCAAAGCTACAGTTTTTCCAGTAGTCATGAATAGATGTGAGAGCTGGACTATAAAGAAAGCTGAGCACCCAAGAATTGATGCTTTTGAACTGTGGTGTTGGAGAAGACTCTTGAGAGTCCCTTGGACTGAAAGGAAATCAAATCAGTCAATACTAAAGGAAATCAGTCCTGAATATTCATTGGAAGGACTGATGCAGAAGCTGAAACTCCAATACTTTGGCCACCTGCTACAAAGAACTGACTCATTGGAAAAGACCCTGATGCCGGCAAAGATTGAGGGCAGGGGGAGAACAGGATGACAGAGGATGAGATGGTTGGATGGCATCACCAACTCGATGGACATGAGTTTGAGTAGGCTCTGGGAGTTGGTGATGGGACAGGGAAGCCTGGCATGGTGCAGTCCATGAGGTCACAAAGAACTGGACACGACTGACCGACTGATCTGAACTGAACACTTAGATTTTATGTGATACATATGGAATCTACTAAACAGCCACTAATTTCCTAAAATGTACTAACCACTTTTCTTCTGATTTATTCAGCATTCCTTTAATGCAGGCATTGTGGTGGGTAATGAATGACCAAGAAGATACTGTCCACATTACAACAGATTATGAAATATAACTATTTCCAGTTTACCTTTGAGGAACCTGAAGATCCCTAGATTTAGTATTTTGGCTAGATTAGATACAGCTTGAGGAAACTATGATTTAAATTCAGATCTTACTTCGGTGCTCACGTTTTCTACTATCTTGTACTACACTCTGTACTATCAACAGTTCACTTTTCAAAAAGTAGTATTAACCTGTAATCTCAGTTTTTTACTTTAGATTTCCAAATGTTGGGTTTCGAGAGGAATGGCACAATACAGGGAAACAAACACAAAACAAAATTATAAAACTTCTTCCGTCTAGGAGTGGATTCCTCAATTGGAAGTACTTTACCAAGCAATATTATCAAAGCATGCAAAGTGAAAAGAATGCTTTAATACAAACAAAAATAATAAATCCTAGAAAGAACTTTGAGTACCTGAGTCTTATTTAAAAAAAAAAAAAAACTGACATGCCTTCCAAAGCTCAATGGCCTGCCAAAAATTAGAATGCTATTCCTAAACAGTCTGTTTCCTAGACATGATTTTAATCACAAATAGAAGATTCTTCCAGTCCTATATAAAAGTCTCTAAGAGATAGAAACATTAAAATAAGATTAAAAGATCCAAAGAATCAACAACTACATTGATTCCTCATTTTAAACAAGACAGAGGAAAAGAAAAAAATAAATAAATAATGCTCTGGCTGAGGAAACTTACACAGAAATAACAGAACTTCAAAAATAATTTTTCCTATCCCATTCCAAGCATTCTCCTTTTAGTAAAACAAATAAAATTAAGTACTTTTAAAAAAAAAATCAACTTGATTCTAGAATTTCAAATTCTTTAGCTAATATATGTTACATTTTTTAATCTAGGAAAAAAGATAAATTATACTATGTATAAAGTGCAAAAATGTTACAAATTAAGCATGGTTTCAATGTACATAATCTTACAGAAAATTTTTATAAACAGAGCCCATCATAGGTTTAGTTACTATTTACCAATATTCTCACTATTTGTATCAAGATTAATCCCTAAATGTTGAAGAAGAGCTGGATATGATGACTACACAGAAACTTAATCCTTTAGAACTTAAAACAAATTCAAGATTAAAACTGAACAACTTAAAATATATATGTGTTGTTATTTTTTTAAAGACATGCCAAAAAAAAAGTAATAAAAAAAAAGACATGCCAATGAATTTTTTTGGCTCTCAAAAAAAATGTTTGTTGAGCCAGATGAAATAAAAGCATATAGTTTACTTGAAAGGAAGAGGGAAAAAGTCTCTAACAATAATTGTATATGCTTTTAGGTGTAGATCTTTGGGGAAACAGTAAATAACGCTTTGATTAAAACAAACACTTTTAAATTATCTGAATGTGACAATATTTATTGAATTCCTACCATGTGCTATATACTCTGCAAGACACTGCGTATAAAGAAATGATCCCCACCCTCTTTGAGCTTATAAGGTAATGGATATAGCCTTCAAAACTCCTTTTCTTTTGCTTGATTCCATGTTCATCAAGCAACTTTAGAAATATAAATCTACCCTCTACAAAAGCTTAATACACATAAAACAGTATACGACATTGCAGAGGTCAGCTTCCTGACCGATGTATCAACATACCCCAATTTAAATTAATAAATCTTTATTCAAGTTTGTACATCACTCTTTATGAGTTTAGTTAGCTTGAGTGAATCCTCAAAGCCTAGCCTATTCGGATTAATTGATCAGGCGTAATTTCTGAAACTTCAGAGCAGAGAATCAAATATATGAGTGAAATATGTGTATTCAAAGATGGTTATCAGCAAATGAGTCTCTAGTTTATCCTTATGACAACATACCTTTATTTCATTCTCGAGACAACATACTTCTATTTCATCATGCCCTTCAAGCTGCAATTACAATTAACTCATAGGACCGTTGTAAAGAGTAACTGAGATGTTCCGTGTAACAGTGCTTCTCAAACTTTAATGTGCATGTGGAATGAGCAGGAATGCATAAATGCTGAGTCTAATTCAGTAAGTCAGGGGCAAGGACTGCGTTCCTTCCTTTCTTACAAGCTGCCAGTGATACCAGGCTGCTGCCCACATCAGGAGGGGATACAACATACCTGGCAAGCAGCTGGCACATGGGCTGCTCATACCAGTCCAGCTGACTGCTCTCTCCCTTTTGTGAATGTCTTATCTCCCTTATATAGCTCACCTTATTTGGGAGAAAAAAATACCCTCCAAAGTTCTAACCTAATCAGAATGCCTTCCATATGGTAGGCATTAAACACATGTCAACTGAATGAATGACACCCAGTCTGATTTTAACAGTCATTACCTCTATGGCTATAGATAGAATTGTTTCTTCTCTGATATAGTTTATTATAAACAGGAAAGTATCTTCGAAAACTGAAAAATCAAAAAACCTTTCAATCTATTTTTTTAATGAAGAAAAACAAACTGTATTTGCAGCATAATCCAGTGTGTCTTTTCCTCAGGCTGACCTAATCAAATCTTTTTTAAAATCCATGATTAACTTATCTCCTGAAAGTCTTTTTTTTTTTTGTAAATAAGAATTTTAATAAATAAAGGTAAGTCTTTCTGGGGAAGTTTTTTTTTTAGCTGCACTGGGTCTTCTCTAGTTGCTGCCAGCGGGGGCTACTTTTCATTGGGGCGCAGGAGCTTCTCATTGCCCAGGCTTTTTTTGTTGGAGAGCCCCGGCTCAGTAGTTGTGGCTCGGGGGCTTAGCTGCTCCCTAGCATGTGCAATCTTTCCCCGAGGGGGATGGAACCTGTGTCCCCTGCACTGGCAGGCGTATATGTAACCGCTGGACAACCAGGGAAGTCCCTCTGGGGAAAGTTTTAAAACTAATATTAAAAAAGTAATTTTCTTAGGACGTACCTTATACTTTTAAAACAGCACAATAAAATTATAAGGACATCTTAGGAAGGTAACATCTATAAAATGTCTGGCTTTTCAGACTAACGTAATCATAAAAAAAAAACCAAATCGTGTCGCTGTTTGGCACAGTGCCATGTGTTTCTCTGTGATCACCATGACAAGTGACTGACTACCTCACCGCTGGCTTCTACACTTGTAAATATCACTTAATTACATCTTTGTTCCATGCTGAGAATGATATGCTGATATGTTTCAAGCACTCAAAAAAAGAACAAAGGTGGGGTATTATTTTACCTCTACCGTTTCAATGGCTTGACATTTTAGCGACGAGTTCATCAATCACTGAAATAGACTTATTTTTGAGTAACTAACGGAGGATGGTTAAAAAAAAAAAGCATCAACCTTTTAATCAAACTGCTGAATTAAAACAACGTTAACAGTCTTACAAATAAACATGGATAAGCGGGTTTTCTTTTCCCTAATGATGAAGACATATCAATGCCTCCCACCCAGCGACCGGAGGCCCAGTCCCGCCCCTGCCACCGCGATCGCGCTGGGCCGTCTGGTGCCGCCGCAGAGAACAGGCCTGCGCACCGAGCTCTACGCGTTCCCTCTGGAGTTTGCTCTTTCATCTTTATTAAAGTTTTTTGTGTTTTGTCTTGTTTTTCGCTTAAAACAAGACAACAGGCGGGTGGCGCGCGCACTTCGGCTCCTGGAGGCGCGGACGCAGTCGCGGTGACCTCGAAGCCGTCCTCCCACGTCCCCGCTACGAAGGCAAAATGGTGGCCGCAAACGCCAGCCGTTTGCGGAGTTTCAGCCCAGCCGGGGAGGAGCACGGCAGACGCCCGCAGCCTGATCCGTCCTCACCCAGGCCGCCGCGGGGGCCTAGAGCCCGAGCAGCTGCCGGCGTGGCCCCTGCGGCAACGAGAGCCCAAGCTAGGGCTTGGAGGCGGTGTCCTCGAGACCGTGAACAAGGACGCCATTATGGGGCTTCAGGCCGGCGCCTCGACCGCAGCCCGCGCTGGAAGCGAGGCTCGGGGCTCCGAAGGCGGGACGATGGCGGGGGGCGGGATGAGGGCCCAGGAGGCGGGGCGAGGGAGGCAGGAACGGGGGAGGGGGCCTCCGCTGCAGGGCGGGCGGCGGGGCCTGGCCGTGTCAGCCTTCTCCCTGAGGGTGGGGCTCCAGAGGTAAGGGGTCCCACTCTGTCCCGAGCTCCCCGGTGCGGCCCGGGGTCGCGGTGGGCGGCGAGGGCTGCGCTTCGCGGTGCCTCTTACCTGTGCTGTCCCTGTCTCTGTCGTCCGCCATCTTGTTGCGGCGCCGTCGCCGGGGAGAGGCCTGTCGCTAAGCTAGGTCACGGCGTCCTGACCCCCTCCAGCTCCGCGGCGAGTCGGCCCTGGAGGATGGGAGGCTCCGAATCCCGAGGGAAGGAGACCCTGGGTCGGGAGTCGGGGGAAGGAACGCTCCGAGCGCGCGCGCCCCCCGCTCCCGCTAGGACCCTGGGGCGCTCGGAAGCCCGGATCCGTGCCCGCGACCCCTTTAGCCGCGTCGGTGGCTTCAGCCTATTCTGCCCAGTACCAAGCCCTGAACCCTGATTTTTCTGGCACAGAGGAAGTATTTAATAATAAAGTTCGGAACCCCTCCTTTCCCATGTTTCTGACCCATTTGGGGACACAGTGCTCTCCTCGTTCCCTCCAGTTTGTAGCATGTGGCGCTGCTCGCCTTTTTTTACTGCAGATTTTAAAACGCAGCTGGAGAGCTGGTGGAGAGCTCGACTCCGGAGGGGTAACAGAAGCAACCCGCAGTGCCGCCGCCTCCCCTTCCCATCTGCCCCACCTCCGGCCCACGTTTTCACCAGTCCAATGCTCGCCGCCCGCTCCCAGAGACCGGGACTGCAAGGCGGGCGAGCGCTGGAGCTGGGACGGAAAACTGGGCTGGCGGGGAGGAAACCAGAGAGCCATTAGAGTGTTACTGGTGGAGCTGAACCGCTGTAGAAAAACATGTTGTAAAATCGGCGCAAACATTGCGTTGTCAAGGCTGCGATTTCTCATACAAAATAGAGGTTCTCATAGCAACAAAGACGTGCCTGTATTGTGCCCACTGTTAGGTACATGAAGATGTTCCTACTTGTGAAATTTGACAAGATGTCCAGCTAAATTACCGAGGGAAAGTTTTACATCTCGCTTTTCTGAAAATTGGAAGCTGTAATATGTTAAATGTTTGTCTCATTTTAAGGAAAAGTTCACTAGAATATTTTCTTTTAAAAATGATTTTTGAATAATATGCCTAATGGTGTGGTTCGAGCGAATATATATATGTTTTTAAAACTAGTTTTAGATGGTTTTTTAGTCCATGTGCGTGCTAAGCCGCTTCAGTCGTTTGACCGTTTGCGACCCCCATGGACTATAACCCGCCAGGCTCCTCTGTCCATGAGATTTTCCAGCCAAGAATACTGGAGTGGGTTGCCATTTCCTTCTCCAGGGATCCAACCCTGGATCCCATGTTGAAGGCGGATCCTTTACTGTCTGAGCCAGGAGGAAAGCCCCTTTAATGCATGTGTATATTAATTTAAATGACTTAATTTTATGTAAAAATCATTTATAAACTTAACTGTAAATATTAAGAGGCCTTCAAAATATAAGGTATTTAATGGTTTGATTAGCTGAGTTTTTATATTTTTTATTCTGGTTCTATAATCCCTCAGTAAACCCTAAAGAAAACTAATATTCTTTATTAAAATAAGTATTTTTTCTGTAGAAGATATTCCTGTGGTGCTCCAATCAGCATTCTCTTTGACTACAAACAATTGAATCCTCACAAAATGGCTCAGAAGATAGATATTTATATAAAATGAATATAATCATGAACAATAATTTCTTAATGCCAAAAAGTAGGATTATCATTAGCACAGACTTACCTGGTGGCTCAGTGGTAAAGAATCCACCTGCCAAAGCAGGAGATGTGGATTCAGTCCCTGGGTTGGGAAGATCCCCTGGAGAAGGAAATGGCAACCCACTCCAGTATTCTTGCCTGGAAAATCCCTTGGACAGAGGAACCTGGTGGGCTACAGTTCAGTAGATTCACAAGAGTTAGTTGTGACTTAATGACTGAACAGCAACAAATGATTAGCACTCACGTATATTTAAATTTCATGATCATTATGGTCTAGTTATTTGTTTTTTCAAGACCCTCTTCATACAGGTGATGAAGGCCTTTGAAATAAACGTGGGAAACCCCAGCTTTAGTCTTCATGCTCACTACTCACCATACCTTTTCCTGTGCTGCTTACAGTTTCCTTTTTCTGGAATGCCTTTCTCTCCTCTCTCAGCTCTAACATTCACCCTCCCACAGACACATGTTTGTTGTCAGTGACCTCCTTGAAGGTCATGTGCTCCCTGAGGCTATCCCCTTCTGAGGTGTTAACCCCTTCTTCTGAGGTGTTATCTGTAGACCCTCACAAGGACTTCCCTGTAGCTCAAACAGTAAAGAACCTGCCTGCAATGCAGGAGACCAGTGTTCAATCCCTGGGTTGGGAGGTTCCTCTGGAGAAGGGAATGGCAATCCACTCCAGTATTATTGCCTGGAGAATTCTCCTGGAATTGGAGAATTCCATGGACAGAGAAGCCTGGTGGGCTACAGTCTGTGAGGTCGCAGAGTCGGACTAAGTCACACTCAGTCAACTGAGCAACTAACACACACACACAGCCCCTCACGTTGATTTACAGTGATCCTACTTGTTTCCCCTAACCAAACTGTAAGCTCTTGAGGATGGGAAGTGTTTCATTTGTCCATATTATCTCCATTGCCTAGAACAACTTTTCAATGTTTATGTCTAAAATCATGTGCATTTCTAGGGCTTTCCTGGTGGCCCAGTGGTTGAGCGTCCACCTCCCAATGCAGGGGACATGGGTTCGATCCCTGGTCCAGGAAGATTTCACCTGACATGGGGCAACTAGTCGTGTATGCCACAACTGTAGAGCCAACGCTCCACAACTAGAGAGTAGCTCCCGCTCACTCCAACTAGAGAAAACCCACATGCAACAACGAAGACCTAGCACAGCTGAAAATAAAGCTATTTAGAATATAAAATGTGTGAACTCTATCAAACTTGAAAAAATAATGTGCATTTTTAAAATTAGGACAGAATTTAGTCTTCTCAATGACATTGATAAGAAAAGCTTTTTATTTTTTAGATTATTTCAAGCCACATTAACCTCTAATTCTCAACTCCTACAGCATACTTAACACTCTAAATTTGTATGAGTAAAAACTATTTATGTTAATTAACCCCTCCACCCAATTAGATTTGAAGATGGATCCTAATATATACATCTTTTGTATCCCCACAGTACCTATCCCAATTTGGGACACATACTAGGAGCTTAATATGTACTTTTCAGTTGACTGCTGCTACTGCTAAGTCGCTTCAGTCGTGTCTGACTCTGTGTGACCCCATAGGCGGCAGCCCACCAGGCTCCCCCGTCCCTGGGATTCTCCAGGCAAGAACACTGGAGTGGGTTGCCATTTCCTTCTCCAGTACATGAAAGGAAAAGTGAAAGTGAAGTCGCTCAGTCATGTCTGACTCTTAGCGACCCCATGGACTACAGCCTACCAGGCTCCTCCATCCATGGGATTTTCCAGGCGAGAGTACTGGACACATACAAGTCTGTTATTATTCTGGAAAACTTTCCACAAAGTGAAAAAAAGGTTATCCAAGTGAAAAAAGCCCACTATGCCAATGAGTGGGGCCAGAGGGATATGTATAGGTTATGTCTTTTTGTGTGATTGAATTTATAGTGTGATAAATTTGTTCACATAGGCATGAGTTCTGTGCCCATGAGGGACTCAGTGTTTGTTCTGAATACAATTGACTCAGTTACCTAAGATGTGGGTAAAGTGAAAGGGTAAGTGATGTGAATAATGCAAAATGATAGTAAAAAAAAAAAAAATCCTTTACAGCACTGTTACTCTCCTAGGATGGGGATCATTGACATCCCCTTGGACTAAGAATAATTTTTTTTAACCAGATTTTCCTTAGCCATTGCCCTGTACTGACCTCATGATTCTAGGCAAGGCATGTAATCTCTTTAAAACCTAGTTAACTTAGAGAAATGGAGATAGCAACATCCAAGCTCCTTGTCTTAAAGTTTTCATAAGACTCAATAGATGTAACTGAAAGCTTTGAAAATTTTAGAGAACTTGTGAAGAATCCCCACTTTCATGTTGGAAGAAGTACTTAGGGGGTCAAACCCCAACTTCTCTCCCAAGATTCAGCTTCCACTTGGAGAGTTTGCTTTTCCAGGTCTTCAACAGGAGGTTGACTTCAGGTCTTAACACAAATGACAGAGCTTCATGTTAAGTTTGTGGCCCCTTCCTGATTTCCCACCTTTGATTTTTAATTCTTATCAAGCATGAGTGGCTTTAAGGATATCTAGATTCTTTGGGCTCTAGCCTCAGGAAAATGAGAGGGAGGTTGTTACTTCTCAGATCTAATTCCAGTTTTCTAATGGAAGATATATCTTTCATCCTTCTCTGGATGATTAACATCAAGAATGTCCAGCCCTTCAAGAAAGACACTGCTCCTAACCTACCCCTACCCATAAGGGGAGTAGCCTTACTCTGTGATCTCAAAAGGAAACATCAGAATATGATAGAATAAGGGTACAGTTTTCTTACAGTTAAAATAATAAAAACAACTCTAAATACTTTGTATATATTATCTCTTTTAATCCTTCTCAGGCTGACAGTATCTCCATTTCACAGATGAAAAAACTACATCTTCACATTAATGGCCTGTTTAAGGTCTCACAGCTAGTTGGTAAGAGAGAGCTGGCAAGGAGTCTAGTTCTGGTTCCAGAGCCATTGTGCTTCTCTATAAATGTAAGCTACCATTGTTATATTCTATTTAGTAACCTGAATATTTAGAGAAGAATGTTAAGGGCAAAAATCCTGGACAGAATTAGTCACCTTCCTCACCCTTTTTTTTTTTTTTTCACTGCTTCAAAACATCAACCAAAGCAACTGGCAGAGACCCTTAGGGACTTGAAAGGAACCAGATAATAGCATGCATGATGCCCTTGTCCAGACAAAAAATTAAATGTAAGGCCTAGCTTTCGGGTGGCAGGAGAGGAGGTGAAACCACGCCCCAGTAGTCTGCTCACCTTCTTTTCTTTCCTTCCCGTCTTCCAGCAGATTGAGGTTTCAAGGCCCCTTGGTAATGAGGGAGAATTGTGTTAAATCCTTGGCTCTGGACAAGCGCATTTTCAGTGCCAGAGTTCCTTCAGGCTTTTCAAGGAGACCCAGGGCAGGAAGCTGGAACTGCAGCTCTTGTGGGCAACTTGAAAGTAAATCTTACATGAAACCACAACTCTTAAAGCATTTGGAAAAACAACGGTTCCTGGCGTTACTTCTCTCAAAAGTACATGTTTCTTTCTGTTTTCCTTAAGAATGCATATTGACACAACAAGTTACTGTTTAATTCATTGCTTAAGCATTTCCTGTTCTAAGCACCACTTTTCAGGGACACTCATTGCTAAGCAACTTTTGATGAGTCTCTGGTTCTTTATTCATTGAAAATTAGACCTGAAAGGGGCAGGGTGGTAACTGACCCAGAGACTCAAAAAGTGTTCATGATCTCTGATATAACCTCTTTCCTCTTAAGTGTGAAAATAGAGGGAAAGTGTAGAATTATATAGGTGGTTAACTTTGGAATATGGTTTTTAGTTCCAGCTTCAAAAATTGATCTTTGAACTTAACTTTCATTTCTTATTATATTTACATTAGGAGACAGAACTGTACAGAAGAGTTAAGCCTTAGGAGAAAAGCGGACCGGGGATTGAACCTCAGTCCACTGCTCATTAGCTATATGAGTTTAGACATTATTTCTCCTCTGTAACCTTGGTTTCCACATCTAAGGTTTTGTTATTCAGTCA